>NC_139257.1:20473439-20765439 GCF_977018435.1 Lepisma saccharinum
TTATTCAGCAGCATGAAATCGCCCTAAATTAGCTCTCAAACACTGTGCCGCAATTTCACTGTTCCCCAGTGTTATCAATTACCATGTTTATAGCTTTTGTTTTACACGAGGTCTTCAAAAATTGAAACAAACTGCTGACAACCTTTGCATCAGGATACATACAAATCTGTGTATGCACGAAAAATTAATGAAATTAGTCATACACAATTTACCAAGGAATACTTGTGCATCCCACTGTATCTAATTGTACAGTTCCGGACACTTCTAGGTTGTAATGATTCCATTTAGAATCATTGGTATTATTACAACCAAGAAGTGTCCATAACTGTACATTAACACCAGCTTAATGCTAGTTTCCAAATGTGCACGTATGTAAAACTAATATATAAATAAATATCTATTAATGTTGCTACCTGTCCATAGTATCGCTGATTAGTCAGTCATCCCATGTAGTCATGCTAGTGCTGGACATGTTTCAGCCTATCTCTCATTATGCTGGCTTCTCAGACACTAGGTTCCCCATCTCAGGGCCGGTTTTTCAATGTTCAGTTAAGGTTCATGTTAGCACGTAACAAAGTTTGTGAAAATCTATGTTTTTTCAATGTACAGTTAGCTCGTAACTGGAAGTTACGAAGCAACATGGATGCCTTATGTAGTTATCAAAGTTCCACACATGCAACTTACTGTCAGATTATACAAGATATGATTCATAAAAGCGTTAAATTGGTACAGAAGAAGACTTATTTTGTTTGGGAGAGCTTACCAATGTCCATGCAAATATGGAATTGGCGAGGTCGTGTTGGAGAATTTGTGGCCAGTATATCCGGTCTACCAGACGGGGCAATCTCCAAACGGTAATTTGGCGCAGTGGTTAGTGGGACCACCTTCAGGAGCGTGTTGTGTTTGTAATACAGGTTCGAGTCTTTTTTGGGTCAATTATTTACGTGTGTTGCCTTCAATTCATGCTTTATTGTTGAATGATCTTCTCGGAGAAATATTATATTACAGTAAATTTCAAAATTATTTTTACGTGTACCTTCATATTTTTAGAACTTGACCTACAAAGCATGCTTATTATTAACATGTTCTTTTTTCACTCAACAAACATGTAGTCAAATGTACAATATTTACATATTAAGTGTTTATATCAACAGATAGGTATTATTAATGTTTTGACTTTCGAGTTCTTCATGCTTCTTCTACAAGAAAGTATCTGCACTTACGCCTCATAACAGCATTTCTCCCACGTGGAATTGACCTTTGTTAGAGGAAATCCAAATCTGTAATGCTGGCTTTCGTTAATCTATTTCGTAAGCATACAGAATGGATATGTAACCATTGTTCTAATAGTTTCCAATGCAATAACGTGCTTTCGAGCACGACACACTTGTAGTTCTATATTTAAACGCCAGGCTGTGTGCCAGTCGATGTGGTTTGAAACTATACTAACAGATGGCGTGCAGATTGATTTCCTGTAATTTCCATGCTTCAGAATTCCCAACACCCTGTTTTGGAGAACGAACTATGGGTTAGTTAACTGCAAGTTACAAAGGGCATTCAATAAGTTTTGCACAGATGGTTATAATATTTTTATTAGTTGCAATATGATGATGAAATTTTAGGTGAACATACTTTGATCCTTTGGCTACAAGACCATGTCACTCAGTGTAGCCTCCATCTGCTGTGATGCATCTCGTCCAACGTTCTTTCCATGCCTTGAATGCACTTTGGTAAAATTCAGTGGCTGACTTTTACGCCATTGTTTCACACAAGAAATAAGGTCCTTGTCACTGTCAAATGTTTTTCCCTGCAGGTGGGCCTTCAGTCGACCAACCAGGAAGAAATCGGAAGGAGCCAAGTCCAGACTATGGGGAGACTGAGTGACTACTTCCCATCCCATTTTCATGATTTTTTGCTGTGTCATCATGGCTGTGTGAGGCTTGGCATTGTCATGATGGAGTTACGACGTGCTCTCCAGACCGAGAGACCGGAGCTGCAAGGTAAGGTCATCAAACTCCATCATGACGATGCCAAGCCTCACACAGCCATGATGACAGCAAAACATCATGAAAATGGGATGGGAAGTAGTCACTCAGTCTCCCTATAGTCTGGACTTTGCTCCTTCGGATTTCTTCCTGGTTGGTCGACTGAAGGCCCACCTGCAGGGAAAAACATTCGACAGTGACAAGGACCTTATTTCTTGTGTGAAACAATGGCGTAAAAGTCGGCCACTGAATTTTACCAAAGTGCATTCAAGGCATGGAAAGAACGTTGGACGAGATGCATCACAGCAGATGGAGGCTACATTGAGTAACATGGTCTTCTAGCCAAAGGATCAAGTATGTTCACCTAAAATTTCATCATCATATTGGAACTAATAAAAATATTATTACCATCTGTGCAAAGCTTATTGAACACCCTTTGTACTTTCACATTGAAAAACCCGGTGCTGGTTAAGACTGGCTGCTATCTCCAACTGACAGTTAACAGAAAGATTAACAGGACATTGAAAAACCAGCCTTCAGTGCATCACACATTTCTGGTTTGCACATTTTTACCGAATCACTGTCTGAAATGGACTGGCCTTCTCAATGCCCGGATATGAATCCTAGAGAACATTTGTGGGACAAATTACACTTCACTCGATACCCCAAGTTCTGGTTATGGCTCTTTATGACTACAAGCTGGCATTGTTCAGAAATGTCCAGATGCCTGGTGGCAAAGTGTTGTGGCCTGGGATACTGAATTGAAAATTAATCTTTAGAGGATTGGAGCCTCTCCCAGTGCTTAGTCATTTCAGGCTAACGCCAACCACAAATAGACACAATTACTATAATTAGTAATAAATATTAAAATAACAATGGGTTAATTATTTACTTTGAATGCAATAATAATAATAAATGCAAGAACTATCGCGTCTGTCATTTCAAGAAATTAGGTCATATAGCACTTACCAAGACAAATTATTTTTCTAAATATTTGAACCACTTTTGTATAGTGTATTTAATTTTTGTATAGTGTATTTAATTAACAACTAAATGAAATGTCTATTGTCATAGCAGAAACTGAGTTCCAGCACCAAGCACACTTTAAACCCTGACCCCTCACATGTATCAGCCTCTTTGAACTGAACATTCCATGTGCATTCTTTTCAAACTGGCCTTCGTGTACAAAACAAAGGGGAAAAAAATAGGTATTTGGGTAATTTGAAAATTTGATGTCCCAACTGGACTCCTAATTGTCGCATTTTGTGATAATGATTTTTATTCGTCTCACCAGCAGAAAAACTGTAGTTGAATACCCCATTCATGTGACATTGGGGGAGGGGGTGGCATTTTCAAAATGTGTGTTAAAAATGGTAAAAATAAAGATATTTTGTCGTTCCAGTATATCAAACCTTCACATGCATATAAATGAAGCAAAAAAGACCAGACTGATTTATCATCTGTAGTTTTTCAAGAAATGGCAATTAAGTGGTGGTATAAAACTGTGCTGAAAGTTTGAAAAGTATGTGCATTAGAAGTTCTCGTTCGGAGAGACTCCTTTCTCTGAAACTTTAACGTAACGATCAGTAGGTAAACACAAATTGGGAATATTGTGTACACTGGTCTGGTGTGGACCTTTGTACACTGGCTACTTAGGAGAAAAAAGTGCTATTTTTGGATCACCTGCCTCTTTCATGAAAACACAAAAGTAGACGAAAAGTTCTTTTGATCATCTTCCTTTGGAATTAACAAGGCACACTGAAGTCCCAAGCTCCTGAATGTTGATCAACTTGGGAATTCTGTGTGCATCAAGATTATTGTTATATAGTTGTACGATAGTTGTGGAAAACAGATCATTTCTCTTGTCCCGTGGGATTCATAAGTATTAACAAGCAAATTGTCTATCACGTTTATTCTTTGTTTTATGCAATGAGAGTTTCAAAAATAGAAACAAAATGCCAAACAAGCTGCTAACAACCATTGCACCATCATACATAAAATATTCTAGTCCTTAAAAACATGCAGGGTGAAATACAGTGTCTCACGGGAATGCAGAGCAGCGGCCAGCATGTCAGGCAGTGGGATCTCATCTGCCGACATTTAGATCCACTTGCCACTGGATGTGTCGGTGCTTCCATTATGCAGGTAGCTGTGGTTCTGTTTGCATGTGTTTTGCAGTCTAATATTGGCACACTATCCGTACAATTTAAAACAACAAATTTTAATGTGCGATTCTTACGTCACTATGAAATCTTGTAGGGAAGTTTGAATACATTTTGCGGCAGAATACCCAGATGTTCATGTTTCACACAGAGACACTGTTCGGATACTTGTGAACGAATGTAGGTAATCAGGGCCTGTTCTTGATAAGAAACTAAGGGTAAAACGACGTGTTCGTACTGAGGAGAAATTAGATTACATTGGAGCACGATTGGAACATACTTCTCAAAAATCCCTCCGGTGCCTTGCACAAAAAACAAGACATTTCCAAGTCGTCTGCATGGCAAGCTACCAAGCTTTTAAACCTGAAGCCAATTGAAAGAAAACATCAGAAGAGGAACTGATCGTGTTAGTGATAATTTCCTAAAAATATGCCGTAAATGTGTGGATGCAGGAGGACATTTCCAACCCCTCTTGTAACAAGGTAAGTGCTCATTTTAATTGTACCAGGTTATTTCATTACAGTTCCAGTTACAAAGATGATGCATTTAGTTTAGAGGCAGATGCGCTGGCCTCTGCTCCGCTGCCAAGTTTCCCGTGACACTCACTGTACAAAAATGAATGGATATACTCACAGAAAATTTGTGCATCCAACTGTATAAATTCCAGTTCCATTTCCTGTACCCCTCTAACCTATTAAATGCCCCGCACCATGAAAATAACTTTTAGTTTGTACCTTGTCTGAAACTATCATGCAGACTGCCATCTAGAGCCAAGTTCGAAAGATATATGTGACCAAATCATATTCATTCAGTTTATTTTGTGCAGATTTGCTTAAAGGATTGAATCAACCTGATGTTACTAACTTGCTAAAAGTATCCTCTTTTCTTTTTTCCTGGACATTTCCTACATTTTGATCATTGCGTGGTTTACATTAACAAAGTCAAGTCTTGTGACAACTTTTAAAGAATTCTCAAATTAAATATGAAAATATCGTGAATGTTCAGCAGTTTGAATTGCACTTTTTGTTCAGTCGATTTTCTACCCCTCTGTTACAATAATGGAAGGATTGGACTGATATGAAATTTTGGCTGGTAATGATACAAAATTTACTGGTACCAATAACCACCTAATGATCTGGTATAAAATTCCAAATAGGTCTTGAAGAACTTTAATAAATGTATGTTTCCAGATGAACCAAGCATTTGTAACGCAGAAGCAGCTACATATTTAGACAAGTATGGAATACACTATTATGTTTATATCCATAAAATTGCACAATATTGCATTGTAAGATACTTCTAGACACATTGGATCAGTAAAATTACCAAATGCCTACATCAGCTGATAAGAGTATTGATTAATCTGTCACACTCCTTCAATAACGAGATGAAACATCTAGGCCTTATACAGGATTCAAACTTGAGTCCCTTGCTTTGTAGCACATTACACTAACCACTCCACCATGAAAGCTGGTTGTGTACATGTCAAAAATGCAGGCTGACGTTATACCTGCACAGGTCTCGCATTCAAGTCAAGAATGCCAACATTTCATGAATTGCTTCATCAAACCCTACCAACAAGAGTTTGATATCGTAGACTAGAGTACTGCATTGGGACCACTTTCACTTGCTCAAACTCGATCCAATCTCCCCCGCTCAAGCATGATTCGCTCGAGTATATAGAATCTAGTGCTGCATCGAGGCCTTTTCGCTCGATCGTCTATTAGTTTGCACGGATGACGCTAGATGACTTACGGAATGGACAGTTTCTTCGCTCGAACATTCAAGCGATCAGTATATGCTCGAAGCCCAGTAGTTCACGTGTAACCATAATTTTTCTGTAGTAGTGGGCCTTCAAATATCGATCGTGAAGTGAAAAACGCAGTGAAATTGAAACTAAAGTGACCTTAGTCACAATCTCCATGTTAAAATGTAATTTAGTCTATCTTACCAATATGAAAATGAATAGATGATTATGGGCTGAAACTAGCAGCACTAATTTTTACACGTATATTTGTATGATTATTGTCCCATTGAAATTATATTTGATATTCTATATATTCGAGCGAATTACGCTCGAGTGTGGGAGATTCAATCGAATATTTTCGAGCGAACGTGGTCCAATGCAGTACCAAGGATTATCTTATTACAGGATGGGACACTGAGCATATTTTCCATTGACTTGTGCAAACACTTTTCCAAGGCCTTATAAACCACAGACTATTCATACCCAGTACAAGCAGAGCCATCTGGCAGGGGAAGACAACGTACTCGAACAGTGAGGAACTATCGATGTTTGAGCTCGATACTTGGCAAATCGACTTTTTTCATTGGAATGTAATAAATTTAAAAAAGGAATAATTAAAATTGTGGATTCTAGTCTTTGATTGTCCAAAGGAAATATCTAGAAAATGTTCTAATTTCTTATACATTTACATTGGGTAATTTTCTGGTTTTCATAAAATTCAAGACAAGAAACAACATTTTAATTCTTACACTAAAAATCTTACTTGATGGTTCATTATTGTAATTGATTTCAGTATTTTTCTATTATTTACCTTGGAGTTTAATGATTGCAATCCACGTGATATGGAATGAGATGAACAATAATAGAACCGAAATATCTCCCCCTTGTAATAAAATAAACTATCCCTAACGCAGCACATTTACCACAGAAGAAATCTGTATTGTAGAGTTGCAATGAAAATTCATTGTATGCAAATATAGAGGAAGAATTTAGCCACATAATGTCAAAATTTGTAACTTTGACTATATACGGTTTTTTAATTTGATTCGTCAATGTTGACTTTGCACATTGTCTTCTTCTTACTGGCATTAATTAAAAATCATTTGCTATCCCAAAATGTTGTAAATATGTCTACGTTTTCGTTTAAAATAATAACTATTCACGTATGCAGCCAAAACTCATTTGTAGGATACAAGAAAGATTTATTTCCCAACTACACTTAAATTTAAATTACACACACATAAAATATGTAGAGTTTCTACCTTTGCTTAGACCGATCAAACTCAACCTGTGTGCTTTGCGACTTTGAGAATATGGTATGTAATCAATATAGAAGGTAAACGACGCATGTGAAAGTTTTGTAATGCGATATCTAGTACGTTAAACACGAATACCCAATTCCTAGCCTATTCTATACTATGCTTGCAATAAGACATAAAACATCTTTCACAGCACCAAGCTTAATCACAAAACCAATCACTACTGAATTCCTAAACATTCCAGGAGTAGCAGAAGCTTTAAATTTCTCCACACACAACCTAGATTTTGGTTCAGAAAGTAGCCACACTAAATCAAAATGTACTTATAACAAAAACTTGATCCACGATGTGTTACCATAGGTTAGTCAATAACCAACTTTGAGAATAGTGAAATTGTCACAATCTTCATGAAAGTCTAAAATCTTTACAACAACTTCATTAAAAGTTTCAAGTACTTGAATATGTATGACGTAACGCAGTACTACATAAACTTAATACAAATATACTTTATAATGTACATCCCTTGAATTTATACGATTGTTTTATGAGTTAGCCTCTGATCAT
This sequence comes from Lepisma saccharinum, assembly GCF_977018435.1. NCBI lineage: Eukaryota > Metazoa > Arthropoda > Insecta > Zygentoma > Lepismatidae > Lepisma > Lepisma saccharinum. Next base: position 20,481,157 of record NC_139257.1, read on the forward strand.
GGACTAATGGCAACTTCGACAGGGCTGTTAGTTTTCGTCCAAGCAGTTATATGGTGCTAGCAACTTCCATCTCCAACGGAAATGTCGTATAACAACTTCTGTATCCTCATATATACGAGGAGGTATCAAAAAGTTTTGCCTGTTGAGGTATAATTTGTTTAATAACCAGACCTAAAAACCTGTTTGGAAAAATTCCACAGAACACTCCCTGCCCCACCGTTCCAGAGCTGTTTTAACCTCCTGTAGGTCTTCGAATCTCATGCCACAAAGCACAGACTTTATGGTATCTCAAACTCTCAATTATTGCCTGTGCTGACCCATAGGACATGTGCACTGCATCATAAATGTCCTGGATGGTGATGCATCTATCAGCTCGAATGAGCTCATTAGCCCTGTGGCGGTTGTCATCGGTCATAGACATTGATGGCCTGCCACTCCACTTGTCCGCACTTTCGGTTTCTCCCACTTTGTCTCCCACTCTGTGCTGGTAGTTTCAGCCAATAATTATCTACTCATTTTCATATAGATCTATGTATTGGTAAGATAGACTAAATTACATTTTAACATGGAGATGACTATGTTCACTTTAGTTCCCATTTCACTGACTCTTCCACTTCACAAAACACATTTGAAGGTCCACTACCACAGATAAATTAGGGTTGTACATGGGCTTCGAGCGTATGCTGATCATTTGCCTGTTCAAGCGTTATTCACTGGAGCGAAAAAACTGTCCATTCCGTAAGCCATCTAGCGTCATCCGTGTGAACTATTAGATGATAGAGAAAAAACCCTCGATGCAGACCAATGGCAGCCTTCCGTTCCTGGACATCCTCGTCACATGCAACCCGGATGGGACCTTAGGACACAGCATATACAAGAAACCTACTCACACAGACCTATACCTCAAGGCCAAGAGTTTTCACCATCCCCGCATCGATCCACTGTATTCTCGACATTGTTTCTCCGAGCTGTTACCATCAGTGACAGAGCACCTTCAAGAGGAAATAAAAACACCTGTGCACAGCTTGGATACAGCCATACGCTGGTAACCTCTCTGCAGTCACCAGCTGCATTCTTTCAAAACAGAACACCGACGATTCACAAACCGCCATCAAAAGTCAGCCGACTTCGAAACCCTAAAGACTACGTAGGTCAGAAGACACCCCGGATTTACAGTTATCACCTATTCCTGTGGTAAAGCTTATATTGGACAAACGGGGAGGACAATCGAACAGCGTTGCAAAGAACCCACCAGTCACATCAAGAATTGTCATCCCGAAAAATAGGGTTAGCAGAGCATTCCATCCAGGAGAGCCATAGAATTGACTTCACAACCACAGAGATCATCATCAATAAATCATCAAATTACTGGGACTGTCTATTCAAAGAAGCAATAGTCATACACGGGGAAAAGAAAAACCTCAACAGGGACACAGGCCTCGAACTGGACCCTGCCTGATTAGTGATAGTCGACTGGGAACATGGACGTTGGAGAACTGCCACCTACACCGGACCCCTCCCACACCAAATACATATAACTAACTTCACTCTGACTTATCTCTGCACTTCAATTCCTGAAGATGAGTGACGTTAGCTCTCGGAAGCCCATCCGGAAATCACCTGGCTGATTGCCCGAGAAAACTTCTTCAATATTCACCGCAAGGAAAGCTTCAAGAAGTATTTTTTAGCAAATTTTAAAATTACACACAAAAAAAAAACTTTTGCATTGTTAAATATTTATTTAACCTTTAACTTTTGACAATCGGACATTTAGGAGCCCGACCTCTTGCACACATGTAACCTGTTTCAGACCAGCACAATTTCAAGCACGTGCTTTTTAAACTTGCTGGGGGGGAATAAGCATAAATCGAGAACAAATTGTCATAGACAGATGGAATTGGTTTTGTTCTCTTTCATATAGACTGGGCTTTTAGCAGAGGTAAAATTTATACATTGTGCCTTCCAATATACATAGATGTAAAAAAAAAAATCATGTAGCGGTGGTACATTCCTACAATTGTGCAGTTTCGTTGAAATCAGACTGATGCTTCTTGAGTAAAAAGAAACAAAGGCAAGAGTGCTAACCACTTGGCTACGTGGGAACCATATATATATATATATATATATATATATTTATTCCAGCACTACGTGGCAGTAATTAACATGCCATATCTTGAAAACTCCACATGATATTTCCAGGGTGTCTTCAATTTTGTAAAAACGAAATTCCCACTTTTCCAGACCAAACAATTAGGGCAATTATAGGTCTTGTGCAACAACTTTAGCTCTGGGGAGAAAGTATTAGAGTTGACAACCTTATAATGAGCCCTTCAAAAGCAGTGTTTGCAATCTCACTAATTTCTTGCTATTCCCAACAAATGTTACCAGAATGCCTGATAACCAGAAGCATATCTTAACAAAGCTGTATTTATCATCATCATCCTTTGCCGTTTCCTGCCTCTGGCCCTGTTCCATATTAATTCTGCATTTATACAGTATGTTGTTTTAATAGACAAAAAAAAATGTCAGCCTTCTAATCTAACTCATTACAGCGATGTTTGCTTTATACTTAGATACTTAGTGCTGCAAGTTCCTCTCCCCCTCCCCATTTCCTTCTATTTCCCTTTCGTAACTGAAGTCAATAGGCTAAAATGTCCGTCCACCCCTCTAATATCTTGTGTGTGTTTTGTCTAAATATTACACGGCTCTTCTTTCAGCACTCACGAATATCTCTCAAATACGAGTGCAATACAACAATATCTGTTTTTTCCATCAAATCCTTCCTATTGGATGTAGTTCTTTAATAAGAAAAATAAATAAAGTTCACTTAAAACATTTCCTTAATGTGGCCCCAAATCGAAAATTAATATTTTCTAGCAACTTCTTTAAATGATGTAGTTACAGGTGGGAAATGACGTACAGTAACAAAAATAAAGTAGGATGCGGTGACCTAAGTATACTTAGTAATTCGATGTGGAAAGACAGATTTTTCTTTTTATTTGTCTGTTGTCTAACATTTACAAATATTATCTTGTGTAATTAGCATTACAAAAGTAAATTACAAAACATCACCTACTTTTACATTTTATCATCCAGAATAAATTCCACAATGGTGAACCAGGAAAAATATTACACTTATTAAACTCGTTAGAACACGTCATGCAAAGCTTAAGATGGCATGGATAATTTACAGATATCTTATACTGCGAGCTTTCTTCGTGGCATATAAATCTATTGTTTTCTCCAGAAAATCATCAGTTGGAATCTTAGGTCCCTGTATGCTTATTATCATACAATGCATTAAAGTTCGTGGTAGCATTCTAATTCTTGTCCTAGTTAGTATCCTATTCATAGCACTGAAATATCTTTCTACGGCGGCTGTCGTTACAGGAATGGTTAGAAGGACTTCAGAGTTTTTTCAACTCTCAATATCCCACGTCAGCTTCTAAGATTTTCAACAATGCATTGTCAGCTTCTGTATATATTCCATTATCAAGCATCGACTTGACAAAAAAATTGTAGGACAGCAAGAACGCCTTCCACCTTAAGCATGGGAAAATGAGCACAAAACCTTTTGACTTCGGTCTCTTACAAGTCTACTACTGACTGAAAGGTTTCAAATTGACTTGCGAATCTCATGGTACCAATAGATTGATCGTTGAACCTGTTTTCCATTTCTTCAATTACACTTTCCGCGTATTCCTTCATCCCACAGAAAGTTTTCCTAGCATCTTCAACAGCAACCAGGTGCGCTTCAGATCCGATATTCTTCAGTTCGGTCCGAATACTGTTTTGCAGATCACTGTTTATGTTTCCACACTGATTTGCAATATCCTGCAAATGCAATTTGGTTGAAGTAATTAGAAGGATGACTTTGGCGAGACTCGAATCCTCCTTTTGCAAAGCGTTGTCGAGGATAGAAAGTGCACTGAGGATTTCATTCATCACATTGCAGGTAATAATGAAACTTTCATTTCTGATATCCAGCAAGATTCGCCCCTTCATTGTGGATATGCTCACGAGCCATTATAATTGACTTCAAGCTTCTGGAGACAGCGTTGACTATTCTGTAGTGCGACAACCATCTGACTTCAATACATTCTGGAATCTTGATAACTGGGTCATTGATTATTGCCTGAATTCGTGCAAAATATTTTCCTTTTTAGGCAACTTGCTAAACAGCTTGTGAATGTCTTTCAAAACATGAAAAAATCTTTTTACCTTTTGGTTTTTATTCCTGCCTCTGTGTGAACCTTTTGCGAAAGCTTCTTTCACACCTCCAACATTCCCAGTCATATTTGAGGCGCCATCAAAGCCGAAAGCAACAATATAATCGTATGTTAAATCAAGAGCAGCAAGCTCTTTGTCAATAGGAATTTTGACTATTGACAAAAACTTTTTCACGGGGACCTTATCCTCAACAACTCTGAACCAGTGGCGAAGATATAGTACAAGCAATGCAAGCACTGCTTGCACTATTAAAATAGTATTTAATGTATTTAATGTTGAGTGCCTTATTTAGTTTCTATCGCACTCGATTTCGCGAAATTTTACGGCCGCAAACTCTCTCAGCAGCCCGTTGGCAAGCACCAAACTCTCTGCTTGCAGCAACTGCGCGGGAAACCAACGCTTCTGAAGTATCATATGGCGAAGGGTAGATGCTGGTGAAGGTACGGTCCCCAAACCACTAATAAAAGCTCTGCTTTTCGGAGCTTTTCGGCTTCTCGAAAACAGCCGAGCCAAGCAGACAGCAGACACTACTAGCAGAAAGCATATAAGTGTTAACACGATATCGAAGATGGATATTTGCTTTATTATAAACACAGAATTATTGAAATAAATCATTATAACTGTTCCAATTCCACGTAAACATACTTTAAAGCATTACTTTAACTTTCACGATTTGTAAAACGTGCAGATAAACATGTCCCCGGCGCTGGAGAGCACTGGAATCTGCAGAACAGCTGGCTATTGTCCGCCTCACACTCTCTCATCTCAAATTGCAACGCCACGCCAGTGTTGACAACTACTACCAAATAATTTACACGATATTTTTCGTGAGTTTCCATACAAACAAATTCAATAAACTGATGTTTTTTCGATAACACTTATGTCAAGAAAGCAATGAAACACTCTTCTGAGACCTGCAAATAGCAAAAACGTTAAGTGCTAAATGCTATCAAACTCAAAATACTATTTTTATTAATATGATACATAGTCAAAAAAAGAACCGGCGTATTTTATTCCTGTTCTAATGACTTATTATTCCAATGCTTCATATAATTTTAAGCTTCAAGTCAGTTATTTTATTCTACCGTGAACAATAATTTTTACAAGGAAGTTGGTATCACTTTTCTGTTAGTTTCGGAGCTTTTCGGAACATTTTCCATTTGTGTGGGAAGAACGAGTGGTTCAAGTAAGAGTTCTCTTTTGTTTGGTGTGCTGAGAATTTACCAAAACAAACATGGATATTTCAAATTGTGTACGGGAAACTGTAAGTAATAGCAAGTTATATCAATAACGTGACCAAGAATTTGAACTAACAAGCATGGGTGTTGAGAGAGGAGTTGGGGATTATTATTATAATTATTTAAAATGCCCTTTCTCTCCTAGAAAAACTGGGACAACAAGCCCCTCTCCCACTCTTTCGGAGTACTGCATTGCTTGCCTTCCCCTTAAGACCAAGCTTCGCCACTGCTCTGAACACTATACTTAACTCTGTTTCATTTCTCAAAGAGACACTTTCATCTGCCAAAATGGAGAACTTCTTGCTTTTCAACGTTTTCTTCAGTTCCTCCCTCAATACTTCGCCCAAACACACCAGCAATTCACATGCTGTGTCCTTGCTGCTGTAATTCGATCCATCACTCGGAGCTTCTCTCCACACCTTAAATTCATCACTCATTTGATGCAGAATACTTTCAATGATGCTTTCATATTTAGTAGTGAAAGCTACTTCTTCCTTCACCAAAAAGTACAAGCCCCTGCAAAGTATTTTTAAACATTTTCTGTTTAACATTCTTTCACTTTCACTCTGTTGAACAACTTTAGCATAAATGGGTTTCTTCATAGCCTGGCTTTTGAGGTTTTCCATTTGTACACTTACAGTATGGGCTGAAGTGTGTTCATGTTTCTCTAATTTCCCATTTTTTTTCCAAAGCTATTCTGAAAGATGTAAAAGGAGCAGTTATGAACACGCTACCTGTCCTTTGCAGAACTTTTGCGTCATTCTTCATGAAATTTTGGCATAGTTTACAGAACGCACCTCCTTTTTCTTCACTATACTCCAGCTAACTGTACTTTTCTTCCCACTGTTTGTTGTAGTGAGTGGCCGCGGTGGCTTAGTCGGTAATGCATCTGACTACCATGCTAAAGGTCCCAGGTTTGATCCCTGGCCGGTTCAAATCTGGGAACTTTTCTAACGTTGGAAGCGGCCCCGGCGTCCACCCAGCATCGAATAACATGGGTACCTGTCCTTTGCAGAACTTTTGCGGTCAGGGGCGTGGTGCTGATCACATCACCCCCACTCACGACCGGATCAAGAAAGTGTGGGGCGTTACCCCCACACCCCCTATACGCCTTCATAGCATGGTGCTAAGCACAGGGGAACACTTTACCTTTTTGTTTGTTGTAGTGACGTTCTTCTTTTGCACCTGATGATTTCGAAGGATGCAGGTTGGAACTGGAAGATCCCACGGTAGACTGTGTTGAAGGAGACGTGCCTACAACTTCCCGCGATTTCTTGCTAGGTCCTGCCGCTGAAACACTAAAATAAGAGTCTATTTTTCTTTTCATTCTTCTTTTGTCGTGCAGCAAAGAACCGTAATATCCCACTGCTACAACTGCAATGCAGCTCAAATGTGTCTTGTCTTTTGTAAACCACCACTTGTCTGTAACGTTTACATTCTTGAAGGTACAAAAAAAGCAATGCGGTGGCTCGATTCTAACAATCGCATGAAGATTTTTTTTTTAACTCTATACTTTTCAGTCAGTCCACCTTTGACTCGGCAATCGATTTTCTTATGGTTTACAAATATACTGTTGTGTATCAATTACAAAGAAAATACCGCGTCGGCTTTGATGACAACGAGTCGGTGCTTTTGGTGTGGAAAGCACTACTGCACATTCGAGATGGAAGAGAGGAGATAAGGCTAGTGCGGTTGCCAGTTTTATTCTGCTTCCTCTGGAAGATTGGACAAGTGTGGGCGTTGTTATTTACAGAGGGAAATATTCACCACACAAAGTAATGCGGTCCGATGCGAGGGAAACAACTGTACCTAACTGAAAAGTTTTATACTTTAGTTTTGTTGTACAATTTTGTCTGGAGGGGCGGTAGATTCCCTCCGGGGGTGGTGCCTGAAAGAAATATTGATTATAGTGAGCAGAGTTTCACGAAAGTCTGCGGGAAACAGAATTTCGTCAGTGGTTGACTGCCTTTTCTTTGGGAAGTTCTCCCATGGACGTTGGATGTATGTATTCGGAGCAATATGACTAATGCGATTGTTGACTTCTAGCCACATTTAAAACCTTGCATTTTTTTCTGGGGCTTTTGCCTGTCCAGATTATCGCGGTCCGGATTAACGAGGTTTTACTGTAGTACAATTTAATAACACACACATTGTTCCCAATAACTATCAAACGGACACTAAAAAAGCAACAAGAAATTATAAATTCCCATAGCCACCTATTGTAAATAGATTTCTACATGGAATTAGTAAAAATATTTACTGTTAGAACTGGTAATGGTAAGTATATTAAACTGAAGTCTAGTTTGTCAACAAATTTTAAATTTCTTTATTGTCCTTTCCATGTTCAAGAACCTACTTTCAGTGCACTACTACAAAAATGTTGACTTTTCCAAACAGTAAATTTCCCTGACATTACCAGAGGTTGCCAATGAGCATTAGTTCAAGGAACTATCAGAACAGTCCCAAAATTTCAAAAAATCTTAACAATGACTAAAATATTATTTTCATCATTTACAAAATGGCTTTTAAGAAAATTATTGAAAAAGTAAAAAAAAAAAAAAAAAATCTATTTACGTTTCCATACATTGATCACTGTTGTTTTCAGGCAACCTTCCGTTTCGCAAGATCCCTCCAGGATATATCAAGAAAAGTTCATTGCACAACTTGAAATTCTACAACCAGTTTCTTGAACTCCAAGCAAGCAACAATGTTGGTTTTTAGGAATACACAGTTTTCATCTAATGCAAGGCTAGTAACTTATTCATTGAATGTATAATGCTAGAGTGAATTAATTTGTAACAGACTTTTTGAAAGTGGCGCTTCCTTCTCATTGTGTAGAGATTGCAAAATTTTTCTTCTAATTAATTATATATTTTCTGAATAATAGTGTACCATTTAAATGTCACCATACACATAGCTGTCCGAGGAATCTTTTCCCATTTACGGTTGTCCAATGGAAAGATATTTTAGTGATTGTTATGCAGGAATGCTACTTCAAAAATGTTTGCAGAATATGACAATTAATGATGATAAAATGGCCATTTAATGTTGAATTTCTTGAATCCAATGTCTTTCATTTCCTGTTATTGTTGTATCCTCCTGTGGATACATACAATGATTTGTTAGCTGTCGAAAATCGTTTTAAAAAAACATGCACATATAAAGTTGTTATAAAAGGTTAATTTAAGTCGATAAGGAATAAATACAAATGTTACCTTTGTAACATTATTCAGTTTTATCATTTTAAACTTTAATTTCCATTCCACAGAACTTAAGATTCAAAATTTAAAAAGGTCCTCTTGAATATCTACCTGCAATGCTGCTTATTCAAGATATTAACATGACAACTCTGCAAATATCATTATTTACAATGTTGAACGGATAACTTTTTGTGTACATATATAACAGAAGGAACTGTTTTCCAAATTGTCAGTTTTGAATTATGTAATAGATCTGTTCAGTTTCAATAAAAACTTTTCTCTATGTGGTTAATATCCCTATTTTATTTCTGATTTATAATTTTGTGTTATTACCTACAATTCTGATACATGTATGTTATTGTACATTATGTGCAATTGATAAATTGACAATTGTATGTTAACCTTGATTATATCCAGAACAATAAAATCTCTAAAAGTTGTTATAAAAAAGTGGTTGTCTGAGAAAGGATAGTAGATTCCATAATAGTGGAAAATGAACTGTGGTGGTCTTCAGCTGGTGGTTGTATTGCTTTCAGTGGGAGGTGGTTGGGATTTTTCTCCCCAAGAGGAGAAGGTACAAGTTGAGAAAGCAGTGTTAGAGGAGTGCTCTTGAGATTAGGAGGCAGATTTGACAGTAAAAATATAAATAATAACAATAATAATAATAATAATAATAATATTGATGAAATGTAGTGTAATATGTATTTATCTTAATTTTTATACTTCAATATGCAAGTTGAAACCTTCATTCTTGAGACAAGGAATACAGAAACAGGTTAAAAACAAAGTCCAGAAGGGGCTGATATTGTAATGTGGGTGTTTAGCTGCAAAATGATTGTCATAATATTTTCCTGAAATATCCTTTCCCTTCTTCATGAAACTTCTTTCCAAGTTTAATATTTAATTTGCAACATTAGAAAGCTCATCTACATGATATGTCATTTATATTTTACATATTTATGAATAAAGATTTCTTCACATTGTTCACTATTTTTTTTCAACAGCATTTCTCAGGTTTCACATGAACACCACAAATGAAACCTGTGATCTGCCACCAGTAGTAAAAATTTTCACCTTCAGAAAATATGTAACTGTGCTACCTTTTATGCAAGCTTGAAATTTACTAGAAGCTGCAAGATTTGTTCTATGGTAATTCCACAAGTGTCACTCTGAACTTCAAACTTTTTGTTTCAGTATTTCACCTTGGTTGTTATGAAGACGTAGAAAACTTGGCAAAGTTTTGCCACTGATGGTTTTTTAATTTCAGCCTTGATTTGGGTGTGTTCTTTGTGCACCTTCCTCGATTTCATTTGTCCTCATTATCATGATTAGTTTGGGGTGGAAAAGAGTGATAACAAAAATATAAATTTCTCCTTTGCAGTGGTAGACTTCATTACAACTCTGATATCTACATTCTAATTTTTTACTTTATCTTTGTTAAAACCCATTTCTTCAAAGCTAAGAGCTCCTGTGGCAAATGCTGCAGTGTGTTAAGAAACTTTTGTTGATAGTTGACTAAAATATGGGTACATAAAACAAGTGTAAATTGGGAGGGAGATGGAAGTGGGCAAAATGGGTAGATAAAGTAGTGGGAAATGTGAACAATTTGCCAAAAGTTTTCTGAACTGAACAGAAAAAAAGCGATTTCTGAACTGAACAGAAAAATGGCTATGTCCTACTTTCATAGAATCCTATTCAATATAGGGAAATGTGGCACCATCTATTAGCAAATGTCAGAACTGATGAATTGAAAAGTAAATGTCTATGCCATCTATTAGCAAATGTCAGAACTAATGAATTGAAAAGTGAATGCCTACGCCATCTATTAGCAAAGGTATGAACTAACATTAAAAAATTATAAGAAAAGCATACCTGGTACCTACTCTCAAGCCCCAGGCTGATCCCTCAAAGGAATAATAGCTTTTAAGTGATAGGAAATATATATGAAGGTAGTTGTGGGCTCCTGCGAGCCCTGAAGGGATGCCTTAAAAGGCAGTAGGGCTCCGTAGAGCCGAAATGGGGCTTGCATTCGCCCACGGAAAGAGCAGAGGTTGGATGGAAGAAGAATATTTGGTGAATGGATGGGTAGAGAAGAACATAGGAATAAAACCAACTATTACTTTGTGGGATTCGAACCCACGATCCTTAGGTCTAGGAGTGACGTCCTTACTGACCGAGCTACCAGCGGTGCCCACTCAATCTATTTTTGGAACTTGTATTTATACCCAACATTCACAAATGAAACCTGAAAAAAATTCCAAGGTTCCTCGAATGGATTTGAACTCACAAACATGAGATCTTGAAGCAGTGCCAATACCAGCTGAGTTATGAAGCTTCATGCTGAAAAGAGCTTTGGAACTGGTATTTCTATCCGATTATATAGGATGATGCTCCCTTCATGGATACAAGTTCCAAGGCTGTCTTCAGCATAGAAGCTACATGACTTTGTTTTTAACCTGTTTCTGTATTCCTTGTCTCAAGAATGAACACTGTAGAGAAAGGTTTTAACTTACATATTGAAGTATGTAAATTAAGATAAATACATATTACACTACATTTCATCATTATTATTATTTTGTTTTTATTTATTTTTTTACTGTCAAATCTGCCTCCTAATCTCAAGAGTACTCCTCTAACACTGCTTTCTCAACTTGTAACTTCTCCTGGGGGAAAAATCCCAACCACGTCCCACTGAAAGCAATACAGCCACCAGCTGAAGACACCACAGTTCATTTTCCACTATTAAGAAATCTATGGCTTTAACTGAAAATGCACCAACACCCTGAAACATAACATCATTTTGCAAGTATTTTTTTTTCCATTTCCTTTGAAAGCAAATATATTTACTATCCTTTCTCAGTTAATCACTTTTTTTTTAATATATATAATTTGAAAGCAGCAATGTAACAGCTTTTAGGAACTTTTTATAATACTTGAGATTTTATTGTTCTGGATATAAGCAAGTATAACACACTATTTACAATATTCAATTTTATCAATTGCACATAAACAGCACATAATACAATGACATACATGTATCAGAATTGTAGGTAATAACACAAAATTATAAATCTGAGATATAAAATAGGGATTAATTGAAAATTAACAGATCTACTACATAATTTAGAACTGACAATTTGGAAAACAGCTTCACCGAGTTGCTTCTGTTACATATGCACACAAAAAAATTATGCATTCAACATTGGAAACATTAACAATATTTACGGAGTTTTCATATTAATCACTTGAATAGGCAACATTGCGAGTACATATTCACCAGGACATTTTTAAACTTGGAAAGTTCTATGAATGCAAATTGAAGTTTAAAATGACAAAAATGAATAATGTTGCAATGATAACATTTGTATTAATTTCTTATAGAGTTAAATTAGCCTGTTATAACTTATATGTGCGTGATTTTTTAAACAGATTTTTGACTGTGCCAGCTAACAAAACAATACTATGCATCCACACAGGGGCAGTGTGAAGGGGTGCTTGCACCCCCGTGTTCAAAACCAATGTTGTAAACATGAACTCTTACGGTGTCATAAGTTGTAGTCACATTGAGCACTCGAGTGTTAGGTATTGAGTGAGACCTCTGTAATTGTATACAACAGCCAATCATTGAAAGAGAAGCCGCATATCTTTTCCTGTCTATAAAGATCAGAGGCCGTTGTATTTTCTTTCGTCACTATTGTTGTTAAGAATTGTTTCTTCTTTTGTTTTAAGCAGCTTGTTTGTGTTTTTCGATATTTTCATGCAGCTGTTTTTTTTTTTTTTTTTTTTTCATTGATGTTAAATGGTTGTCTGCCTACTTGTTGATCCTCTTTTCTCCAAGTCTCACTGGAACAAAAATTTCAGGTGCTTTCAAGACATAATCAGGATGTGCTCGGGAAATTATTTAACGTGAGTTGTATCGTGACAGGAAGTTTACATGTTAGTACGTTCTGTGTGTTTCACGTAACATGTTTAGTAAAGTACCATTTCAGACTTTGTCGAGGAGCCCAAAAAAGTTCAAAATGAAATGTTACAGTTCGTTGATGGGATAGTGTGGGATTTTAACAAAGATAAAGTTGCCCTGCACTTCGCATTTTGTCCTGACACTGCGCAACCTTGGTTGGAAATCAATTCTATGGGGCAAACATTGAAGTAAAAAATAGCAAGGCTAGCAGAATGTAAGAGTAGCGGGACAAAATGATACTAATGATTGAATTAGTTTTCATGTATTTCTTTATTTTTTTAATTCCAGATGGCCAAGGGCACCTGCAAGGTTGGGGGGGGGGGGGGGGGCACAGAGAGGCAATTACCATCCTCGATTTCAAATTTTAGGCAAACAAAAATGCATTTCGTAAATATGTAAAAGTTCAGAGCTGTAGCTAGGGGGCGTTGAACAATCTAAATTCAAATGTTATAAAAGAGAGCATGTGGCACCCTATTAAATTAAAACTGTTTTCAGTTTGCAATTATTGGGATCTAAAAAAAATTCTTGCGAGGGAAGCGAGCAATATCATTCTTTTCTATAATGCATTGTAAATTTCGAGAGAGAAGTAAGACCAACTATGTACTTCAGACTGTTGCTTCATGCTAAGCAGTTGGTCTTAAATGCATGAATAAGTGTTTGGATGAAAAGGAGCGTGCACATTTGAGAGATTTACATCATTTTTGCTGTTGGTTTGTTATGAGACGGATGAATTGATTATGTAATGCATTTAAATAATTAAATTAATATATCTATTAAAGAAACTTTGAATACGTACACAATTTAGTGTTAACATGTTGCATATATGTAAAACATATGTTGTACATGAAAGTTATACATGATGTCATATGCACATAAAAAAGTATATTCGTCATGCATTTTGTCTCTTTCAAAAATACAGTTTGTGTGCTTCTTTTAAATTATTAGCTAATGTGAAATTAAACGTGTTGAAAAATATTTCAAATCGTTTGTCCAACAAATGCTTTAGCACTTCCTCCTTTTGAGTGATTTACGAGGATAACATCATCTTTGATACTACTACAACTACTGTTGCTGCTACTATACTGCTACTACTAATAATAATAATGTCATTATTATTATTATTATTATTATTATTATTATTATTATTATTATTATTATATCCTGGTAACTGCACCCACCCGACAATTATTCGTGGTTTGCGCCTCTGCTAAAACATGCATGCATATTTCATGCTTTCTTTATTTTCAACATCGCACCCCCAGATGATTAATCCTGGCACTGCCACTGCATCCACAGGAAGACAACAGTAATAGGAAATGAAAGACATTGGATTCAAGAAATTTAACAACATTAAATGGCCATTTTACCATCATTCATTGTCATATTCTGCAAACATTTTTGAAGTAGCATTCCTGCATAACAATCACTAACATATCTTTTCATTGGACAACTGTAAATCGGAAAAGGTTCTTGCAGCTATGAGTTTTATAATACTACATGGAGACATGTAAATGAATGGTACATTAATTGAAAGGAATATTTTGTAACATCCACACAATGGTGAAGGAAGTTTCACTTCAAAGAGTCTGTTACAAATTACTTTTCTGTGGCATTATACAATTATATTGTATCAATGATGCAGTTACGGGCTGTGTATTAGATGAAAATCGGACCTTCATAAAAACCAACCTTGATGAACTGGACTGGCTTGGCTTGCTTGGGAGTACAAGGAACTGATTGCAGAATTCAAGTCCTGGTGTGGTCTTGTGCAAAAGAAGTTAGGCTGAAAACAACAGTGTACAATTAGAAATCAAACGATGTTGTTTATTGTGGAAGTATAATGTAAAATTTCAATTAATTTTTCATTCACGTTTTTGAATTTTTTATTACATTGAAATTCCATCGTTAAATACATATGAACATAAGCTACTTCAGGTTTACTTACAAAAAGTAGCAGCCCTGTTAATGCAATATTTACATTAGACCTATATGCGGGTACGAAATAACTCTCCATATGTGTAAACTTCTAGGTCACTTTTCACAAAAAGTTTCTTTTTTTTTGTTTTTCTTACACACACACACACACACACACACACACACTAAACACTACATCGAAATTTATTTCAAATGTATCTTCATAAGGAATGCAAGAGAATGGTGTTCATGGCTTATATCCATTTGTTTTTTCTTTACCACACATGCGCACAGGACAGTACAACACATGCCATACTTCACACACGAACTCTGTCATAGCAAAAATTTTAAAAATTCCTCCCCATCCAGTTTTGTACTACTAAAGATGACACTTCAACTTTTCTTATCATGCAAGGATGTTTACGTTTTCCTGGCTATGGACAGGCTCAAAGCCCCAGAGCGAAGGGTCCCCACGGACAATTACCAAAGGAACTGCAAGGGTAAGTCTGCTTTTTGACTTGTTTGGCAACAAAAGTGGAATTGCAAGAGGTGGCAGGAAAAATTTGCAAATTTCATCATAAAATTGCTAAATCTGGTACAGAAAGTGCTACAGCTGATTGTCATCTACATCATTTAGTTAAAGTTTGTGTAATATTTTATCATCGACTTTTACATTAATGTTTTGTCAACATGGAAAATACGCTGTCATCAATTACACATTTGTACATTTTTATACACATTTCATTTAGCGGGTTTTGCATTCCAATTGTTGGCAACACTGAGGGGATATCTGGGATGAACTAAACACTTCTCTGCCCAGTGCTTGGGGAAGAATGTTCAGAAAGAAGTCTGGATATAGGTTAAAGTAAAGACGACCATACACTAGCACTTTTTTCCTCATCACTTATTATGTGAGAGTGAAGCATCAGTCACATTTGCCAGTCAATTATTTCCTGTATTTTTGTTTGGGAGATAGCGTAGCTAGCTTAGAATATACGTGCCTGATAATTAGAGTAGAATTTAGTAACGTATGTTCTATCTACTCGTAATTAGGGTGACCAGACGTCCTCTTTTATCCGGACATGTCCTCCTTTTTAGGTGTCTGTCCAGTGTCCGGGCGGATTTTTTAGAAAACAGTAAATGTCCTCCTTTTTTGGGGGGGGGAGGGGAGAGTATAGCATCGACCGTAGCAAATATGCTGCATAGAGAATGCTTCCACACATGAGGATCATCATATCACTTCGGCCACATTAAGTATTCAAGCAATGCTCACCTAGCATCTGGGAGCTGAACAAGATCACTTTCCCAACTGAGTCATTAGTAGGTAGGGGTGTGCGGGACAATTTTTTTTTTTGTAGGCACGGGATCTGGACTGGAAATTTTTCAAATCCCGACATTCGGGATGGGAAAAACTCGCAATTTCTCGGAAATTTTCGGGACGGAAAATGTTCGAAATTTTCCGAAGCTCTGGAAATCTCGAATTCTACACGTCGTTTTCGCCTTAAGTGATTATTTTTGCATTTCTGAAATAAAACTAACATTTTCCGAGAAGTTACAGACATTTACAATGCAGAAAACTTCGAGCATTAACGACTTTTTAAAATGACCATTTGGTATTTTCCAAGTGCTCGGGATCCCGAAAAGTCGGGAACTTCCAAATGGTCATTTTTGAAAGTGGTTAATTGTGATGTTTTTTGCATTGTAAGTGTCTTGACACTTCTCAGAAATTGTTAGCTTTTGTTTAAGAAATTTCAGAAAAAAAGCTTAAGGGAAAATTACATGTAAAATTCGTGATTTCCCCATCATCGTGAAACTTTTAACATATCCCGTCCCGAAAATTTTTCGGCTTGGTCGGAAAATTGCAAATTTTTCCCGTCTCAAAGGTCGGGATTTAAAAACAAATTCCCGTCCCAACCAAAAAATGTTCTGTCCCACACACGCCTAGTCATTAGTACGTATTATTCCAACTTGTATGAGACTTGCGAAACACATGTAGTCTGAGCAGTTCTTTTTGATTGATTGATATGGTTTATTTTAATTCACTTTTCTGCCACTTTTGGCTAATCGCAAAGATGAGGATGAGTAATGATATGATGATCTTGATGAAGGTATACTCACAAAAAACACACATGCCCAGTCTGAGATTCGAACCCAGGACCTCTGGCATTCTTGCTCGGTGTGCTAACCATTCCGTCACAGATGTCGGCCAGTTCAATTTCGAGTCATACATAGGCGATAGAGAAACGCGTGGTGAGAATTTTGACTATCAAGTTTACTTTTATGAAATAACTAAGCGAAAGTGTAAATTCATCAATGATATTGCAAGAAAATATCCAGTTTTTAAAGGATGAAATAAACGAATATGAGTTGTTGCTGTTGAAAGAGTGATAGAAATGTTTGTGGCATTGAAATCATATTTCTTGACCCAATCTAAACTACATAAACTTTAAATTCTGTTTTGGAAATAAGTTAATCAAAGGTTACTCTTACATTTGCTTTCACTTATGAGGATATCTAATATCCAACAATTGGAAAAACATTAAAATTCTGTGCTTCAAAATATAGATATTCTTAGTTATGATTGTCATGTGTTAATTAGTAGATTAGGAGTTTGCTTTCGTTGTTTAAAGGTAAGAAGAAATCATTGAAAAAAATCATCAGAATTATCCTCTATGTGATCAGAAGTATCCAGACACCCACCTGAAAATAAAGTACAAGTTTGGGCAGCCCTCCATCGGGAACACTGGCAGTCAATACAGTGTTGGCCCACCCTTAGCCTTGATGACAGCGTTCACTCTCACAGGCATACTTTCAATCAGGTGCCGGAAGGTTTCCTGAGGAATGACAGCCCATTCCTCGCAGAGCGCCAAAATGAGAAGAGGTGTTGATGTGAATCGGTGTGGTCTAGCACAAAGTCGGCATTCCAAATCATCCCAGAGATGGTCTATGGGATTCAAATCAGGACTCTGTGCAGGCCAGTCCATTAGTGGGACGTTGTTCTCGTCAAACAACTCCCCCACAAGCCCTGCAGTATGGACGGGTGCTCGGTCGTGTTGAAAGACACAATGGTCATTCCCGAACTGGTCTTCGACAGATGCAGCATGAAAGCTGTTAAAATGTCAACGTAAGCTTGTGCCGTGACATTGCCATGTAAAGCAACAAGGGGGTCAAGCCCCCTTCAGGAGAAACATGACCACACTTTAACCCCGCCACCTCCGAATTTCACTGTCGGCACTATACAGGCTGGAGATGTCGTTCATCAGGCATTCGCCACACCAACACCCTACCATCGGATCGCCACATTGTGTACTGTGATTCATCACTCCACACAATGGTTTTCCACTGTTCTATGGTCCAGTTTCGACGCTCCTTGCACCACACGAGGCGGCGTTTGGCATTTGTCTGTGTTATGTTTGACGTATGGGCAGCTGCTCGGCCATGGAAACCAAGATGCCGCACCTTGAGCCAAACAGTAATGGTGCTTGGAGTAGATCCTGATGCAGTTCGGAATTCCTGTGTGATGGTGGCAATGATGATTGACGATAATGCTGTACGACCCTCTTCAACACTCGATGGTCTCTGGAGGTCAACATGGGAGGTTGGCCCTTCACTATATCATCGAAAACAGTGGACAGAGGGATGTTTAGGAGGGTGGAAATCTCACACACAGACTTCCTACACAAGTGGCACCCAACCAACTGACCACATTGAAAGTCTGAGTTCCTCAGACCATCCCGTACTGCTGTCTCACACTGTCTGCAGTACTGAGTTCACTGACTAAGTGTTCCATGCGGTAGATGGCAGTACTGTGTCGCCCTCTATGATAAACACACATTTCGCGGTGTGTCCAGATACTTTTGATCACATAGAGTATATAAGCAAAGTGATTTTGAGTAATGGCAAAATGAGTTGCCATTTTTTTTGTCCTATTTTTTATGACTTTGTCCTCCTTTTCCACCATGCTCTGTCCTCTTTTTTTGATTGTATATGTCTGGTCACCCTACTCGTAATCTCAACCAAAAACAATCAAAAAATTGCAAGGAGAAAGTGGTAATGCCAATAGTCACTTACAGTAGTAGATCTCTACTTGAAAATTGTTCAAAACACAACATTTTCCAGAGTATTTAATATGAAATCTCTACTGTAACTACCGATAACACTCAATATACTAAACTGAAGTATTGTTTGTCCACAACAAATTTAATTTTTTACAAAAAATTCCTGCTTGTCCTTTTTTTCTTTTCTTTGCTCAAAAATCTACTTTTAGTGAACTGCTACAAACATGTTGATTTTTCCAGAAAAACAGTAAATTTCCCTGACATTTCTAGCAAAAAATAAATTCCCTGACTTTCAAGTTTTCCAGACAGTACACCCTGATTTCAGTTCTGTCTTTTTGTTCATTAGTATACATAAAAAGTAATGACATACTCAAATTAGACAATAATGGTCATGTACAGGTTAGAGATTTGTTACTTCGTTTGGTATGCTCCTCAGTGATCGAACACCATTGTTTTGAGTTCTATGAAAAAATGTTATTTGCAATTTTTTCTTTATCGAAAGTAGACTACACTCACTTCACACACGTTGTTGACGAAGGTGCAAATTTTCCGAGAAATGACGAAACAAAATTAAAAGAAACGAGGCAAAAAGGGCTCACATAAGTAATTTTGTAACTAATCCGAACTGGTGACAAAATTGAAATAGAAATTTTGGAAATTTTAATTACTTGATACTATTAGGTGTATTCATATCTAATCTGCCATCAAAAAATGGTAAGAGTTCACAAAAATCTGATCATTACAAACATTAGACAACAGCACAGCTTGCTCTCAACCATGATGGTAAACATTGTTTGCAGCAGACTGAAATCGACCATGGAATGTGATCACTGATCTGAACCATTTGAAGAACACTTGCAAGTGAGCCACTCCTCGGCAGCTCAGTCCTCCAAATGCCCATTATTACTGTTGAAATTGCAGAAATTGTGTCCATAAGCTGGCAGCATTCTTAAACACTTATTTTTTCCACAAGAAATATCAGCCTGTTTTCAACGGAACTTGGCATGGTTGCAAGAATGTACATCCTTTCAAGGAACGCAGAGTTGCAGCCACGAGAGGATGTGCCCCCTTTATCTCCCCCCCCAAAAAACAAGTACCACTCAAACCTAGATTATTCTCGACACAAAAGACAATATACAAAAAGAGGCAAACTTGAAATAGATTGCATTAAATTACTATCAATATATGCAAATAATATGCACATTAAGCTCAAATGTGCATTTGCATGCACTACAAAACTTTACCACAGTGTTCATAATCAATCAATAAATCCATTGAAAGCATATGAATCTCCCCTCCCTCCAAAAAAAACATGCAAATATGCAAACATCCTACTAAACAGATATAATTTTGGAATATCATAGCAGAAGATAAAAAAAAGGTAAAGTGTTCCCCTGTGCATAGCACCACGCCATGAAGGCGTATAGGGGGTGTGGGGGTAACGCCCCACACTTTCTTGATCCGGTCGTGAGTGGGGGTGATGTGATCAGCATCATGCCCCTGACCGCCTTTACCCCCCAGGGTTTCCCCCAGGTACCCATGTTATTCGACGCTGGGTAGGCGCCGGGGCCGCTTCCACCGTTAGAAAAGTTCCCGGATTTGAACCGGCCGGGGATCGAACCCGGGACCTTGAGCATGGTAGTCAGACGCGTTACCGACTGAGCCACCGCGGCCACTGGAATATCATAGCAGTTTTTCAAAAGGAGAAACATTCAAAAACAGATGCTCTGCATCGGCCAAAGGTCAAGCCGAGCTTCAATACAGGCCCAACAAATGACACTAATACTTATTAAAATTACATCATGAAATGACAAGACTGGGAATGAAAAATGAAGAAGGTGCTTATGTATTCGAATTTGGACATGGCCAGGAGTAGAGAAATATACAGAGCATTCCCTGACATTCGCTACGAGACTCTGCGGCAAGCGGCCCGGCATCAGCGCTTGTCTTTCCCGGTGAACGGGTTCACGACAGTCGCTTATATTAAACCTCGTAAAAAGTTTAGAGTAACAGGGTCAGTTCTGAATAAAAATGGAAAGAAAAATGGGGAAATAAA
The DNA here is from genome assembly GCF_977018435.1 of Lepisma saccharinum. Classification (NCBI taxonomy): domain Eukaryota; kingdom Metazoa; phylum Arthropoda; class Insecta; order Zygentoma; family Lepismatidae; genus Lepisma; species Lepisma saccharinum. Next base: position 20,501,814 of record NC_139257.1, read on the forward strand.
GTATACAAAGACAATCCGCACACCATCCCAGAGTTAAAAGAGAGTATTGTACGAAAAATCTGGAGAATTACAGTAGACGAACTTGCACGTGTAAATGCCAATTTCCTTCGGAGATGCCAGGAATGTGTTGCAGCAGAGGGACATCATTTTCAACACCTTCTGTAGTGAAGGTTAGTACACAATATGAAAACTGTAATTTTAATAGTCGACTCCAGCGACTGTCGCGGACCCCGTTCGCCAGGAAAGACAAGCGCTGATGATGGGCAGCTTGCCGTCGAGTCTCGTAGCGAATGTCAGGGAATGCTCTATAGTAGCGCAATATGCGAACTACAAGCTTTTCCTTAACTTAAACTGGAAACACTAGCGCTACTGCTCTCACGCCAGGGTTTCAAATGCTGTGGTGGATATATAACGGGCACCTGAATTTTCAAATTCAGTTCTAACAAAAAATATTAATTGTTTCAATATTTCGAGTTTGCTTATGAAAATTTCCATTATCCTTTCCTTAAATAACAAGTACAATATGTATTTTTTAACGTCTTTCTGTATCACGTGTATAATTAAATCAGAATAATGTTCTTGTTGTTGTTGTTGTTTTAAGTCCCCTTTATGCACAGTAAGGCTAATCGGGACTGGACCTACAGTTTAAAGTGGGATCCGAACCACTATGTGCTTCCACCGGGTATCGAACCCGGAACACCTCGATTACAAGGTGACAATGCTACCACTGTGCCATCGGGGAGGCTCATTAAATCAGAATAATAAACATGCTATTTTAATTTTAAAATCTGCGGTGATATTGTGAGGAAGGACACTTTAGAACACGAATTAATTACTTTTAAACCAATCATGTATTAAGTAATAAATTAAATGTTTTATGATCATATTCGTAATGTCTAGGCTTATCTTTGGATTCATATCTGCAAGATCAGAGTTTCAACATAAACTCAAATGTATTTTCCCATGAGTTTTCCATGGTACTTGATACACAGTACAATTGCTATTTTAAAATCATTTTTACAATTGTTCAATTTTCTCTCATGTCATATCATCCCCACTTCTTTATTATTTGAGGAGGGTAGGGGATAGATTAATCTGTATTGTGTATAATAGGCACATCGATACATCATTTTCTCGGTAAAATTACCAATAATAATATGGATTAGATATATTTATAAATGATCTGTAATTTAGTGCACAATTCTGCAAACTGCAAGACCCAATGCAATCATTTCATCACGTGTATTAATTAACCCTTAGATGTTGGCCACGATATCTGTCACAAGGGGTTTGTGTGACTTTGGGAACAACGTGGGTATCAGATAACGTTTGGAGATACATATTTGAGTGTCATATGGGACTTGATATGTCATTAGCAATACTAACTAACTAACTCTCGTCTTGGCCTTCCTACAGGTCTCTTACCATCTGGTTTTCCAACAAGAATCCTGTAAACTCCTCTTTCCTCTCCCATTCGTGCCACATGGCCTGCCCACCTAAGTCTTCTTGATTTAATTATTCTAATAATATCTGGACATGAATACAAATTATGTAGTTCTAAATTATGTAACCTTCTCCACTCACCTGTCTCCTCATCCCTTTTAGGTCCAAAGATTTTTCTAAGGATCTTATTTTCAAATACTTTCAATTTATGTTCCTCTTTCAATGTAAGGGACCAAGTTTCACACCCATATAATACTACAGGCAAAATTACTGTTTTGTATATTTTAACTTTTAGTTTCTTAGATATTAAACGAGAAGACAAAAGTTTATGAAGAGAGAAGTAACATGCATTTCCTGAATTAAGCCTACTTTTTATTTCCTCTTTAATATAATTTTCATTTGTCAATATTACTCCTAAGTATTTGAATTTGGAAACTGGTTCAAACGAGTTGTTATCAATAATTAGATTTTGATTATTACCTAACACTTGGTTTCGGCCTGTAAGCATATATTTAGTTTTCTCTTTGTTAACTTCCAAACCTATCTCTTTAGCAGTTTTGAAAAATATTTTAGCATTATTCTTAATTGTATTCACATCATTCCCCAGTAAGTCTACATCATCTGCATATGCTAACAACTGAGTCACACCATTTAATTTTAGTCCTTCGTTAGTTTCTTTTACCTTCCTTACAGCATATTCTAAGGCAAAATTAAAGAGCAATGGAGATAATGCATCTCCTTGTTTTAACCCATCATGAATTGTAAATTTGTCAGACATATTAATACCCACACGAATTTTACTTTCTGTTTCACTGGTGCATACTTTTATCATACTAACAAGCTTCTTAGGTATTCCAAACTCTACTAATATATTATATAATTTATCTCTTTTCACCGAATCATATGCTTTTTTGAAATCAATGAATAGCTGATGGACATTTTGATTATATTCCCACTTTTTTTCAAGTGTCTGTCTGATGTGAAAAATTTGATCTGTAGTTGATCTGTTACGTTTAAATCCACATTGATAATCACCTATAATTTCATTAGCATATGGGGTTAGTCTTGTTAAAAGAATGTTAGACAATATTTTGTATGTTGTTGAGAGTAGAGAAATTCCATGGTAATTATTGCAGTTCATTTTATCACCTTTTTTAAACACAGGAACAATTATGGATTCTTTCCACTGTTGAGGGATTTCTTCTTTATTCCATATTAAACAAATTAATTTATGAATTTGACATATTAATGAATTTCCACCATATTTAATTAACTCAGCTGGTATTAAATCAATGCCAGGTGCTTTGTTATTCTTTAGCCTTTTAATAGCATCTTTAACTTCAGTCAAGTTAGGTTCTGGAACTAAAGGTTCTGCTGTGTGGACTTCATTTACTTCTGATTTATCTCCTACATGGACATTTAAAAGGTCATTAAAGTAGTTCTTCCATCTATTTAGAATATCGCTTGGGTCAGCTAGAAAATCACCGTCTTTATCTTTTATCAAGTTTACTTTAGGTTGCCACCCCTTTCTAAATTCATTTACACCTTTATATAAATCTCTGATATTTTTATTTTTGCTGTTTGTTTCAATTTCGTTAATTTTGCTTTTCAAGTAATCTCTTTTTTTACTTCTAAACGTGCGGTTAACTTCTCGCTTTATTCTATTATAATGGCTTAGATTTGTATCATCCGAGTTATTTAACCACCTAAGTCTAGCCTGATTTCTTATTTCTATTAGATTATGACATTCATTATCAAACCATGGCTTAACATTAGCAATAAGTAAAGTTAAATTTTCTTCTGACAATATTTGGGAGAGAGGGAATTTCCTGCTGAAAAAATCAGTTTTTACATTTAAAAAAATATTATTTTTTCTCTTAGTCTTCGCAAATTAGCCAAAATTGGCACAAATGCGAAGTAAAATAAAGCAAATCAATCAAAAAGACAAAGATTTGTTTACTTTCATCTTCTAGTGCTTGGTAAATGAAAATTTTTTTTGTCATAGCTTAGATTCTACTGAAAAAAAAAAAACAGCCTTTAGCATTGGTTCTAGTGAGGCAAATTTTTATTTAAAACCTTGGCCAATTTTAAACTTCCCACTGAAAACATGCTTGGCGTTCAGGCTTTATTGCATAAAAGGGCCCAGCACCTAAGAGTTAATGAACTTTTCATATGTTCAAAGGATACTTGCAATTTTATACTGGATCAGTAGAATATCATTTATCAGTACCATTAAATTGTACGTACATAGTTTATCAGTTTCAGAAAAAAATAATATCAGTTCATCCCTGCTTTCTGATGCCAATAATGAAACTACTTCAAGAATAAAATGACATTTCTGTGCATGTAATTAACCTCTTCCCTGTGGCGACATTGAAGAGAAGTGCTTCCAAAAAGAAATCCTATATATTTAGATGCAATCACAAATTCATCGTAAATATTGTAAAACTGCAGCAAATTGTAAAATGCTGAAAAACAGTCATTAGAAAAAAAAATATTTTTCAGGAACTAACAAAACATCAACAATAGATTGTGTGCCCAAATATACTAATGAGGGCTGGTTTTGCAATGTGCGATCAAAGTTCGGATTGAGCAAATAACTAGAGGTTACAGCAATTTTGGGTTTTTCATCAGCGGTCAACTCCTCAACTGGAGGTTAAGTGGCTGTGAACTTGATCCGTGCTGCAGCCGGAGGTCAGCGAGATGACTGGTAGTTTCGAACAAACATGGCTGTCTCATCAGAACATCGATCTTCACCAGACAATATCTCAGTTAAAAAGTTACATTGGTGCAAAAATAAACTTCTTGTGCTTGGCAGAGTTCAAATGAAGCGCGTAGTAACAGGTAGAAGAAAGGAAATTGTCGCCAGACATTGATTTGTGTTCATGCACCAAAGGCATCTATCCAATCGTGAAGCCAGTTTCCAAGTGGCAAGTTGGTGTTGTGGATAAAGGCAGTAGCTGGTAGTGGTCTCAATTTATGTTGCGAGTTCGAGTCCTGCTGCAGACCGTTTATTTTTATATATATATATATATATATATATTTCGTTCCTACAAATAAATACACATGAGAAAACACTTACTGCACATTTGGCTTTTTTCTTGAAACAGACAGACTTCACAAAATAGTAATATGGTATAAATTGTTATTCTTTTTCTTACGGAATGAGAGAACAAATACAAGTAACTAGCTATGTAATAAGAAAAAATAAGTTGACATTTGCATGTATATTATGACTAAAATTTTATTCCCAGTTTGTACACGTACCTTACCTGGAAGAACGTCGTATCACGGAGAAGTTAAATATTTTCATTGAACTTTCAAACTTTGCAGCCAACTATTACACAGTATCTCTACTCGACGATATTCCAAGCAACAATTTTTTATATTTTTTTATTATTTATTATTATTAAAATAAAAAAATATAAAAAATTGTTGCTTCGAATATCGTCGAGTACAAACTGGGAATAAAATTTTAGTCATAATATACATGCAAATGTCAACTTATTTTTTCTTATTACATAGCTAGTTACTTGTATTTGTTCTCTCATTCCGTAAGAAAAAGAATAACAATTTATACCATATTACTATGTTGTGAAGTCTGTCTGTTTCAAGAAAAAAGCCAAATGTGCAGTAAGTGTTTTCTCATGTGTATTTATTTGTAGGAACGAAATACGTAGCACATTAGGTTCTGTATTTTCAATGTAAACAATGAATTTCAACAACCGTATGTGCCTTATTGTAGTTCTACCTTTTCACACCAGGCAAAGTTTGATTTGAATTTACACACCTAGATGGCAGAGGGATCGAATTTTTCGCTCAGCATTGCAAACTCACAATTATGTGCCGAACTAAAGGTCAACGAACCTTTGGTTATTTTTACATTGAAAAACCCCGTGTTGGTTTAAGAGGGGAGGTGAACTCCAACTGGTGGTTGGCTGACCAAAAAGTTTACCAGACATTGAAGAACCGGCCCTAAAAGCTACAAACAACCATTAATTTTAAAATACCATCCATATATAGACATTCCGCAATAAAGGATCACCTGTATAGAGTCTCTATATGTGGATCCACCGCACAAAATGGGTTAAGGACAAAGATTAAATGTTTCTTGGGAGTTAAATGGATTCTCAAAGTGTATTATAGTGCATCAAACAGTTTTACAAATGGTCATATCAATTAATCTGCAAATGCAACATGAACAGGCAACACAAGCAGTGGCGTAGCATGAGCATTTCAGATGGGAACGCCAAGTTTGAAGGAAGGGTAGGCCTTTTTTTTGCTCAAGAGTTTACTTATGGAATTAGCCGACATATGTATTGTATATTTAAAATCACAACCTCATTGTGTTTATTACATGAAGTCAGCCGGGTTCCGATAAAACATGATCCATGCTTGTTTTATCTAGAAAATAAGATGCCTCAGTGTGCAACAAATGCTTGGAGCACTGGTGTTTTATACCATTTTTAATTAGATTGCTCAAGTCAGAAACACCGTACACCATTCGGAGTATGCTCCGCACGTATAACACATGTGTAGCAAAACAGTATTTTATAATCAAGGAAACTTTTCGGCATGACGCAAGTAATTAAAAAAAACCTACCTGAATCACAAGCGCCTCTAGAACATGATGGGGATTGATTGATTTGGTTTATTTTACTTTGCTTCCTACCACTTTTGGCTAATTGCAAATATGAATATGAGTGATGATATGGATGAAGTTGATGAAGAGACACTCACAAATAACAAACATGCGTAGGCCGGAATTCAAACCTGAAACCTCTGGCGTCTTAGCGCGCTGTGCAAAACACTCTGTACAATCATACATTCTACTGACGTAACAGTGCCTATTAGTAATTCAGAGTGTCAGGCCACTGTTTATTGCATCTTGAGAATGCTGATAAACATTTTAAAATAATTCTGTCAAGAGATCATACAATGTTAAGAGTTTTGAAACGAATGCTAAACATTTCCACTGGCATAATATTAGGCAGTAAGATACTAACGAAAAAATATTTTTTTAAATAAATAGTTTTGCGGGTTAGGTGGTAGAGCAGCCACAGGCTGAACTTCTACCACAAGGACTTTATCAACTTGTTTGACAAAAAAAATGGTTTGTTTTTTTAGTTTTTAATGCACTTCACTGTTCTTGTGATAAATTACACAATGCAGTGGTCATTAAAGATACGTAAGTGAATATTGCGTATTGTAGCATCACACAGCACGAGCAGAGGCACGAGGTTTGTCTATGGGCAAGAGCGCGAAAAACCGGGTATATTCTACTTCTGTCGTCTGCATCGGAAGTACAGCGCCTTGAATCGGAAGGCAGGAAAGGTCACATGGACCCTAGAACCAATCAGGCGCTCCGTACGCCCACGTATGGCGAGAGCATTTTGCCCGTGCTGTAGAGATCAAAGCGACAAGCTTTCCCTCCTCCTCTCTGCCTCCAGGAAGGCATGGTCCTGTACACCAAACCTACCCAGCATCCGGCAAGCAGAGGCATTAGAGAAATGCTACAACGAGAGGTGTTAGTGGAGCGTTGTAGACGATTCGAGAAATTAGCTTTTATAATGCCATAATGCTCAAACATGTATATAATTAGTCATATTTTACTTTATATTTGCAGCATTTACGCATTTTTAAAATTTTAAATCAGGGAACGCCGAGCGTATGGGCGTACTAGGATGCTACGCTACTGAACACAAGTAGCTTTTGTAAAGCAAGCTACTGAATTTGCAGGTAGGTGCATAGTCTCTCCAATTTGCTTCATTGGATTTCACTGATCAATTGAAGATTTTTCCTGATGTTTTTATGCATTTCTAGTTTTTCAAATTTCCTGAGATTTCCAGGTGTGTGGAAGTCCTGAAGATATGAAATAAATGCCAGAGACCAGGGTAAATTCCTGGTTGAGTCAAAGATTTCACATAACTTTGCATTAAGTTCTAGATTATAGCTCTCAGAGGATATATCTTTGAAATGAACCAGCTATATAATCTAACACAACATCGAGCAATTTTGACTCATCCCAATAAAGTACCGATATAAACAATATTACTTTCTTATTTTGATAAGTCCTTCTCCCTCCATCTCTCACTAACGACATCATGCTAAGACAATCCATGGGTGGTAAATGAATTCTTAAAAAACACCACCTGAAACAAATTTTCTCTACCAATCGGGGCAAGTATAAAAATCTAGGGCTTGCGGCAGTTCATTTAGCATCAAATGCAAACAAACCGTTCTAGAAGTTGCAATTACAAAATTACTCACCAGGTTTGAAGAGAACGAGGGCCTTGAGACAGGCATACTCCGTGTGGTCCACTCTGAGGAGAGACAGGCGAGTGATTGTCTCTCTCAACCTTCGAGCATCCTCTTCCAGTACGGCATGACGAGAAGGTGGGGCTATAGTCCCACTCACAAGGAAACCTAAAGAAAGAAAAATTAGTCTTCTATGAAAAACTGGGTACTATTATAGTATGGGGGAGACACCTATAAATCATATATTTCGGACTTTTTTAAATTGCTAACGTACTATATTGGAATGCGGAACATTTCCTAAGGTGAAATAATGCATTTCTAACTAACATAATGTATATTTCTTACATTTACGAGTACTTACTGTTACTTGTTATTTTGATTCTGTAACACATTATGGCGGGCGATAGCGTACTGGTTCAGGGTGCTTTGTGCGAGTGTTTTGTCGATTTATGCAGTGTTGCAACCTCATTCACCAGAAAATACCTACTTTCGTGCCCGGATTTGAAATTATTCTAATACCTCACAAACCATTGACGTTAGCCGCACAAACCATTGACCTTAGCCCCAAAAACCATTGACATTAGCCCCAAAAACCATTTTCCGTAAGGTTAGGTTAAGTTAGGTTAGGCAAGCATAGTTAAAAAAAAAATAAAAAATACTCGACACGTCATGTTCTACTGAAAACACGGCGAGTTCGAAACAATGACTATGCGGTTACATCATCTAACACACGGAACATTGTGCTCTCGTGCAGAAAGCAAATGGCGACAGCAGAAACAACATGTCGGACAGAGATTTTCGCAAAAACAACATGTATTCGCATTAAAACGGATCAAAACTACATTCACGAACTTCCACAACGCTACACAAAATGATTTCCGTAAGTACTTTCTCCTGTAAATTTGAAGAAATCAGTCTCCCCTATACTATAATGTTACCAAAAACTGCACATATGTAGTTGTGCGAATAAATTCAGTCAGTTAAGTGAGCAAAAAAGTACAGTTACAACTAATTCTACATTTAATTGATTTGTTTTACTTTTACTTTGCTTTTATGCCACTTTTGGCTAATCGTGAAGATGAGGATGAATGATGAACTTGAAGAAAATTAACTGAGTGTCAACTGTGTGCAGTGGCATGCCCAAGGGTGGCAGGGTTGGTGGGGTTTGTAACCCCCCTTTTTTGGCCCAGTATTTAAAAAAAAAAAAGTCAAAGGCAGCAAAAGATGGTAAAATGAGGGCTGACTACTAAAAAAAAAAGTATATGTACCTACCCCCTTTTGAAAATCCTGGGCATGCCACTGACTGTGCCTAAATGCACCAACAAATTTAGTTATCTTACATTGCACTTAAAACTATGAACAACTGAAAGACTACATATCCTAAAAGTTGCACTTTCAACTCTACTTGGAAATTTGTTTTAAAAAATATTCTTCTCCACGATTTTTTTTAAATCAAATGCTTTCAACAACATCTTGATTTCTGCAAAAATAAAATAGCTTTGTTAATAATGCCTATGTTAACAAGTCAAGCATTTAATGATGATTATCAAGTGGGGTCAATAAATATTACCAGGCAAATTAGCCACATTTCTTTCTTTCATTCTTTAAAATTCCACATCCAACATGTTTTTTTTTGGGGGGGGGGGGAAATGCTAAGTTGAGAGTTTGAATATTCGGTAAATTCTACATTACCTGGAATGAAGATGATAAACATGGTGACTGTCTTCCCTGGAAATATTTTTAGGCATACAGGGTGTCTCATAAAGGACTTTACAACTTTGTAATGATATATAAATTTATTCACACAACTTGCAGAGCTGGTGTTGGTGTCATTTTGAAGCAAAATACATCAAGTTTTTACCCTATAAGTCAGTAAGGTTCAATGTGACTTCCATTGCTAATTTGGCAGACATCCCATCTGAGTCGATTTCTTGCCAAACCCACTACAGCATGTCAGGCGTAACTTCCTCAACTTCAGTGTAGATTCTTGCTTTCAGATCAGCGTGTGTAGCAGGTAGGCGTGATCTGAAAACTTTATCCTTGATAAATCCCGAGAAGTAAAAATCAAGGTGTCAGGTCTGGAGAACGAGGTGGCCATGCAATCGGTTTACCTCGACCTATCCACTGATTTGGAAAGTGGTTACTGAGGAAATCCCGGAAGTCCTTGAGGTAGTGTGGTGGTGCGTCATCTTGCTGGAAGTGAATTTGCAAACAGTCACTGGAAACCATTGAAGGCAGCAATTTTGGTACAACTGTCACTAGCACTAGCGGTGGAATGATTCGAAACTAAGCTACTACGTGAGTCAAAACTTGATGTATTTTGCTACAAAATGACACCAAAACCAGATCTGTGAGGCATGTGAATAATTTTATATATAATTTCAAAGTTGTAAAGTCCTTTATGAAACACCCTGTATATGATTCAGATGACAGCCCAGGGGATGATCCCAATTTAAGGGAGATTGAAGGTGGGAAGATCAAGTTCAGAGTAGAAGTGGAGCTAAATTTGAGTTTGTCTTTTGGCATGCAGTTCCAAAAAAAAGTTAACGCCAGTCAAACCAGAGCACACGTATAACTGAGGGGGTACTGTGTTCTGAACAGGCGCGGATCCATGGGGAGGGCGATAGGGGCGATCGCCCCTCCCAAATGCCAGGTTTTCGGATATATTATTATGCCTGCAAGACTCAAATGTTCTGCCTTTTTTTCACCAAGTTTAACAGACTCGATGCTCGAAAATATTTTTTAAAAAAATTGCTTTAAAATCACTTTATCCTCATGATAGGCTAATCAATACTAGATTTACAGTTTAAATTTGGATCTGAAGCACTGTGCAGTATGCCTCAGAAGTCAGAAGAGGATGGAACCCTAGAGCCCTTGAGAGAATGGGTTCTTGTTTCTTTGTTTATTCAATTTACTTCTAATATCTGATCGTTCAGTGACTGTGGCAATAGGAGGAATTATGATAATGACGTACAATAATAACCATTCAGCTCTGGACCCTATTTTTGCAAAGCAATACGCTGATCTCTAGAGCACAGAAGTCATCTTTGTTTCCTTTTTATCGTACTATGTATTGTTTGCATGTCCTCCTCCGTGGCCGTGCGGTCTAAGGCACCTTGCTTTGGATGGCGGCATGGGTTCGATCCCGGGTTCAGTCTTCAGGAATTTTCGGCCTGTGTATAGGGCTAGTGGCAACCACATCGTGAGGAAATTGGGAGCTCCAAGTGAGTGAGCGTAATCCGGTCGCAAAGTCCTACAACGGCTTGGGGTTAGTCGGGCCGACCACCCATCCCCCTAGTCTAGCTGCATATCTCCATGCCCCTCTGGTGGCCCACGTAGGAGGGAGGCCAGCAGTCGGTAGGTAAGCTAGGGCCCAAAATTGGGCTGTAGCGCTATAGGGTTACTAGGGGGATATTGTTTACATAAAAAAAGTGCAAGTGTAGGTTAGAATTGATTCTCGATTAACCCTACCAAAATTCACCCCTCCCAACTGCAACTTCTGACTTCACCACTGGTCCCGAAAGAGGAGTTTTCTGGCATACATCTGAACAGTCTGTTGCCTTCACCTTCAGTGTTCCAACAAGTTTCTTTTATTTGTCGATATAATAACTACTGTCATTGAAATTTTTTGCAATTCGTGGACTGCACATTTTGCATGTGTTGAGTAGTTTTTCTGCCATTTTTTTGGCAAATCATGGTGACAATGAACGATGATTAGATGAAAAAAAATCATAAAAAGGGCACCTATGCCAGAACTCGAACCGGGAATGTGTGGTGGGAGATCACCAATTGAAACCTCAATGTTCGCTACTACCGAGGAGCTACATGTGGTGGAGTGCCCAGGATTTTCCTAGGAGGAAGTGGTCAGGTTTTTTTAATTATTATTATTATACTACTGCTGGGCCAAGAGAGAATTATGACCTCCTCCCTGCATCAAAATGATTCCATTATTCGACGATCAAAATGCTTTAATTGTTACAAAAGCACAAGTATGTTTACATGGTGAATTTACTGTTTCCTGTTAACCAAATAAACATGCAACCAATAGACCAAATGTTGCATCTGGTTATGTACAGCAACACATGCGGACATCCGCACCATTGAAAGTACCACTATTTAACCAAAGATTAAACTGGCACATGAGAGGCATACCATTACCAACTGTACCAACTGGCAAGAATCAAAACAAGTAGAAAATAAAGCAACATCTGGATCATGGACACTTAATATACAAGGAACAGCTACATCAGAAAGTGCAAGAAATAGAACAGAATTAGAAGGATAAAGTCATATATATTTTTACTTCTGAAAACCACAACCTACACAAGTGGCTTTTTTAAACAAGCCACAGCTATGGGAATTTGTAAGTATTGGGTTGGCCCATAAGTCCTGGCGTTTTTTTTTAAGTGAAAATTTTGCGTGAAAAATAAAATGTGTTGGCAATGCGTTTTATGTTATTCAATAGAAAATTATGTGCTCTACAAAATAGTGTGTTTAGTTTTTTTATGTTGATATACTTTTTGTTCTTTTCAGGTCATTAAAATGGAGTGTCAAGTCGACAAAAAAGAGCATTTTCGACACCTTCTGCTGTTTGCGTTTAATCGAGGTGCCAAAGCAACAGAAGCTGCTCGAGAGATTTGTGAAGTGTATGGCAAAGAAGCTCAAAATTGGTTTAATATTGACGTACAGGCACCATTTTTCATCGCCGGTAACAATTAGGTAGAGGAATCTCTGCTTGTGTCCATGAGTTGACTGATGACGGGCAAGGAAACCGGCGGAGATCGTGGCTCGTTGATTTTTGTTGTCGTTCAAAGCATGCGGAACCCATGCACCCAACTTTTGAACCTTTCCCATTGAGTGAACGTGGCGCTCTATGGTACTATGGAAGCATTCCATTATCTCTGCCGATTCCCTCGTCGTTTGGTGTGGATCTTCGTGAATAAGCTGATTCAGTCACTCCTCATCGAACTGAACGGAGCGTCCAGTGCGATGCATGTCTTTGAGGTCGAAATTGCAGTCTTTGAATCACTTAAACCAATTTTGAGCCGTCCTAAGAGGCATCGCTTCTTCGCCATACACTTCACAAATCTCTTGAGCAGCTTCTGTTGCTTTGGCACCTCGATTGAACGCAAACAGCAGAAGGTGTCGAAAATGCTCTTTTTTGTCGACTTGACACTCCATTTTTATGACCTGAAAAGAACAAAAAGTATATCAGCATAAAAAACTAAACACACTATTTTGTAGAGCACATAATTCTCTATCGAATAACATAAAACGCATTGCCAACACATTTTATTTTTCACGCAAAATTTTCACTTTAAAAAAACGCCAGGAGTTATGGGCCAACCCAATACATGCTAATAGCACCAAACCTACTCACGAATGCATGTAATAGCAGAAATAAACGTGAATACGTTAGGCAGGTTAGGTTTAGTGGTGTTATTGTCAACTATCAATTTGCAGACCGAAACCTTAATAGTCAGAATCACAACAATACACAACATTCTCACCAAGGTAGTAATCACTAGGACTCTGAAGTTGATGACATAAAAAATCTCAAACAATAACCTATAAATTTTAGAAAATGACCTAAAAATTATTTTTGCTCTGAAAATAAAAGTTTCATTTGTTTCAATTGAAGTTTAAAGAGAGAAGTTGAATAATTCGTTAAAACCAGTTTGTTAGTTTAAACTGCCAAATGAAGAGGGAGAAGCAATTGCTAATGTAGTTCACTTTTCCTCGAAGATTACATAAAATACACCACAAGGTTTTTCTACGTAAGCATGGGCGGAGTTTGAGCTTTAGCTTTGGGGGGGGGGGGGCAGACTCTGGGAGAAGCATATGATGTACCTGAGGGTTATTGAATATCCCCTAGTTTATAAGGGGTCTGGCGGAGTTTTAAAAAACTTAAAAACACTGAGTTCTAGGCCTTTTAGATTTGAAAATGTTAAATTTCCTCGCTTAAGTTAACAAATTTTAATTAGTATATTGGTTGTCAGTTTTAAAAGATAAAAGAAGGAAAACAGTACGATTATTGCATTTTGCATTTCATTATTTTTTATTGATACAATACTCGTATTACTTTAAAAAAGTTATGGTACAATAGTAAGCTTCAGAAATATTAGAAAAATTAAACTGAAAAGTTCTTTTGATGCCTCAGCAGTAACTGTTCACTCAATACAAAGTCATTTTATGTTTTTCTTTCTTCAAACTGTACACATCAATCAAATCGTCTAAGACCTGCTATATCGGTGCAATTACTGCACATGCCATCATGCCAAACGTCAAGATTTGAGGTATGGCTTCATAACAAATGTAGTAATTGAACATAATCATGTGTTATTTTTTTACTCTTTTTTTTTAAATTGGGGGGCAGCCCCCCCCCCCCCCTGGTTCCTCCAGAACTCCACCTATGTACGTAATTCACCGACCTCCTTTCTGAGTGGGCAATGCACAATTATGCTAGTCAGTCAGCATCTGAAAATACATTTGGGTTTTGCATGCATCAACTTATTTATTATTATTATTTTTTTTTTTACGTTGACAAATTTTACTTTAAATCCACAGGTCAAAACGATAATAGTGACCAGCAAAGGAACATCGAAGTAGATTTCACACAAAATATTTTAAATTTGCTGAAGAAAAAATAACTTTAGCACAATAATTATTTTTCCAATGCCAAATATTTCAGTCAAAAATAACATTGTGCTTTTCGATTGACCATATTTTTGATTAATGGAGTATTTGGTAAAAATACCATTTTAGGGAATTTAAACATGTGCTAGAAATTTATGCTTGAATGCAAATGGACAGACAAAACAACAGAGAAGGAGCACAAAGAAACCTCAAAATGATAAAAAATCCAACAAAACAAAAAAATAATATGACCTAAAAGGCCAGAAAATGCAGGGGAAAAAAAAAACTATGTTTGCTGGTTCTAACTGAAGGGAACCAGCTTACTATCAGGTTACCATTGTCCTCAATGCCCAGGAGAAAAAAATATACATTTCACCAACTCCATAGCCCTAATAATCACAACTGATACGCAGTCACAGGTGCATTGCCAGTTCACTATTTCAGTACTTTATCCTCCAACAATCCTCAGTTAAGATGAGTATGAGTGATGATTCATGAAATTGATGAAGGAACACTTACAAAGAACACTCATGCTCTGGCCAGGATCCTTGGCATGTGAGCATGCTGTGCGAACCACTCTGCCATGGAGGTCTGGAAAATGCCATGAATCAAGCAACTGGAGTGATTACAGGCTGTTTCTTGTACAGATTTTTCTCAGAAATGCTTACCTTCATCCACAGGCAGTGCCCACTGTGCAGCACTCAGTACAAACAGCTCGCTCCATGCTTCCTCGAGTAGAATGGCTTGGTCCCTAAAGGGAAGCTGCAAGATAAAGAATATGCATAGTCAGTGCTTATAGTTATTTGTTACTATGTTCATCATAAGAACTATGCTAAATATTGTGGTATGTTCATAAATGACTTTGCTTCCATCTAGTGATGAAGGAATTGGGAGCATAAAGGTAGAAACATCAATTTTCCTAAAACATCCCTCTAAAGCTCGCAAGTTGAATGCTCATTCACCCCACATTCCACCGGATGCAGAGCCGAGCATCAAGAATTTTCCACTCGGCTCTGCACAGTCAGCAAGGCAACGGCCCTCGCCAGCGGTGAGTGCACCTCCACTGTAAATTTCCATGTGCATCCAGGGATACCCCAGGTGTACAGCTGGAGGTGAAAAGACCACCAAGTCATGACTCAATTCCAAAGTATAAAACCCCTGGAGACGGTAAATCGATCTCTCACTTCGCTCCACAATTACCAGCAAATTGATCAACGAGACGACGGCCAGTTGAGAGATCGCGACGTTACGAGGCGGCAACAAGCGAGAAGCCCAAGAAGCAGTCCGGACTACGGAAGATCGTTAGCCAAAGCCAGCCAGAGAATTTGCACTACATAGAATCACGTCGCCGAATTTGCCTGCCACCTCTTATTGCCACCTTCGATCTCTCCAGCAGGCACCTGTCACCATACAACCGTCGCCGACGCCAGAAACCGAGGGACAGACCTACAGCAAGGGGTGAGTAGCGTTCAACATCACAGGCTCCCAACGATCCTTCATCAGCTTCTTTAAGGGTAGAGGTGGTTAGCTAAATCAAACTTAAAAACCTATCTTATTTATCTGATCTACATTCCGGCGTGACTCGATCCCATGCCATACCCGACGTCACACTACACTAGATACACCAGAAGCATGCAGTAAAGGAAGGCGGAGCAAGCACCGCCTGCGTTGGTTTTTTGAAAAACAATTTTGATATCTTAAGTTCATGATTTTCAATGCCTTTATACACCTCGGAATGGAATTTATCTACTTTAACATATTTTTACATCTTCAGACTTTTCAATTCCCCTATTTCCGTCGTATTGGCTGCAAACATGGAGCAGTTGCAGCCTTCACAAGGCTTGGTAACGTGGCACACCTGATCCACGTTAGAAGGAAGAGGGCTGCCTGCCTTTCTCCATGCTTTTGGAGTGACTTATGCAATTCTTGCATGATCACTGTCCTTTTTCCTTCACAAATAAAATGGTCGACGGCAAGCAACCTCCGGCCTGCTTCATCTTTGGCAAGGGTGTTGTGAACACCTCGTACATGCTGGCCACAAGTGTTGCTAACTTCCAGAATTTTCAATGCTTCTGAAACTTAATAGTAATGAACAAATTAGCTTATGAAGTTAGTCAATGAGTACCGGTCGTATGGTATTTATAAGAAACAAAATAAACAGCCAATACTTGGACATATCACTACACTTACACTTGGGTATCTAACACTGCAAACAGGGTGAGGAAGAGGTAAGGGTATTTTTTTCTTTACTGTAGCCATCGTCCTGTGTTGCATTAAAGTATGGTTTTGAACCACCAAGGCAGACAAAGGAGACGAACCATCAATTTGGAGTGGTGCAGGTAAGGACTCAATTAGGGATCTTCTTTCATTCAGTTAAAGAACTTCTACCGAAAAGTTGGAGGTGGTGAATTATGAGACCGTGTCCTGAACTATGCATAATCAAAACAAGTAAGAAAAACGGGAAAGTTTTCAATACGCAGTTAAAAGTGTCTCATTAAAAAACAATAGGTTTGAGTACACTTTATGCACAGAAAGGCTAATTTGGACTCTAGCTATACTTTAAAGTGGGTTCAAAATCCAGGGTCCCTTCATTACAAGGCAACGATGTTACTTATGTGGTTATGCAGTAGCAATGCTATTAATAAATCATTTTATTCGAACATGGAACGATGCAAGCCACAATGACTTCAGTAATTTTCATAATGTAATGCAAAGACATGAACATTTCCAAAATCACACTCTTGCAGTGACGTACACACTCTCTTGGCACAGTAGCCATAAAAAAAGGGCTAAAGGCAGGGAAAATATGATAAAGGGCTGGCTCAGTGGGGAGAGTAAGAACCCACTTTACAATTCCAGCCCCCTCTTGTGTGTATACCAGCAATTTATCCACACACACTCAACAACTCCCTGCCCCCAAATTTCCTCCATACCCTCCTAAAATTTTTCACCGTGAAATTTTGTCTCCAAATTTACCCTTACACCCCCCTATGTTACATTTGAAAATGTTGTAATTGGCCGAAATGAAAAACTGACCCATCACGAAAATTCACAGCACGCCCCTGAGACACACACACATTTCTTTTGTTAAAAAAAAAAGTAACTTCCCTGGGAGACAAATTTAATACAAGACCTTTCCCTTCTCCTCTTCATCTATTGTTTACAAAAATAATGTAACAAAAGATGCACTTTTGTACAGTGTATTAGCTAAATAAATGAAATTAATGTCCAAATATAGCCCATGGTTTAAAAGTCCGTGAGGGCCAGGTCCTACCTACCGACTGCTGGCTTCATTTCCACATGCTGAAGTGGGAGACCATCCAACCAGTCATGGGGTGGCGTGTGGTCAGCACGACGAACCCCAGTCCTTACTGCAGGTTTCCATTACTGGGTTACTCTAGTCAAT
Source organism: Lepisma saccharinum (assembly GCF_977018435.1). NCBI lineage: Eukaryota > Metazoa > Arthropoda > Insecta > Zygentoma > Lepismatidae > Lepisma > Lepisma saccharinum. The sequence continues at coordinate 20,519,557 of NC_139257.1, forward strand.
CATAGCTTCCCAATTTCCTCACCATGGTGGATGACCACCGGTCCCATACACAGGCACCGAAATCTCAGGAGAAAATGTTACACTTAGCCCAAGGAGAACCTGTGTGCATCCTTTTGCCGGAACACACAGCATGATGCCTTAAACTGCACGGCCACAGTGCGGGACGAATGTCCAATATCGCACTTTAAGCCCTTTGCAAAGTGATCATCATTTGACTTTTGAAACGAAAGTACTATTACAGGAATGGGAAAAGTGTGGCTGGCATGTGATGGGGAATTTGTCCTCTAGGCCAAAACAACACTGACCCATTGAACATATGCATTATCGAGAGGCTGCTGACCTTCAACGAACCACGCTTTACAATGGTGACGATGTTTTCAACCCCTCGGCTGCTGACTGGGGTAGACTGACTGGCCAGGGATGACAAAGGGCACGTCATTTCGCAAGTGGAAATCACGTTGAAGGAAGTTAGGTTTCTTACTGCATGGATTTCTTTTAGTGTATTGAGTGAGTGAATTAAGTATGTTTTGAATGATCTGTGCTGCGTTGAGTAGTGAAAGAAAATGAGTGACATAATTAACGAACTATTGACGATACAATTTACTCAGCTTTTGCATGAGGATAAGCTTCAAATCGTGAAGATATGTAAGCCTCTGGCATCCCAAAGAAGAGAAGAATGGATTTGATTTGTTAATTAGTGTTGCTTTTCTGCCATTTTAGCTAATCGTGATGATGAGGATGAATGACGATATGAGGAAATTGATGACGGGACATTCACAACGAATATCCATGTCTGCATTTGAACTCGGAACCCCTGGCATCGTAGTACGCTGTTCTAATAACCATTTTATCACATAGGTCGGCAAAAGAAGAACGGAGTTGCTGTTCAAATTAAATATTCACGGTAAGAAGTTTATTGCATATTTTATTCTCACATGTAGGCCTACATAAATATTTCACAATTTTTGGGCCTCTATTTTATAAATAATCATGAAATATTTTAAATCCTTTCCTTACTGTTTCTACATTAATAACACTGTGACATTTTTATAATTATTTGTAAATTGTAATGTATGTATTTTTAATCACAATGTCACATCACTTCAAAATCGAAGAAATTGAACAAAAAGAACATTATGATATGAAGAGATAGACCAGGTTTTGATTGATTGATTAATTTAGTGTTTTAAGTCCACTTTATGCACAGTAAGGCTAATCGGGACTGGACCTACAGTTTAAAGTGGGATCCGAACCACTATGTGCCTCCACTGGGTATCAAACCTGGGACCCCTTCATTACAAGGCGACGATGCTACCACTGCACCATCAGGGAGGCCACCAGGTTTTGAACCCAGCATACGCCACTGCCTTTCATGTAGTAACACTGCATCTGCCAAGCATGGCATAGAAAGCAGGAAGCTTGTTTTAATAGTTTGCATAACATACTATGAGCAATTGCCCATATATTAAGGCTAAATATATAAAAATACATGAAGAGAGATGGTTTACCAGCAGTAACATGGAGAATATGCCACTGTATTTCTGTATAGTGTATGGCAGCTGCTTGCATTCACTGTTAACTCGATCCAATACAATCTAATTCTAAATACAAATGAAATTAATAAAAATAGTTTACAGTAATGTGTTCTTCCAAACAAGTTTAGCACAATTTTTCTAATTAAAGCAATATTTTGTGTGTGGTGGGGGATTCATAGGTTTCCTGGTTAACGATAGACGAAAAGATTCTCTTGGGATATCAACGAGGTGACTTCAGAATCTGTTTATCATATAAAGCTAATTTGTGAGAAAGGACACATCACTGGAACATGGCCATAGTTTCAATTGTTGCAAAATGGTTTTCACAAGTTGAGTAATGTGTTTAAGATACCGAAGATGATTATGAAAGTATGAAGTATGGAGAAACTAACTTGTGTGCTTTAAATCACAGAAAGTATTAATTTGTGAGGAATTATGTCATGAAAAATATGTTGCACATAAGAGAAAAATCAACATTGCAGGAGAAGGAAGGAAAGTAGACCTACTAAGGCAATAAAAACTAATAGTTCTAACGTACTAAGCATGTGGGGCATAATTAAAAAGGTAGACCACCAAATGTGACCTACCTAGCTTACTGACAGACATAGGATGGAAAAGTAGTAAACAAGAAATTCTACGTACGTAATACACAACAGATGAGATGTCATTGCAGACATATTCATGTGTTTAATATCTGAATTACACAATCGACACTTGCGCCCTCTAAATACTTTTTTTTTTTAAAAAATCCATTAAATAAAGGAATTATTAATTGACAAGTTACCCTGCACTTATACCATATAGACCAATGGTGTGGTGCTTATACTCCTTTGGGGAACAGTGTCGAAATGAACAAAAGGTGGGGTGCAATTTCCTACAAATACTGAGTGTTTTTTTTTTTTAAAAAAAAAGCTTTTTCGCGTTGTTTTACTAACAAAATTTTAACTATGCTTACCTAACCTTGCCGGAAATGGTTCGTGGGGCTATTCGTGAATGTTTTTTGGGGCTATCCGTCAATGGTTTGTGGGGCTACCTGTGAATTTTTACATGCGCACGCGGCATTTTAACAACAGATTCGTGATTAGAAGACCAAATTTAGTTAGTATACCAAATATTAATGTAATTAGAGACATTCTCTATATTCTTCATTCATACCATTATTATTACTACTATTAACAATATATTTTATTACTATTATTATATTACTGTTTTCAGATGTTATATTTTATCCCACCCTAAGATCTATTTATTTTGGTTATTTTTCGTCACTTTTTTTGTCTCTGGGAGTAAGTACGACAATGAGGGTGAATGAAGAACTGATAAAATGGTCTATGGGATGGAACAAACATAATTACACGTCCATACCTTACCAAGGTTCGAACTAGGGTATGTGGCTCAGTAAATTGGGAATAATATTTCATATTTTTTCTAGCAGATGGGGAGAGGGATGATGACACGACACAGTATAATACTGTATAATTCACAAATATCTTTCATCTACTGCATTTTTTTGCATTATATGGCAGAACGTATTAACCCATTTCCAACCCCCAACAACAGCCTAGCAACCCCCCCCCCCCCTCATGCTTATACAAGGCATTTCCATGTAAACTATCATTTCCATCCCCCCAAAAAAAAAGAACAAAAAAGGAATAAAGGTACTCACCAAACAAACAAATTAAAACCGCCTTTCTGACTTCACACGTAATCTTGACTGGTTCACACTGGTGTCCAGAAAAGTGGTTGTAGTAGTTTGTATGGGAATACACACCAAAGTACGTATTGTTTACATATTTACAAATATATGTATATTCAACTTTAGATATCTTCTGGAAACAAAACATCTGTTTCTTCATCGCTGACATTTGAGGTGTTCCAGATGAAGTAGAAGGTTGGTACAAGGTAGATTTCGTCATTTATGTTATCATACGGTCCGTGGGTTTGAATTTGTCACAGCCTGTGGGGGTCACACACTGAGATGCCAAAAAGATTCCATTCAGCCTGTTCCTGTTTTTAGTTTTGATTAAATTTATTTTTAGAAAACACCCTCTTACAAGAAGCACTAGAGTGTGGCAATGCAAGTACATTGAGTGCAAATTCCGCCAGTTCCTGGAATTCACGCTCTCAGAGTATATCTTCGCGTTTGCTGACATTGTACCAAAAACTGTCAACATCAGAAACACATATTTCTTCTGGGAAATTAACGGTGGGCAATTTTCGCCACTTATCATCTAGCCTTTGAATTTTTGTGATGTTCTCGGAAGCCACAATCTGCGGAAGTTTTGCCAAAAGGGGTACAATAGATTTTGGTCTGAAGGGCTGTTCGTGGAGACAGGCAAGGCAATTTGGGGAGAATGTCATCCCTAAAGTTGTAGGCTATCTTTCCACAATCTCGACGCACGCAGTGATGTAAAAGTTTCTACACAGACTCTTGAATTCTTGCACTTTCTTGTGTCCCTTATCAGTTGGCCTAGACTATTGTGCACTTTGAAACCAACATACACATTTGAAACTGGTACAAACAACTTTTCATCGGTTGGATCGATGTCCTTCAAATTCAGTATTTTCAATCTATTTGTGCCCATGTATGCCGAAAGCAAAGACATGAATAATTCGGTCATTTTTGAATGAAGAGCATGCAAGACAATCTTATCAAATTGAAAAAAAAACATTCGCTTTTGTAAATTTCAGAAGATCATATTCCAGAAATTGCAGGTACAATTTAGTTTCGGGAATGTTCATTTTCAAAAGAATGGTGTCAGACTTTTTGTCCCCCTCAAACAAACGTTGAACAAAGTATGCCCGAAGTGCTTCCCACTGTTCGAGTAGCCGCTCTACAACTTGAATGAGCGACAACCATCTAGTTTGGGAGGGTCTAATATTTTGTGGGGGTCCAAATTGAAAAATTCTTGATATTCTTGCAGCTGGGCTTACCTTTTGCTGCTATGTTTAAAATAGCCGTAAATAGGCTATTCCTTGCTAACTGTTCACAAGAAGCTGGAATCTTTTTAGTAGCTTCACTTGCACACAAATGCAGCGAGTGACAGATACACTTCATCATCATAATCCCCGGAAGATTTTCTTTCAGTCTACTTGAGGCAGAATTGTCTTTCCCGAACATTAGGTTGCAGCCGTCGCTCGCAAAACCTATATTATCATCCTCTGGAACATTAGCATCTTTCATTAAAAGCTGTGAAACACTGCAAGAGAGATTTTTGTCCATGCACCAAAATTTTCACGCTGTTGACATGCTTCGTTGTGGTTGCATGTTTTTCCAGCACACTACGTTTCGCAGCTAAATCTACATTACAGGCAGAGCAGTATGCTTTTCCAGCATTATCCTTGTTTGGACGTAACCACCCCTTAAATGCGGATTCACTTTCCCACTCCTTTCTGTATTTCTGAGCATAGGACTCATTTCTGGTTCGAATCCCCGCGGTCTTTTTTTCTTTTCGGGAATTTCACAGTTATATCTCTTGCTATTAGTACTCATTTTTTTCGAAATTGTTCCCAATATATTTTACAAACACAAATTTAGAAAAAGTAGAAAAAAAAACACTCACAGATACACTCAAACACATGCTTAAAATCAGACACACAAGAACAACGCTTTTTTCGCCATGGGAGGCTGCTTCCGAAATGGTAAGGTGCCGACCAAACCAAACTTATTCGAACTAAACACAAGCTGAAGACAAATTGATCTGTTGTTGACATATGACTTGAAATAAAGATTGTCGAAATTCGCTGACAACGGAGGGCGGCACATGAGCTTTTTTGTGAATCCAACTTTCTACTATATCCTGTCGCAAACATTCCTCGCGAAAATACAGGCACCACAAATGGCTGACCCTTTGTGTCGGTGCTCTCTTCTTCGATTTTATGGCAGGAAGATGAAGAAGAGATGAAAGACGTTGTTGGAGGGTGGGATCCCTGGGCCGGTTTACTCTCTTTTGTTATGTCCACTCCTGAAATATAGACATGCAGTTATTTTTATTTCTTCAGAGTCCTTTCCTTTTGAGTTCAACTTCTACCAAGGGTTGCAGATTATGCTAGATTTGGCTGTTATGCCAAACACACGGTGCTAGGCACCCAGGCCCGTAGCCAGGATTTCTCTGGGGGGGGGGGGGTGAGGTCAATCCTAGAGAGGGCAAATTTTTAATACATTGCAAAATAATTTCCCGAAGTCTGAATCTCTAAGGGAATCCCCCCCTCCAAATCCTGATACGACATTATAAGAAATCCCATACACCTTAATAAATCACAAAATCAATAAGTGTATTTGTTATGTTGCTAGAGTAACACATGATATAATTGTAAAGATTAGCGAGGATTCCAGGTAGGAATATGTTCTGTATTTTTCACAGGGGGTCAAAGCAAGCTCTCAAACGGGCAGGCCCCCTGCCCCCTCAAGCTACGGGCCTGTAGGTGCTAAAGACTGTTAAATAGTGCTAGGTTTAGCATCGCTGGTCAGAGATTCACTTGTTTCTTGTTGGTCTCTCCTTGCGGGTCGGCAATAATAAACAAGATGGCAGCACTTGACAGAGCAGCACAAGCATTCACAACGCAAGCGTCTGCCATCTGGCGGACACTTAACTAACTGAAAGCTCTCAACGCGAAATATAGTGTTTGCTTTTTTATTTTACTGATCATCTCAAATAAAAACAGAATTCACCCGAAACAAAATCACCAGCGCGTTGGGTGACGTGACGATATAGGATACAGGGTGGCCAGAAAGTACCTTTACACCTCCACTTATTTCATTCCTACATGAATATTTACGGTTAGTTGTCCAAAACATCCGTACAGCTTGATACGCCCATTGGCCGGAATGCGTGCAGGCCTAAGTCATTTTCATGTGGAGCTGAATTGTGCTCCTTGCAGGGTGAACGCATCACTGGCACACTAACGTCTGCACACGTTTCCTTTCGGGTTGATGGGACGAGCAGAACGAGGGGCATCCAAAACACTTCCCAGGCGAAAAGCTTTACCGAACCGTTCACGAAACCTATCCAACACCTGCAGCATATTTTCGTTGTTGTATCATGGACCCACACACTTGTCACTAAGCGCTCCTCCAAAGTTAAGTCACTGGTATCTGCCATTGTTCTTCACCAAACACGGAAAGGCGCGACAATGAACTTATCAACGCACAGACTTTATTCTCCCTCCGCGGGCAGTCACGTGCAATTCACGTGAGGAGCACTGTTGCCATATCAATGATCAGGATGGGAGGTAAAAATCTTAAATATTTTACCGTCTTACATTGTTACACGCATTTAGTTCGGGTGTAAAGGGACTTTCTGGCCAAACTGTACATCATTCTTTCATTCAACCGGAATATCTTGTGACAAATCAGGATAACACTTTGATATAGGCAAAACATATTTCTTCAATTTTACAGGAGAAAGTACTTATAGAACTGAGTTTCTGTAGACTTTTGAAAGGTCGTGGAAGTGTTTCCTCCCCTCGTTCAATTTATTCGGCCGGTAAAACATGTATTTTTCGACATTAATGTCTCTGCGATGCACAAAAGCTCTTGCCTCCATTACCTTCGACTACGTGAACCAAATGTTCCGTGCGTTCGATGACGTAACCCCGGTCAGTGTTTCCAACGACGCCATTGTTTTCCCAAAACATGACAATTTTAACTATGTTTGCCTAACCTAACCTTGCCGTGAATGGTTCGTGGGACTATTTATGAATTCTTTGTGGGGCTATCCGTGCATGGTTCGTGGGGCTAATCGAATGGTTTGTGGGGCTATGTGTCCATGGTTCGTGGGGCTATCCGTGCATGGTTCGTGGGGTTTTGGAACCCGGAAAAAGTACAAAATCTGTAACACGAAAGTAGGAATTTTTCGGTTAAGATGGTTTGAAACACTGCATACCCACAGATGATAGACAACGCTAGTCAAGATTTGCCCGCCATATTGCGTGTAACTGAAGCGAAAAAACAACAAACAATAAACACTCGTAATGTGAAAAATTACAATTATTTCAGTGAAAGAAGCAAAATCCCACCTTAAATAATGTTTCGCAATGCATAATAGGTAAATACGAATGTCAAAAATGACGAAATGGACTAGTGACATGTGTTTTGCCTATATCAAACTGTTACCCAAATCATTGCTGTGCCCAGGATTTGCGTACGATTCGAATTTTGTACGATTTTCCTTCAGGATTGTTAAAGGTCCAGGATCTCTCCTGGACTGGAATTGAATTTATGAAAAATTCCTGGGCCTCTCACAACCCTGTTTTCCTTTTTTTTAAAAAAATTATCGGTTCTTTTAAAAATTTTTGCCATATTTTTCTTCATTTCACATTCTTGTTTTAGGACAAAGGGAGCGTTGTGACCACAGATTAGAAATAGGTTTTGTTGTGACTTTCAGCAACTCTCCCTCCCCTTGAGCACTCCATTGGTCCACCGTCCCTACCGAATGAAACTTGACCAGGAATTGTAAGCTACAATATTATAACAAAATGTTTTCTAAACCCAGAAAAAAAGTTATTTATATGAAAATTAAAATGATTAAACAAATGATGAAAATATAACCGCGTTTGTAACAACCTGTCCCTGTTCCCGCGCTAGCTGATGGCTGGCTTTTCTCGGTGCTGGAGAAAGTCAAAGCCAGGCAGCCAATTAAAATACGCAACGTGGCAACAGCGTCTACGTAAGCGCATCTCTTCTGGCTTCCATTCGCTCCTCGCTGTCCAGCAGACGATTTTTTCCTCGTTTCTCATTGGGACCGAAACTGTCGAGCGCTCCCTAGCGCGGGAAACGGGACAGGTTCTAACAAACGCGGTATAGCTACTGTTCTGCTGCTTCGGTATCCGAGCGATGTTCAGTCGGTTGTGCGATAGGCTATTTCCATATACAGTGGAACCTTGATAACTCGAACTTCAGGGGAACAAGAAAAAATAGAAGTATCAAGGATTTCGACTTACCAAGATTCGAGTTATTGAGGGCCAAAATCACCGACTTCGAGTTATAGAGGTCTAAACATGATGGTTACATACACGGAAGGGTGGGGGAGTCCAAGTCCCGACACGATTGTTGATCACTTGACATTGTACGTACGCACCCTACACTTCAAATTCACATTCAAATTCTTTATTTGCGTGGGCGAGGTTCAGCCTGAGGCTGTTCTGCCACCTAACCCGTGTCATCGATTACATTTAAATTTACATTTCTTATACATATGTTATTACAGTTTTAATACAGTGTAGAATGAACCGTATGATTTAGTTACAAAATCTATTGATAAAGTAATTGTAATAAATGTATGAATGAAATGATACAAACATTGTGAAAAGCCAACATAAAAATAAAATAAAATGAATAAAAAATAAATTTAAAAAAAAGATGTAGAAAAAAAAACATAAACATATAAGTTACATCATAGTATTTGAACACAATCTCTGCTCTGCCAAAAGAAAATTCTTTACTTCATTTCGGAAAGATTTTATTTTAGATATGCTCGACATGGTCTTAGGTAGGGCACTCCATATATTTGCAGCACTTCGAGTTATTGAGGTCCGTGCGACTAAAACTTGGAGTTATAGAGGTGATTAGAATTTAACTTCGACTCATAGACTTTTTCATTGTCTACCTTCGAGTTATTGAGCTCGAACGGCACCCCATACACTGTACAAAAAATCGTCTTATCAAGGTTTTATTCGAATTGTTGAGGTAAAATTAGTATTGAGTGTTATGGACAATTCAAGGGGATCACAAAAAAATCGACTTATTAAGGAATTCGAGATGTTGAGGTTCGAGTTATTGTATTGATACATCGATATCACCGAAGTACATATCTCGATATCGGCGATACGATATTATTAACATCATCGGTATGGTGGTTCTTAAATAACAAAACAATGGACAGGTTTGACAGCTGTCCATGATCGGTTTCAACATGACATCACGATGATATAGGTACGAATTTTTCCTCCATATCATAAAGTCAATACTCGCAACAGCAAGCTTCAGCTAGGGAATAGGAGTAAGGTGGAAATTATAGCTTGTCCTTTTGTCGAGCTTTGATAAGAAAAAAGAACGTTCCATACATGACCAACTCTTCAGAAATTTGTGAGAACGTTACTTGGTGGTATATCGCTATATATTTCAATTTGAAAGAGATCATTTTTGTCACAACTTGAACGTGGCAAATTCACACCTTGCATCAATAGCGGCATAAGAATATTAAAGTTGACCCCCCCCCATATTGATTCAGGTCCGTAGCCAGGCATGCCGTCAACCCTCTTGACATTAGGTAAAACTATTTTGTATAATTTGTTTGCAGGGAATAGTGAAAATGTAGACATCAGATATTATTTTGCTCACAACTTTAAGGATATATTCACAGTTACAGCGCTATTACATTCGTTCATCTTCTATATGAGCCGCCATACCAACCGGTGTCCATTCACGGCGCAGAACTGTTATTTTGACGAAACCCTGTTTCCCTGCTGGCTGCTTCGGGGAGAGATATTTTAATTTAGCCGCTCTGTAAAATTATTATGTTATGTTCACACTATTTTTCTAGTGTCTCTGATTACATTCACACTATAAATACCGAGAAACAACATCACACTTTCGAGTTTATAATATGCTGTACATTCTTCCTTTGGAAAGAAATCTATTATCTTGTTGCAGCTAATCGCTAGTCTATTTATTTATTTTCGTGCCGGTCACAGTCACATTTTTTTCTAAAATGTCAACCTGTCCAATTTTTCTTTCATCGTATACATGTACAATTTCTTACCATTCAAGATTTGCTGTTCAACGACTTTCAATTGTCGATTTTGAGCGTTCAATTCAACGACTTGTTCGTGTTTCATTTGATCATGTACAGTCTTGGACACTGCTGGGTTGTAACGACCCTATTGAAGAAGCACTGAAGCAAGCCCTCGGTGTCTGACCACCAAGCGCCTTGTGAGTAGACAACCCAAACAGCATTGCAATTCTGCGGCTTGTATACCAGTCAAGGGTATACATCTTGGGAAATTGAGCAGTGATGCTAAAGAGAAATACGAGATGAAGATTGTCGGAATTAATGTCTCACGTTCTCGACATGGAATAATACTCTGTCCACGTTACGTTCCTTTATTTAATGTTGTTTGGGAACAAACCTGACGGACTGGGTTTATATTTTCACTCCTTGCATTACACTAAGTTCTATATTTTACAATTAAATTAATGCTTTGAACGAAAATAATGCCTAGAACAACATCCAACACACGTTCACACCACTCTTGTCACACACATGCACGTGAAAACACACAGACAAAGCTAAATTTTAACTTCCAAGTGAATATCCAAATAACAGCAAACGGAGAAGCATGGGATATTTCACAGAAAGAATGCGTCTATTTTTGACATACGTAGTTTCTCAATAGACAATGAAACAGTTATCGGTGAAATTAAGATGGATTTGCTTTTTCAGGTGTTGAGGAAGAAACAGACTGACTGACTGACTGACTGACCACCATGGGCAACTTTTTTTATTTTGTCTAGCAGTGAATAAGTATATTATATTGTTTTCTAGGCATTTTGACGAAAGGATAAACATCAAATTTAATATTTTAATCTGTCTTTTCATTCTTCTAATAGGTTCTCTATCACAAGGGATATAGAGATTCTCTATCTTGGCGAAGGATATCTTCTCAATGGTTCCGTAGCTACGATTCTTCATATCTACTCACGAAATACCATGAATCTAACGAAAACACACAGATATAGTTAGAACAAGATACACACCTCTCATCGAAGGTTTCAGGCTTGAGTTCTGGATTTTTTGCGAGGGTGATTATTTCTGGGTGTCTATTTATCATCCTCGTCTAAAAAACATTCCTCACTATTCCCGAGATTAACTTAGGGAGAGACCAAAGCTACTCAAATAACAAAAGTACAGAAAATGCAAGACACACCTACCAGGCCATGTTAAACTTTGGGAATTAGCAATCTGAAAATAAACTTTCGGTTTAGTCGACTAAAAAATCGTACTTGCAAAATCGTTTCGTGTTGTCTCGTTTGGAGTGTTGGCTATCGTGTCGGACTAGCATGCGGGCAACCTGAGTTCGATCACAGCGGAAGGTAACTTTTTTTTGTCAAATTTCATCGAACCTTATTTATGAAACTGAGGTTTCTTCAAAACCTTTTGAATTACATGCCACTTCGTATGTCGGTAATCTGAAAGCAGCAAAGGTGAAAATTTATTGTTCCGAAGCGACGATGTATTTGTGTATATGTTGAAAAATTGCAAGGGCATTGCAGGAACATGATAACTTGAAACTGAAGAGTTTTTTTTTAAGGGAGTAATACTATTTTTGGGAAATTCTGCCTCATGTCGTCGTCCCCCCCTCCCTTAGAAAAATACCTTGCTTGTCCCTTCCTGGAAAAAAATCCTGAAGACGTCCATGTATCAGCGGCGTTAAAAATTTCATTAAATGTCCATATATCACCGTTGACAAGCACACATAATATGCATGTAATGATACAAGAGAACACAGCTTTTAAAGGCTTCATTTTATGACAGTGAAGAGAAGAACAACACGCGCAAGTAATACTTTTAAAAGAGAACAATCCAGCCAGAATTGGTGTAGCATAATTCTAATACAACTGGCAACACTGCATCTGTCTGGCAAAGGCGATGTCTACCGTGTACGGATAAGTCGAACGCAACGTACAGCGCAGCGAACGAAGTTCTCAACCCCGCAAGCACGCACAAACAAACTATGTACCCGTTTCACCCTCCTCCCCTCTTGAAACGGGCACAAGACCAATGCGCTAGCTCATTGCACTGAGTCACCTGCAAGGAACACGGAATACGGCACAAAACGAAGCTGTCTGTTATATGGGGGAGGTGGGTCGGACAAATCCGCAAAGCAGAAAAACTGATTGCTTGAAATGATTCGTAACCCATTCAACACATAACATTCAAACTCTTATATCTAAGAGTCACAATACAAAATAGTACATCTCAATACAGAAATACTATTTACGTAATTCACATTTCAACTTACAGTCATGGACATAAGTATTCATACAAAGGTATTGTCTGAATGAAACATGTTATTATACAAAGAAGACCGTAAAGGCAAGTCAAGTCTGTAGCACATATGCTCCATTGGAATGGCAAGAATAGAAACGCAAAGCAATTGTGTGCATACAATTGAAATTGTCATGAGAAATGTGGGTAATCCTTAGATAAACTGCTTTCTGGATGGTCATAAGTATTCATACGCCAGGTTATGAACCCAAAAAAAAGTTCGTGAAACAACCGTTTCCATCATTCAGTGCCAGATATTTGTTTACTGCACTTGCACCTGTGTAAGGAAGTGGTTGGTTTGGTGTTGGCGTGCTGCAGGAAGTCAAATGAGCCGCAAAGTTAAGGAAACCACGATCGAAGAGAGGAGAATTATGATATCATTATACCACAATAAGAAATCATATTCTGAAATCGCAGACATAGTTGGGACAATTCCTGCGACTGTGCAAAGTGTCATCAAACGATATAAAGACTCAAAAGTGCTGATAAATAGGGAAAGGTTTGGGCATCCTCAGAAACTTACTTCGAGAGAGAAACAAGGACTGTTGAGAATGATCAAGAAAACCACAAAATTAACATCGTCAGCAGTGTCGGCACATGTTCACGAACACCTGGGAAAACAAGTGTCCTCAAGAAGTATTAGAAGGCTTTTCAACCGAGCAGGGTACAGAGCTAGGGTACCTAGAAGGAAGCCATACATCAGTAACAAGAACAAGAAGGCCAGATTAACATTTGCAAAGGAGTATGTGAGTAAAAGTTTGGACTTCTGGGATAAAGTGTTGTTTACGGACGAGTAAATTGAATATTATCCATAGTGATGGTAGAATTTTGGTGTGGAGAAAGCCCAATACTGAGCTTGAGCCTCGAAATCTCTTGGCCACAGTTAAACATGGAGGTGGTGGCGTTATGGTCTGGGGCTGTATGTCAGCCTCAGGTGTTGGAGAACTCGTCTTTATTGAGGGAACTATGGATAGATTTGTCTATTTGGATATTCTGAAGAACAATTTGCAGCAGAGTATCGATCATTTGGGTCTTGGGACTGATTTTTACTTCCAGCAGGACAACGACCCTAAACATACAGCTGAGATTGTCCGCCTTTGGTTGTTATATAATACTCCCCACAACTCAAAACTCCACCTCAGCCCCCCGACCTTAACCCCATTGAACATATTTGTATCTATTTGGAAACCAGACTCCGAAAACATGACATAGCAAGCAAGAATAGACTGAAAGAGGTCATTTTGCATGAGTGGTACAATATTACATCTGAAATGACCAAGCCTCTTTTTCATTCTATGTAAAAGAGACTGACAGCTGTTCTCCATAACAGAGGAATGGATACTAAATTCTGACGACATGGTATTTGTTTCTATCTTTTCTTCAAAGTGAACTTTTATGTTGGTGTATGAATACTTTTGTCCAGCCAAAGAAGCGGGTATTGAGAATGTATTGTATTTTATTTTTCTACAAGCAGCATCTGATATTTATTTTTGTTGTCAATATATCGTTTGGTGCATACATGGTAAAGCATTAACAGTTTTGACTTCCTTATTGTTTTCCTAGCTGCTGCAATTCGTCCTTTCTTCCTTTCAGTTCCACTGTATGATTACTTTTGTCCATCACTGTACATCAAATGAACAATTTACGTACTATCTCTCTCTCTCTCTCTCTCTCTCTCTCTCTATTGAGCCAAAACAGCATTCTTGCATTGTTTTACCAATGTTTAATGTGCATGATTGATTGATTGATTTAGTTCATTTTATTTCTCTTCTTCTTCGCTTTTGGCTAATCGCGAAGATGGGGATGATCGATGTTATGATTAAATTGATGAACGATACACGCAAAGATTGTACACTCGCCTCACTTAGTACTCCGGCAGTTTGTTTCTTTATACAGCATATTTGCAGAAGATACAATTCAACATACAAGTGTATCAATGTAAGCTCTATAAAACAAACTTATTTCTAACTTCGTTGACCCTGTAGAAGCCCATGTCGGGATTTGAACCACCCCACGGATCCCTGACGTCGTAGGGTGCTGTGCTGTAGAGCGACCACAAACAAAAAAGCTTCGGCCAAAAGTCCCCACGCACCTCCCTCTTCACCCGTTCGACTAGGGCCATAAGGAAGCATGATACACTCTGTCCCTCCCCTCCAAGCGGGTGCGATCATACAGACAAACAACTAGAGTACGTGGAAACAAGACTGCAGGCTATTTTCCATGTGGTTCCACTACAAGGTCCGTAGACCGCTGGTTTCCCCCGCTCTTGAAGGGTTGGTCATAACTCGCCTTTTTTCCAGCCCCCATGTTTACAACCCCTGCAGGCTTTCTGTGACGTCATCAAGATGAAAATTCTCCGAGTGTCTGCTATTTTCAGCACTGTCTTGTTTTTAATAGAAAAAGCACATATTGAGAGCATCGCAACACAACTTACACAGAATACAGGAATGTAATGGTGCATAGAAAAAAAATGTAAGTAAGCAAAAACACAAATATATCCACGGTTAGTGCTGGAAAGAATTGAAAAAAAGAGCAGCTCTGGATCCATTGCTTTTGCTTTATGGTATTTGTCCTTTTAATTTTTTTGGATCCTGCTGTTCAAATATCGACAATACGAAGTACTTTCTGTTGTTTTGCTTTTACAATTTTTCGTTTTGTATTGAACAAACAAATGATAAGACTGATCAAGATTTTTGTTCTGGAGGTTACACACACACTTACTCAGAACATTTTTCCTAGCACATCTTTCTTGCCTTCACACTAAGGATGGCCAAAAAATATGACGTCACAGTTTCACAACCACCTCGGCTTGCTCAAAAAGAGCGTTATGAACAGATCTTCCAAAGCAGGCGGCAAACAAGTTAACGGACCTTGAATTATATGACTACAAAAGTTTTGCTGTGTTTGTTGTAGTAGCTCTATATCAGCGGCGTGCATTCAGGATACGCAAGGTACTCACTGCGTACCCACAACACAGTAAGAAAAAATAAACATTTTTTCGTCTTCCCCGAACATGAAAATTCAACAATTATCGCTCCGAAAGCAGTTCCACTGCAAGAAATTCCGATTTCCGCACGAACACGCTGCTGCCTTCCTGAAGGCAGTCCCGAATGATCCCGATTGTGACCGACACCCACCCGATCCGCGTTCTGCCGATTTCCGCAGAAAGACGCTGTTTCTTCTGCTTGGTACCCTAGAAATTCGGAAGGTAACCCCATTGGCTCATATCAGCTCGACCACGTGTTTGGGTCTGCCCGCGCTTACCCTCTCTCCCACTTCTTTCCAGGTTCTAAGCATCGAGGGTACCCAAGATTTTGACAGCGTATGCAGTGTTGACAGTAGTCAACATATTTTTTTTCTGGAATGCTTAGCTTACTAGCATTTAGCAGCCACGCGTAGATAGATCACTGTTGGGTTGCAATAAAAATACATTATAAAAAGTGATACAGGAATCAGACAGGAGGGCAAGAATATGTAGTGGTGGAAGATCATATTTAATATACGCGTAAACTATCACATATAAAATATTTATGTGAGGTTAAAGTTACACTAGCAAGTTTTTTTTTTTTCGTATAGGGAGGTGAGGACCAGAATGGACTGTCACTGTGTCGAGGGGAAAATATGTGAACAATTTGCAAGTTTCGCACAATTCTCAGAGTATGAGAGTATCTGTTTATCTCCTTTCGGGATCAACATTTCCTTTGAGTTCCATAGCATGGGTGTTGATTGTTGACCCAACGATATGAATGAATGATAAAAGAAAAGCATAATAAAACACAATGCTTACAATGGGATTAGAATGAGCCCCCCCTTCTTCCGCCAGACATTGCAAAGTGATGTACGGTAGTTTAGCTTTTGAAGTGTTCTGGGATGTATGCTGACGTATTTTCTACTTGTCCTTAATTATCTCCCTTCTACAAAATACTTTGTCGACTGGCAACTCCGATTCATTCGTCCACAAGAACGCGTGGTTTTCGGGCATAGCGAACCGGACACAACGTACTGTGGGAGGTTGACTTTTGCTTTCTTCTGTCGTGTGAAATTTGCAGCTAGTGTTTCGTTCATATTATTTACATTACAGGATCTCTATTGTTTGTCGGTGCTGTGAAGTGATAAAATAGGGGGACCGGGAGTTATTGATGACATACTGGAGAAGGGATTTTCGGAATTTACGAAAAAAGTGTAAACAATCCGAAATGGAAGGTCTGTTCCTGATTTGGAAAAATTGTTTCAGGCAGGAGTTGTGAAGGATGGTAAACAGTATATTAGTCATTTTGATTTTTGAGAAGAAGAAAAAATATCTCTACAGAGTGATTGACTGAGTAGAAAAACAGTGAAACTTTATTGTTGGCCTTATTCGTTGGTTTCCTCTGCGAAAGATGTTGTGAAATAGTACAGGATACTGAGATTTATCAAATTTATTACATGAAATTTGAAAGGACGGAAAATGATTGAGCCATTTCCTTCCCGTTCAATGTTCATCGCACTGCATGAAGGAAATAATCAAAGTTGAATTGTTGGACTCTACGTAGCTACTATCAGAATATATTTGCGAATATAAAATATCATACATATATTTTACCTCGTTACATTTGGATATTGATACAAGGATGAGAAATTTCCCATTATAAAATTGTAGAAAAAAGTTATTTTCTGAATAACATGATGGCCAGGGAGGGGGGGGGGGGTTCTGGCCCCCATAATTCATTTCGGTTGGCCACTTGTTGCGTACCCTAGTTTAAATGTCACCGCACGCCACTGCTCTATATAACATTATACACGTTTAAAGTATGAGAGTAATTTGCACTCAGAATTTCTGCACACTGCAAACTCCTGACTGACTTGATTTTCGACTTGTCATATTTTTCCTTGTAGAGTGACGTCTCTTTTATTCCTTGGTTAAACTCTAAAGTGTTGCAATTTTAGTATTGTCATAGTTGTACAAAGTCTCTTCTCAAAAATACTCCGTAACTTCCTGAAGCTCTCTAAAAGTTTGTAAAAACACTTGATTTTGTACAGTAGTAATAAACTTATCTTTAATGTACATTATATAAAATTTTGTCGCTCTAAAGTTTTCTTAACGTAATTCCATTGCTCGGTTGTCAACATATTTTAATGTCTTATTTGCAGGAGCTAATGTAGTGCCATCTATCCCAGAAAGCTTGAATCATTGTTAATGTTATGGTGCATTGTTTAAGATGCTTGCTTGTTGTTGTCTCGGTATTGCACCAATTTTGAGAAAGATTTCTTAGGGCTGGAAACTGAATCTTTGCATTTATGCTTTGATATAGTGAAAATAAAAGTTTTCGCATGTTATTTCCAAAGGGGAACTGCTGTATAACACGGGAATTGAAATGCCAAAATGGCCCCACAATGTTTTCCATGTGCCACTTTAACAATAACATTTAAGCTTTCTTTGTTAGTTCTCCTGGGTAGCTCAGTTGGTTAGAGCAGGTGGACTTAAGGTAAGTCTGGTCTGCGAGTTCGAGTCCACCGCAGGAGAACGATGACTTTTCTCTTTAGAAATTACATTTTTAATTTTTTATCTAGTTTTTTAACAAATATATGTTTTTAGCAACACGTATTTCATTTTTGATAGATAAATTTCGGATGTTCATGTGTGCAAATCTAGAAATGACGTTATATATTATTACTGATTGACTGTTTTTCTCGGTGATTTTTTCTTTGAGTGTCGTTTCATTGCATGGACGTCCGGAAGGGGGCAAGGGAGGGTCACGGTCTCCACCTGGAAAATGAATGTTCACCTAAAAAGTATATATTTCACACATAATTTCATTTCAGTCAACGTAATTTATGTTAATTAAGTAGTGGGATTGATGATAGGATGAGGACCACTTACAAGTGTAGAAAGTATGAACCCCCCTCAAGCAGAATTGTCTACACTTAAACCTAGCTCAACATGCCTATATGAGCTTTTTGCTCAAGTGTGGAACCCCCTCTAATCCAAGATTTTTGTAAAAATGCCCTCTGGAATTTCTCAGAAAGTATGAACCCCCTCAGATTGATGTGCCTATACTTACAAAAGGCACTTCTGTGAGATTGTTGTCCATAAATTTGTCAAAAATATGCTTTTTTTTATATTGTATGATATCTTAAGTATAGTAACTGCTACAGTGCCCTAGCATGTATAGATTTCAAAATTTTGTTAATATTGCATTTTTCAGAAAATTCTATTTATAAAAATTAGGCATTTACAGCTTAAATATTGCATATATCAGGAAAATTATAGAGACAAAAAATATAGAGAATTATGCCTAGAATATGCCTACAAAATTTCAAGTCCCTAGTACTGATAGTTTTTGAAAAATCTCAAATTTAAAAAAATTATCGATTTTTTCAAAAACTTCTAAACAGCTTCTAGATTTCAAATATGCAACTCCCATGCTCCTATTTTGAAAAATAGGCAAGTTATTCAAGATCTAGAGAACAACAAGATATTTTGAAAAATTTATAGAGATCAAAAAGTTGCATCTTGAAATGCCCATGAGAAATCACCAAACTCCATGTCTCTAGGATTCATGGTTCCAGAGATAGTCAAAATTATTGTTAATATTGCATTTTTCAGAAAATTCTATTTATAGAACAGACATAAATCAGAGATTTACAGCTTAAATATTGCATATATCAGGAAAATTATAGAGACATAAAATGTAGAGAATCTTGAATAGAATATGCCTACAAAATTTCAAGTCTCCAGTGCTGATAGTTTTTGAAAAATCTCAAATTTAAAGAAATTATCGATTTTTTAACAAAACTTCTAAACAGCCCCTAGATTTCAAATATGCAACTCCCATGCTCCTATCTTGAAAAATAGGCAAGTTATTCAAGATCTAGAGAACAACAAGATATTTTGAAAAATTTATAGAGATCAAAAAGTTGCATCTTGAAATGCCCATGAGAAATCACCAAACCCCATGTCTCTAGGATTCATGGTTCCAGAGATAATCAAAATTCAAAAAATTATCGATTTTTTCAAAATTTGAGTATGTTGCTCTGGGGGCCATGCAGAATCACCCCCATAAATATAATTGGCCTAGGATCAAAACTAGTGAAAATTGAAAAAAAAAATAATCGATTTTTTCAAAATTTCAATATGTTGCTCTGGGGGCCATGCAGAGTCACCCCCATAAATATAATTATCCTAGGATCAAAATTAGTGACAGAATAGAGAAACAAAAATTATAATAGGGCTTGGATACAGCTACCAGCTATTATATTTTTATTTTGAACACAGCACTTAAAACTAAGCCAAGATGCACCCCCACCCCCACCCACCCCCACCCCCACACACCCCCACACCCCTACCCACCCCTACCCCCACACACCCACCCACACCTACCCACATCCATACATATTTACTTCCCAGTCCAGTTCTATTGCATCATGTTGTGCAATATTAATTGATTAAATGCTTATGACATAATGTGATGATGTGGTGTTTCCTGATTGGTTTAAATAAGCAGAGTTCCTATTGGCTCTGTAAATCTATATAAGCCAGGGCACAGTGCAGGTTCTTCACCATTGCTGGATCGGCAGTGGAACCCACAAGTGGGGGGCAGAACCTGAACAGGCTCCACCAAAGTATAGGAGAATTGAAGCATATAATTTGGCGGAATAACCCAAGTAAGGTCATAGAAACAATATACATTGATACCATAAAAGCCAAATTTTTGGCAGGGGGGGGGAAGAGGGGGGGGAAAGCCCAAAGTGGTTCCTAAATACAAAATAATTAATATCTCAAGAACTAATTGACATAGAGCTATGCAGTTTTTTTGTCTGTACTGAACCCAACTGATATTTTTTATTAAGCATAGAATTTTGATCATAGAGACAATATACACTGATGCAATAAAAGCCAAATTTTTGGCAGGGGGCCAAAGTGGTTCCTAAATACAAAATCTCAAGAACTAATTGACATAGAGCTATGCAGTTTTTTTTGTCTGCAATGAACCCAACTGATTAAGCATAGAATTTTGATTTGATTCCCAAGAAATTTTATATAAATACCAAAGCCAAAAAATATTAACACACATACACACATACACACACACATACACACAAAGCACAGTGCTGAACCCAACTGATCCAGCATAGAATTTTGAATTGAAGCCCAGGAAATTGTATATAATAAACAAACAACAAAAATGCCAAATCAAAAACATTGTAATCAATGCAATAAAAATATATCCAGCCCCAATTGGGCCAAGCACCAAAAGATTTGTGACCCAGACAAATACAGAGCTCCCACAAAAATATGCCCCAAATGCAATAGAAAATATAACATGCAATATTTCACATATAAACATAAAGATACTTGCTCTGCACAGTCATCAACATTGCCCCCACAACCATCTACATCTGGTCTGAAAAGGAAGCATGAAGCACCTCTTAATGCCAGAGCAGCAAAGCAGCCATGCTATGCACCCATCCATAGCAGTTTTAATGGCCAATTAAGGGATCACTATTTTGAATCAGAGCCAAGATGTGGCATTAAGAATTTTTTGAACAGTAAAAAACCTGATATACAGGCAATTCTAAATGCACAAAATGGCTCTTATAAGCTGTCCCTCAAATTGTTTACACAATATAAGAAACCAAATGGCACAAAATTTACACAGCCCCACATAACAGAAACTGTACCGGTATATTCAAATGCAAATTCAGACACAATAATAAGCAGTTTGATGGATCAATTGAATATTAAACACTCTGAATTTGCGGCAAAAGAGTCTGGATGGAGCCTATGCGGCTCTCCACACAGGTTATATGTTCATATTTCTGAATTCAGCCCATTGCAAGGATCTACATATCTGCCATTACCTGATAATATTAAAAACAGAAGAGCCGTGGTTAATATAAAAAATACCGACCAGAAATGCTTTTTGTGGTGTATATTAGCTGCTTTGTTTCCAGTTTCAAGGCATCCTGAGAGAATAAATTATTACAAACAACATGAACATGATTTTGACGATGCAATGGAGGGTTTAGAATATCCAATGTCTGTACAGAATATTGATAAATTTGAAAAAAGGGCCAGGGATATGAATGGCAAACAATTATCTATTAATGTATTTACTTGTTCCACTGGCAATTGCCCGATAGAACCTCTCAGAATCAGTATATTTGATGATGAATCTGCTGTTCCGATTGATCTGCTCTTAATTGAAGGGGATGGTACATATCATTACACTCTGATACATAATCTTGAAGCTTTAGTGAGAACACAACTAGACAAATCCAATACAATATTCAAGTTGTGCAGAAGATGTTTATGTGTATTTGATGGTCAAAAAATGGTAAATAGGGTTCGGGAAGAAAATGCAGAAATTGCTAAAAACAAGTTAATTGAGCATCTGAAATATTGTGGCAATCATAAACCTGTTCATATGGTGATGCCAATGCCAAGTGAAAATTGCAAATTCAAAAAGTTTGAAGCCTTGTTGGAACACCCAGCATATATTGCCTGTGATTTTGAATCAATCCTCAAATCTCTTGCATCCTGCAATCCAGATCCTGAAGAATCTTCAATTACACCATACCAGCTACATGAACCTTCCAGCTTTTGTTATGTGGTTGTACAGGATGGTGTTGTTACCAAAAAAGATTCATACTTGGGACCAGATGCCATCAAAATAGTTGCACATAAAATAGAAAATGAGTGCCGTGACATAGCATCTAATATTTTATTAAAATCAAAACCCATGTTGCCTTTAACAGAGAAACAGATTGAAGATTTCAACAAAGCAGAAAAATGCCCGGTATGTGATTCTGAATTTTCAGATACAAATATCAAGGTGAAACACCATTCTCATACAGATGGTAAATTCAAAATGGCCCTGTGTAATAGCTGTAATATTAAGATCAAGAAACCAAAATTTATCCCTATATTTTGCCATGGAGCATCCAATTATGATTTTCATCATTTGATCAGATATGAGGGGTTTGACAAGCAGAATTTAAATATTTTAGCAGAAAATGATGAAAAATATATATCTATTAGCAAAATAATTAAAGTTAATGGTGTTCCTATTCACATAAGATTTCTTGATTCTTACAGAATTTTATCTGCTAGCCTGGCCACACTGGCTACTCAATTATCTGATGATCAATTCAAAATTACATGTGCATTGTTTCCAAATCAGGACCTGAAATTAATTAGGCGGAAGGGTGTATATCCATATGATTATGTTACAGATTTTTCTAAATTTGATGAGTGTTCCCTGCCACCACAAGAAGAGTTTTACAGCAAAATCAGAGGATCTGGAATCACTGATGATGATTATCACCATGCCCAATTGATGTGGAACAATTTAAAATGCCAGACATTTGCTGATTATCACATGGCATATTTGAAACTTGATGTGACCCTCTTGGCTGATATATTGGAGGCATTCAGAAAATCTTCCATGCAAAATTATAAACTGGACCCAGTGTATTTTTACAGTGCCCCGGGCCTAGCATGGGATGCAATGTTTTTAAACACCAAAAAGCCATTGGATCTGATCCAAGATCAAGATATGTATCTGTTTATGGAGAAAGATATAAGAGGGGGGATGGTGCAATGTTCCCAGAGATATGCCAGAGCAAATAACAAATATATGCCTGATTATGATCCAGCACGGCCATCAAATTATATAGTGTATGTAGATGCAAACAGCCTCTATGGTCTTGCCATGATGCAAAAATTGCCATATGCAGGGCTTGAATGGGTTGAAGATTTCAATATTGAGGATCTTCAGGACTTTGATGACAGTGAATATGGCCTCTTCTTAGAGGTTGATCTGACAATTCCTGATGATTTGCACAATAAATTTTCTGATCTGCCCCCAATTCCCGAGGTTCAGTGCTCACCTGGCTCTAAACAGAGGAAATTGATGATGACACTGGAGCCAAAACAGGGCTATGTTATATATTACAAAAACCTCCAGTTCCTGATGCATCATGGTGTCCAAGTGACCAAACTTGGCAAAGTTTTGAGGTTCAGGCACTCAGAATGGTTGAAACCATACATTAATACAAATACAGAGCTTCGAACATCTGCAAAGAGCCAATTTGATAAATCTTTGTTTAAATTAATGGTCAATTCTGTATATGGCAAAACAATTGAAAATGTCAGAAAACATACCGATGTTAAAATAATTACTGACCCCAGCCTGAGCAAAAAATTGGTTGCAAAGCCTAATTTAAATTATAGAAGAATTTATGATGAAAATATGGCACTTTTCAACATGAAAAAAACAAAGATTAAGTTTGATAAACCTATTCATGTAGGGGCTACAATATTGGATTTGGCCAAATTACATATGTCAATATTGTATTATGATGTGTTCAAACCTTTTTATGGTGATAATGTAAAATTGATGTACATGGACACGGATAGTTTTATTCTTGATATTAAAACAGAAGATGTTTATCAAGATATGGCACAGCCTGAATTGTTTAAATATTTTGATACCAGTGAATTGCCAGGCCATTTGAATATTCAACCCCACAACAAAAAAGTGCCGGGCAAGTTAAAAGATGAGACACTTGGTGATGTTATTGTGGAATTTGCTGGGTTAAGTGCCAAGGTGTACAGTTTTAAAACAT
Source organism: Lepisma saccharinum (assembly GCF_977018435.1). Taxonomy (NCBI): domain Eukaryota; kingdom Metazoa; phylum Arthropoda; class Insecta; order Zygentoma; family Lepismatidae; genus Lepisma; species Lepisma saccharinum. The sequence continues at coordinate 20,543,750 of NC_139257.1, forward strand.
GTAGTGCTGTTGTCAAAAAGGCCAAGGGTATTGGCAAAGTAGCTGTGGAAAAAGAGCTTGAATTTGAAGATTATAAAAATTGCCTCAAATCCCAGAATTTAATCAGAACATCAGAATCCAGAATTCAGAGTGTGGATCACTTATTGACTTCAAATGTTGTAAGAAAAGTGGCTCTGGACCCACATGATGATAAGAGATGCATTTTATCATGTGGCATTCATACTTTACCATGGGGTCATTGTGATTTGAAAAATGGCAATCAATGCACAAGCACAGAGCATGATTTGAAATAAATAAACATGCCTATGAACTTATTTGGGTTCAAAAAACGGGCTATTATGGAGCTGACAACACCACAACCCTCTTCTGATATGCAGTCTAAACTGAGTGGCTTGTTAATTATTCATCTGAACAGCATATTTACAGATGTTGATGATGAAACAGGCAAAATATTGTACATATTTAACAATAATTTAAATCATTACCAATTACCTGTAGGTGGGCAATTGCAATTTATTACAACCCCTGAGGGTGATGTTAAAATTTCAGTAGGGAGAAATATTTACAGAATTAAGCACTCAAACATGGTTTCTGGCACTGTTTATACTGTTTCTGCTGGTGACTGCTTATATATTGAGGTCCCTGGATCTTATGACAAGCTTATACCCTTTTTTATAGAATTAAGAATCAGATACTCTATAATAAATAACCACTAAACAAAATGCCTAATGATATTTTTGGCCATACAAGACATGAAGATCACAGTGATGAGATTTTGATGCTTGATGTCAGAGTCAAGAAATTAAGAAGTGATTTACAAGCTTTACAAACCACACTCAATGCCAGTCTTCAATTAGAAATTACAAATTTGCAATCACAATGCATGGACCCTCTTCTTAAAATTGATTCTGAACTCAAATTATTGCTTCAGAAATATACTGATTTGGCCACATTGGATAATTTTCAAAGTTTAGAAGAAGCTGTAGCAGCTCTTCAAGCCAAATTTAAGACCCAGGCTAACAACTCTGAGCAATTGAAACAGCAATTGGAAGAGCAGATAAATAATGTCCAGGCACAGCTCCAAACAATTGTCAAAAGCATAAAATCACAAGAAGATTTTGATCTAGTGATTTCCACTCTAAAAGAACAGATTCAGTCACTCCAAATACCTAATCTGGACCCTCTGAACAATGCCATAGCCGAGGTTAAAGAAAAAATTGAGACACTTGAAAATTTTATGAACAATTTGCCATCTTCTGATGCTTTGAATGCAATAACTCGGAGTGTAGCAAATATTAAGCTGCAACTTGAAACATATGAAGATTTTGGAAAAATTCAAAGTTCCATAACCCATCTTGAAGGTACAATAGCAGCAGTGCAAAGTGATTTGGCAAATGTACTAGAATCCAGATTGCCTGGGATTGTAGATACACTTGTCAGTGTCCAGCAACAAATCACAAAGCTTGAAAACCTCAACACTGAATCTGAACTGTCTCATTTTCATCACTTGATCGATGATATCCAAACAAAACTTGAAATTTTACAACAATCCACACCCTCTCAGGCAGATATAGCCCTGCTCCAAAATGCTATGCAAAATGTGGCTGATGCTTCTGAATTAAACAATGTGAAATTGGCACTTGAATTTTTGCAAAATACAGTATTAAATCTGCCTACATCACAGGAACTTAAAAATATTAAGAGAGCAGTGAATAGGATATTGAAATCAGAAGATATCAAGAATATCCAGGCAGAGATCAAACATCTCACCCAGGCAGTGGCCACTCTACCAACAAATCAACATATTAATGAATTGCATGCCCTGTTTGAGGATATCAGAAGACAGGTCCATGATCTTACAGCTCAAAATTCAAAATTGGCAGTTGTTGAAAATTTGCAACAAATTGTAGCTAATATCAAGCAACAGCTAGGGACCATGGAATCCAATCAAGCAAATGCCCTGTCTGTTTTTGCCACCCAGCTTCAAGATATTGTGCAACAATACAAGAGACTTGCTGTGGACATAAAAATCAAGCCGGGCCATGATGATGTTGTTAGGACCATCAATGAGCATCTTGAATCTGTAACAAGCAGATTGCTCACAGCAGAAAAAGAAATAACAGGCATAATCGAGAATCCAAAACATTCAGTAATTCTTGAATTGTACAGTATCCCCAACAAAGAATATGATTCTCCATTTACACCAGGTGGCAAAATATATATGCTGTCCCCTGCACAATTTTATTACCAATTTTTTGTTGGGGGCACATTGAGACCAATCAAAATCAAATATTGGCTTCAACCACAGGCACACCACTACCCCACCTTATCAATAACAAATGCTGATAACAAAATAAAAATCAGCAGTGTAGAATTAGAGGATTTTACAGATCCCAATACATTAGAAACAGCCTATGCTGAAGATGATGGCTCTCTGGAATTTAAAATACAAATAGGGGATAAATTATATTTAGAAAATCCTGCAGTATCAGCTGCTGAACACCCCATAGTTGCAATATTCTTGTTCACATATTATGTCTAGAAAAATTATTGTTGATGAATTACACAGACAGGCCAGACATAATTTTAAGAGACTCCCAGTAGTCACAAAGGGCATAGATGATTTATGGCAAAGCGACTTGATTGAAATGGCAAGTGGACAGTTGAAAAACTTAGACAAAATCAACAAGGGCCACAAGTATCTTCTCACTATCATAGACACATTTTCAAAATTTGCCTGGGCTGTGCCACTCAAATCCAAGACTGGAAAATGTGTTACAGAAGCCATCAGAACAATCATCAATCAGAGTGGAAGATCCCCGCGCTATTTGCAAACAGATAATGGCAAAGAATTTTATAATTCAGTGTTTCAACAATTTATTAAAAGCCAGGCAATAAAACATTATTCGAGTTACAGTGACCTCAAGGCCTCAATTGTAGAGAGATTCAACAGAACCTTAAAAAATCTTATGTATAAACAATTTACACTGCAGGGTAATTATAAATGGATTAATATTCTTCCAGAACTTCTACATAAATATAACAATTCGGTCCATTCCACAATCAACATGAAACCCTCTGAAGTAACTTCATCTGATGAGCAAAAATTGATCAGCACTGTTTATTATCCTAGATATCAGCCAACAATAAGAAAGGCCAAATACAAGGTGGGGGATCAAGTAAGAATTAGCAAATATAAGCACTTATTTAAGAGAGGCTTTACAAGAAACTGGAGCACTGAATTATTTACAGTGGTTCAGGTTAAACCCGGGACCCTTAACACATATATAATAAAGGATCACCGAGGAGAAATTCTCAAAGGCAGGTTCTATGAACAAGAGCTCAGCAAAACTAAACAGCCTGACACATATCTCATAGAAAAAATTATCCGCAAAAAAGGCAACAAGTTACTTGTCAAATGGCTAGGACTTCCAGAACACAGCTGGATCGATGCAAACAAAATAATAATATGAGCACCTGGGATGTTATAAAGAGGCTGCCAGAACCTGAACAACAAAATAAGAGAAATGGCAACTTGCTGCCTGAAAATATTAGGTGTCTTATTGTTGGGCCATCTGCTTGTGGTAAAACTACACTAATGGTTGATAATTTTTTATTGGCACCCAACTGGTTAGACTGGAAAAACAGGCACTTGTATATCTTCTCTAAGAGCTTGGAACAATTAAAATATCAGCAGCTGATGAAGCTATATGATGGATTGGATATTGCAACTTTTGAACCAGATGTTAAGCCACTTGATGAATGTCTCGATAATTCTGTTGTTGTGTTTGATGACATTATATTGGATAATCAAAACAAGGTTAGAAACTTTTTTACACAGGGCCGGCACAAAAACATTGATTGCTTCTACCTGGCACAGACTTTTTCAAAAATACCCAAGCAGCTGATCCGAGACAACAGCAATTTTATATGTGTGTTTCATCAAGACCATACCAACCTCAAACACATACATGATGAATATGTAGGTGGGGACTTGAGCTACAATGATTTTTCCAAGTTTTGCAGCAAGTGCTGGAACCAGGACAGTTATGGGTTTGTCACAATTGATATGACAAGAACACCCAATAGTGGCAAATACAGAAATAAAATTAACAATTTTTTAGACATTGAAACATAAATAAATAACCATGAAAAGGCCAATAATTGATGATCTTAAGTTAAGAGATTATCTTGTAAAAAGATTTAAGGGATGGAAATCAGAGAACCGAGGAATTTATGAAAAACACAAACAAACAGAACAGCCTGTAATTGATGCTATTAATAATTTAGGTAAGAATATCAAAACTGTTACAGAGCAAAATCAAAATTTGATCACAGAGCTTGTACCTGTAGCTGCAAGGAACATATTAGATTATCCATTCACCCCACTTTCCAGTATTCATACACGTAGTCCTATTGCTCCTAGAAGAATTGAAGCCACTCAGGATCCTATTGAGTTGGGTCCTCTTGCTCAAAAATATTTAACCACACCTAAAGACAATAAAGATGAGGTGTTTGGCTTATATGCTGACACAGAGATTGATGGCAGCATCATACATAGAATTGGCAATTTCAGAGTAACATTTATGGGAGATGATATAATTGTATATTCAGAATCTCGACTTGGAGAAAAAGGTGCTTTTGTTAAGTACACCGGCACGCCTGGATTGTGGGAACTGATAACTAGGAAAAGACCTGGCAGCTATACAGATCAAGATTATGAGGATTACAAAGAAATATTAATAAAATCAGATGCTCTATACCAGAACAATGATCCCACACAAAAAAGAGTCAAGTCGAGCAGTGGGGCAAAATACAATAATTTAATCAAGCCCATATGGTCACAAATCAAGACTGGAAGTGGAATCAAACAATACAACACCCTGCCTAAAGAATTTGTGTGGGTTGATGATGTCAGGAAACTTGTAGATAGGCTATTGGTGATAGCTGGGGAGGAAAATGCTGGGAACCACAATTTTTACAATGAAAAGGTTGGAATTATGGACATGATAAGCACAAAATTGTCTAATTTTATAGTGAATGACACTAAGGGGATTGGATATCTTATAAAAATTATTAATACTCTACCCCCCAAATTTTGGAATATTTCTGAGGGTCGGGGCCTTGTTAATGACATTATAAACAAGCTGCCATTTGAACTACATATTCCAGGCTATCAGTATTGTGGTCCCGGTACAAAATTGGATCATAGATTAAACAGAGGGGATCCTGGTGTTAATCCTTTAGATGCTGCTTGTAGAGACCATGATATTGCATACAACACACATTCTGATCTTGACAAGAGACATGTTGCAGACAAGAAATTAGAAGAGGCTGCATTTGGTAGATTTGTAAGCAAAGATGCTTCTTTGAGTGAAAAAATTGCAGCATTGGGAACCACCATAGCTATGAGCACCAAACAAAAACTGGGGTGGGGGTTGTGAATATGTATATAATAAACCTACAATGAAGGCCAAGGGTGTTATGTATCAAATACCTTATGCAGGTCTCAAATCTCTTAAAACTATTGACAGTCTTTTGACCAAAAAGCAGCGCAAGAAAAAAAATTCTTGTATTGCAAAGGGGCATGGTATGAAATTGTTGCTTAGTACCCCCCAATTAAAAAAATTACAGCAATCAAGAAAAAAATCACATGTGGGTGGATTCATATTTACCATCCCTGCCATCTTAGCTGCTCTCGGGGCTGTGGGGAGCTTGGCTGGGGGATCAGCCGCAATAGCAAAAACAGTAATAGATGCCAAGAAGAATAGGGCAGAATTAGATGAGCAGAGGCGCCATAACCTGGCCATTGAGAAACAAGGCAAAGGTGTTAAGAGAGCCATGAATAAGTTTAAAAAAAACAAGAGCCGCTTACAAACCAAGATATTGAAGCTTTAATCAAGCCACTGGGCATCAAAAATTTTAGAGGTGTGTACATGTCTGATTCTTTACCGGAACAACCACTCAACAAAGAGTGTGGCATTGTTAATTTGGATAAGTACAAAAATCAAGGCACTCACTGGATCTGCTATCTTAAATATTTAAAAGATGAGGCATTTGTGTTTGATTCATTTGGAGGTGTTCCACCTGAAAATTTAATAAAATATCTAAATTCAGCTAATCTTTATTACAATAATGCCCGTGTTCAAAACTTCAGAGATGTTAATTGCGGACATTTGTGTTTATCTGTTCTTAGATATATGTCTCAAATAAATAAACCATCAATTGAAGATTTTCAAAAAGCCTTGTGGTATCTGAAACATCATGGGGGTATTCCATCTCACCAGCCAAAATTCAATATTGAAACTCAAATTGCATGATGACATAGTGTATCCCAAAACAATAGCTCTCAGGGCATTTTATGGCATGTACCTAATCCCCAATATTACACACCACAACAACACAATTGCAGTAGGGGATGAAAAAATTGTCATCACTCCAGGACAATATAATCTATCCACTCTAAATGCTCAATTACCCAGAGGTGTAGTGTTAAGTCAAAATTCTGTCACTCACAGAGTAGAGATTGTATCTGCTACAGAAACAGTGGATCTGGGTACTATTGGAGAGCTGTTGGGCTTTGAGAACAACACAAAACTTGAACCAGGCATCAAACACACTGCTATGAATATACCTAAATTCTTAGCCATAGAGACTCTGAATATTCACTGTAATGTGGCTGAGGGTATGATCACCAAATCAAATGGCATAGGCACTCACAAACAAACAGGCATCATTGCAACATTCAAGCCTAATTCTGAATTCATGGAGCCCATCATCTACAATCCATCCCCAACATTATATTTTCCTGTGTGTCATAACAGAATAGATTATATTGAATTGATGGTCACTAATGAAAAAGAAGAATTAGTTGATTTTGCTGGAGCCACAACAACTGCAATCATAGAGATTAACATTTAAATAAAAATACATACAAGAAAAAAATGGAAAATATTGAGAGTTATGAGCTACAATCATTTCCCCCAAACAGGAGGACATTTGCAAATTTAAATCAACCCAACACAGAGATTGAGGTTGATCTTGATGTAGGGGATGGATTTATACACCCCCACAGAGCAGATCTATACATCAAATTTGATGTTGTAAAACTCGATGGAACAGATTATCCGGCAAATTCAAATATAAGACTTGTAGACAATTTTGTGCCACATCTATTCTCTGAAATTGAGATCAGAAAGCATGGCGTTGTTATAAACAGAGTGGATTATCCCGGCATTACCTCCACAGCTTTGGCTACATTAAAATTATCCAAAACCGAGGCTTCATACTACAAAATCGGTGGATTTGAGGCTGGTGATAAGATATTATCTAAGAACCACACAGTGCTGTTCCCGATGCGCCTATTGCCAGGATTCTTCTCAGATTACAAAGATATTATGTGGAAGGGTGGGTTAAGAATCACATTTAGAAGAGCTGCAAATGATAATAATGCCTTGATGAGGTACAGTGCAATAAACCCTACAGGAGAAGCTCTGCCTAATACCCTACCAGATGCAGGCAAATGCATTATTCAGACTATGGAGTTAAGAATCCCTGTTGTTGAATATGAGGCCAGTTATGCTCTTAAATACAAAGCAGATATAATAAAAAATCCACAGATTCCTCTGCAATTTTATACATATCAATGTGTACAGAAGCCCGCATCTGGTGCATATTATGAGTTTGATGCTACAAATTCATTCTCCAGCATACAATATGACATGCCTGATTTTGTGGTGGTACTGTTTCAGACTGGAAGACACAATAATCAGGAAAAAAATTCAAGTAAATTTGATAACTGCAACATCAAGAACATATATCTTAAAAATGGCAGAAATGAGGTATTTCCTAGAGAAAATTACAATTTAGACATGTCCAAGAATGATTTCCTCAAATTATATGAGGCCTTTTCGGCTTTCAAGAGGGTCACTACTGGCAATACTGACATGTATTACACACCAGATGAATTCAAGGCACAGAGACCCATGTTTGTAATTAACACTTCAAAAAGGAAACAAGTTGTGGTGAATGACAGAACAAATATTAAAATTATCTGTCAATTCCATGAGGCTTTACCTGATGACACTATATGTAGTGTTATTCTCATAGGGGAAAAATCATATGTTTATGATGTAAGAAATGAGAGAGTCACAGAGCAATTCTAGAGGAGCTCTGCATATTGCATTGTTTTAATATACAAGTTGAGCCTGGTATCCAATTGAACTTAAACCGGAAGTAAATATGTGTGTATGTAGATGGGTGTGGCCTAGTTTAAGTGTGGCCAAAAAAATATCAAGAGGGGCATATTTTTGACAAATTTATGGACAACAATCTCACAGAAGTGCCTTTTGTAAGTATAGGCACATCAATCTGAGGGGGTTCATACTTTCTGAGAAATTCCAGAGGGCATTTTTACAAAAATCTTGGATTAGAGGGGGTTCCACACTTGAGCAAAAAGCTCATATAGGCATGTTGAGCTAGGTTTAAGTGTAGACAATTCTGCTTGAGGGGGGTTCATACTTTCTACACTTGTAAGTGGTCCTCATCCTATCATCAATCCCACTACTTAATTATTATAAGGGCTTTGGAAGGGACCTGATAATTTCAGACTGAAGCTGTGTTTTTTGAGGAGGTATAGCTATTATGGGAGAAAATATGTCTCTTTTGCCCCTCCCCCCCCCCTTGGAAAAAATCACCTTGCTTGCCTCTCCCTGGATAAAATCCTGCTAATGTCTATTGCTTCATTGACTCCTATTTCATTTCCTCTTTTCCTTGGCATGGCGAGTTGCTGATCGGAGTTTCTTTTCAGTTCTACTACTGTCGCTTGAAGTTTACATATCACTTCGTTTGGTCCTGGAAGTGGCTACTCGCTGCTGTCGGTGTGTCAGGTGAATAGCCCGGGGAATTACCGCTGTGCCTACATGCTTCTGGGTGTGACGTTAGACTCGCTTTAGATGGGAGAATTTTCTTTAACATTTTTGCTAGCATAAATGGCTATGTAAATGCTCTCAAAAAACTTGCTGTAGACAGTACTTTACATAGAAGCATTTATTGTTCCGAAGCGACGATGTATTTGTGTATATGTTGAAAAATCACAGTTATTAGCGAAAAGCATGCAGCCATGTTATCATTGAGATCGCTTCCTAGTTGTCAGTGCTAATATGTCAGTAGTTACATTCTGTCAACGCACAAACTTTCACGATCTCCGTAAATCATTACCTTTCCACGTTTCAAAATCGTGAGTGCTGTCTAAAGTAAATACTTTGATACTTGTGTTTGCATGTTCGAATCCAAAGTAATACACCTTTTTTTCCCCAGCAAATGACATTGAAACCATTAATAACTGTTTATGCAATGTGATATGGATATCATATATTGAAAGAATAAAAAATGGAGAATTTCGCTTAAACCATCTTTAAAATGATCATACCCTGATGTGAAGCCTAAGATGCACGATAAGAAAGTCTAAGTGTTGCATTGAAAACTGCAGAGAACAATGACTGACTTATGAACAGTGAAAGGTTTTTCTATGCTTCAACGGGCTTTTAGTTATTACTATAAATAAACAAGGGAGAAGAACGCAGGTTGGTTTGATGAACTAAATTGTAAACTAAAAGTTTTAATTAAAGAGAAAATACACGTTCCTCGATTTAAAATATGGCATTCAATTTCAGACACATTCCACCAACTGAAAGAGTATTTTCAAATTTAATAATATTTGGATAACCGCCAAATCCAAAATTGACGTTGAGTCCGTGAAGCACTTGATAATTACAGAAATATAATTTTACTTGAGAATGCCCTTAATTTTGTTTCTTGATTGTGGAAATAATGTGTTGCAACGAGCAGCAGTATGTTTTAGATAGTGTGTACTGCATGAGAATACTGATGTCATTTATAGTTTCCTAATGAAATAAAAATGATTCATTGTAACCTATAAAAAGGAAACGCTTTGTTTCTTTGCAGCTGTTCATGATGGAAATTCAATTGCAAACAATTATCAAATTAACAAATATTTCTCTTACATATTTTTGGTATGTGCTCGTATGCTTTATACTCTGTATGTCTAGTGTGGTTTGCCTGTCCCAAAATAGTAAGCTGAAGACAAACCTCTGTCGGTTGGAACTCGTGGAACTTTTTGTTCCAGCTTACAAATCACATGAAATACCTTCGCTCGCTTCAGTGTGCTGGTCTGTATGCACAAGGTTATGTTTGACTGATAAGCAGATATCACGTGACTCCGCGGCCAACCGTCAGAACTGCAGAGAACCTTTTGTAACTTTGCGAGGTCCCTTCGCATCCCTGATGAAGCGCATGATCCGTGTGGTCCTCGCACGTTTTGCATAACTGTATAACTAGCAAGTGAGTTTGGACTCTGGATATTTCTTGATCTCAAAGAAAAGTAATGGTGTGCAGAAAAAACATTTTTTTCTGTATTTTTCGATTGTGTGATCATATGTTGCAGTAAACAAAACTCCGCGACACACAACAATTACATTAGCCAGTCATTTCCGAGAAAAAAGCGCTTCAAAGATTGGAAACTTAGCAAGCGTTACTCATGAGACGACTATATTGTCCGACTGTCAGAAGGCCCGGTTGTGTGGTGGTAGCGTGTCAGCTTCACACGTAGAAGGGCTCGATTCCCGTTTGATTGCCTCCAATTTTTTTCTTAACTCTAGCAACTATTTATTTCATTTCATTTATTATAAATATTCCTATTTTATTTGCTGTGCGAATTGTTGAATTTTGAATCTAATTTTGTTTTCCAAACTTTTACGATAATTACTTGTGCATAGTATTATATTTATTTATGGGTCATTTTCTCGAAAGAAATGTATACTTTTTGCCAGGCATAACATTTTTTGAATAAAACACGTGGGCAATTTAAGATGTAAATGTTTGTGAAATGATGAGAAAAGTGGAAAACTATCGTAAAAAATCATTTTCATAAATAAAATTGAAAACGGTAAAATAGAGATTTCTACCTAAAAATAAAATTTCACGTTTATTTAAATAAATTGTTAAATAGAATGCAAAAGTGAGTTGCTCGAGATATTAAGAAAAAAACTGTGTAGAACGGGAATCGAACCCAAAACCTTCAGGATGTGAAACTTATTCGCTACCATGGGGCCACCTGGCCGCTTGAATGTCATACAATAGCTTTGCCTCATCAAGACACTTGGAAAGCATCGAATCCTTCAAGCGCTTTTTCTTTGATTTTTTCTTATTTTAATATTTTAAGTCCACTTTATGCACAGTAAGAAAGCTAATACCGGACTGGACCTACAGTTTAAAGTGGGATCGATCACAAGCACTTGCGTCTAAACCAGGTATCAAATTTCCCTCGGAAATTGTTGACTAGCGTGTGATATTATCAATACTCGTTTCGAGCATGGATGTTTCCCAAAGAGAAATAAGAGAACATAGAGAAAATTGACATGTGTGACAACTGAGGAAAAGTGTGAAAAACTGGGGATACTGACGAGTAGGTTCATTCATTTAATTTAATAAAAAAAAACTGCAAGGTACCCTACCACTATAAAAAGCCCCGTTCCAAACCGTGCCTCTTCTTATATGAAATCAACAAATATTCGCTGTTTGTGACTTGTGTGCCTATTCTTGAAAAAATTAGATATTTTATTTTAGTTTACAATTTTAGTTCATCATTAATATCTCTCTCTTGTTTATTTATATTAATAACTAAATTCCTATTATAGTATGAAAATACATTTCACTGTTCATAAGTGATGCATTGTAAACTGTTAAAAAATAATACATTGTTAAACTTGAAAAATAATGCATTGTTCTCTGTAGTTTTCGATACAACACTTAGGCTTTCTTATCGTGCATCCTAGGCTTCACATCAGGGTATGATAATTTAAAAGTTGGTTTAAGCAAAATTATCCATTTATATTTTTTCAATATATGATATCAATATCACATTCCAAAACCAGTTATAAATGGTTTCAAAGTCATTTGCTGGGAAAAAAAGTGAATTACTTTGGATTCGAATATGCAAAAACAAGTATCAAAGTATTTACTTTAGACAGCACTCACGGTTTTGAAACGTGGGAAGGTAATCATTTTACGGAGAACGCGAAAGTTGGTGTGTTGACAGAATGTAACTACTGCCATAATAGCACTGACAACCAGGAAGCGATCTCAATGATAACATGGCTGCATACTTTTCGCTAATAACTGTGATTTTTCAAAATATGCACAAATACATCGTCGCTTCGGAACAGTAAATTTTCATCTTTGCTGCTTTCAGATTACCGACATACGAAGTGGCATGTAATTCAAAAGGTTTTGAAGAAACCTCAGTTTTATAAATAATGTTGGATGAAATTAGACGAAAAATGTTACCTTCGGGTGGGCTGGAACTCAGGTTACCCGCATGCTAGTCCGACACGATAGCTAACACTCCAAACGAGACAACACGAAACATTTTTGCAAGTAGTTGACTAGACCGAAAGTTTATTTTCAGATTGCTAATTCCCAAAGTATAACATGGCCTGGCAGGTGTGTTTTGCATTTTCTGTACTTTTGTTATTTGAGTAGCTTTCGTCTCTCCCTAAGTTAATCACGGGAATAGTGAGGATTGTCTTTTAGACGAGGATAATAGATAGACACCCAGAAATAATCACCCTCGCAAAAAAAATCCAGAGCTCGAGCCTGGAACCTTCGATGAGAGGTGTGTAACTTGTTCTAACTATATCTGTGCGCTTTCGTTAGATTCATGGTATTTCGTGAGTAGATATAAAGAAAGTAAATAAATAAGACAAGTGGGAGAAAGGGACTACAGAATCGTAGCTACGGAACCACTGAGAAGATATCCTTCGCCAAGATAGAGAATCTCTATATCCCTTGTGATAGAGAACCTATTAGAAGAATAAAAGGACAGATTAAAATATTAAATTTGATGTTTATCCTTTCGTCAAAATGCCTAGAAAACAATATAATATACTTGTTCACTGCTACACAAAATAAAAAAAGTTGCCCATGGTGGTCAGTCAGTCAGTCAGTCAGTCAGTCTGTTTCTTCCTCAACACCTGTAAAAGCAAATCCATCTTAATTTCACCGATAATTGTTTCATTGTCTATTAATAGAAACCACGTATGTCAAAAATAGACGCATTCTTTCTGTGAAATATCCCATGCTTCTCCGTTTACTGTTATTTGGACATTCACTTGGAAGTTAAAATTTAGCTTTGTCTGTGTGTTTTCACGTGCATGTGTGTGACAAGAGTGGTGTGAACGTGTGTTTGATGTTGTTCTAGGTATTATTTTCGTTCAAAGCATTAATATAATTGTAAAATATAGAACTTAGTGTAATGCAAGGAGTGAAAATATAAACCCAGTCCGTCAGGTTCGATCCCAAACAACATTAAATAAAGGAACGTAACGTGGACCGAGTATTATTCCATGTCGAGAACACGAGACATTAATTCCGACAATCTTCATCTCGTATTTCTCTTTGGCATCACTGCTCAATTTCCCAAGATGCATACCCTTGACTGGTATACAAGCCGCAGAATTGCAATGCTGTTTGGGTTGTCTACTCACAAGGCGCTTGGTGGTCAGACACCGAGGGCTTGCTTCAGTGCTTCTTCAATAGGGTCGTTACAACCCAGCAGTGTCCAAGACTGTACAAGGCGCTTAATGCATCGCCGATTCATTTGCAGTTCATTGGCGTACCCAAGGGCGGGAGGTGGGTGTTACACTGTCCCCTTTGGCTCTGCTTTAGATGCTGCAAAATAAGACATAAAACCCCTTTCGAAAATCCTGGACACACCACTCCTCACAGCTAGTAAAATTTTCGCAAAGCATCGCCCAGCTGCCTCACTGTTACCATGTTATATCACAGGAGCATCTCCCAGCTAGCACCAAGGCTCGACAAATCCCCCCCCCCCCATCTAGTAATTTCTATTTTAAGCACTGCGTACACGCTGAGAAACATTGGATGCAGTGACGGCGATTAGAGGGGTCGTTGGGGGGGGTGAGCAGTAGAGAGACAACCTTTTGCCTCGCACTATGGCCTCGTAAGGGCACGAGGAAAAGCTTCCACGTCCAGCCAGACGCGAGGACCCGAAACTGCTCCTCCCCAACAGACCTTTCGCCGCGGTGAAGTCTGTGCGCTGGATGGTTATAGGAGGGGGAGAAAACTTAGCATCGCGCTTATGGGAGTATTATTTTATTTGTTCTCTTTGGAATATCAAACTTCCGTAGAAAAACACATGAACGAAAGGAGGACAGGTTGAAGATTTTGTTTATGTTGGGTAAAATTCGAAATCTCCATTTGATTAGCAGTAACTTGAAGTTGTTTGTCCGTAAGGAATACATGGAATTCTGTAAGTACTTAAATACGTATTCGCTATATCTTTTACAGATCGTATAGTGCTTAATAATCAACTTGAAAACCCCGCTTCCACTTGCAACATGAGGAGAAATTCACTCTGGCGCGAAACTGTCGCTCTTCGTCTTAATGCTAAGCCTTGTCTACCAAAAGAAAGTAATCTGTTATTGCCCCCCCCCCCCCCGTTTTGGCACCCAATCGCCGCCACTGACTGGATGAATGTGCCAACGGAAAAAAAAGGGGGGGAAATGCTCAAGCCCTGATTGCAACGCCAGTTCGATATCTTTGACATATCTCCACAGGAAGTTGATCGGAAGTGTATCTGGTTTCGGTTTTTCTGAGAAGCGCTGTTGTCTGCAGTGTTTAGACATCCAACAAGAACTGCGACGACCTTGTACGTGCAATAAGAAAAAAATAGCACAACACAATTCGCGATTAAAATTACCACCAGAGCGCTAGTGTCGCTTCCAATATGGCCGCTCTATGTAGGATAGATCTTTGTTTACGTTCAGTAGTACGTAATAGTAGCGTGTTGTCATGGGAAAACGTTGAAATTACACGACATTCTTAAATATTGCGAATACGATGTGAACTCCAGGAACTATAACGAAGGTGAAGCTGTGCTGAGAGCGAAGCATTTAATTATGATAATAAAAATAACACGGAAAACGCGGACGAAACTAATATATCGCACTGGTTCTTCAAAGCAATGCTGTTTCATCTGCATCTCAGGTTGTAATTTACCTGTATTTACAAAGCTTGGGTAGGAGAAAAATGTAAACATACCGTTGCAGTTCTTCCCCCAAAGAGGCAGGCTGGTTTAATAATAACACAAAATAATAATAATAGAATTCACAATTTCATCGAGGCTATCTTCACTGAAAAAGGTCTTACTGAATGAAACAGCAACATTAGCATGTCGATTTTCTTTCTCTGGTTACCTGTATGATTACAGACATTAATTAATTCTCAAACCATTTTAATCTTCGCACTTAATTGACTTGCACCTATTCCAAATTTCATACATAATAGATAATACCACCGACAAGGTCTGTGATAGAACATTGTTATCGAAAAAAATGTTTTATTCATAAAGAACAATTTAAAACTTTACTTGCATGGCGATAGAATCATCTTTCGGAAAATAAAGTGAACGGACTCTTGCATTAGAATTTCCTTGTCGCATTTTAATGTTATCCCTCATGCCAATCTTCTGTCAATCAATTCTGTTTTTCCTGGTTTATTTACAAATTTCATTTTGTTGATTCCACGGGATTTGGAGCAAAAAACTGAACAGCAAACGTTACTCTTTCGAACATTTCCCATGCTTTGAACGACTTCAACACAACATAGTATCATACATAGAGTAGTTCCGGAAAATCCCACCAGATGACATATCGGATAATTTTAATCGCGAATAACACAATGTAGCAAAGATAACCGCAAAATAACGTTATGAAATCTCTAAAGAAACTGAATTGGCAACATCTCATTTACTCCACGTGGACTTGACAAGTACAGTCACGACGCTATTGGTGGAAAGATTTGAGGGGAGGATATACTGGGTTCCACGTGCACTTGGCAAATGGTTATCTGATGGAAGCTGACCTTTCGAAACTTTCTTTGAAGTGGCGTTGGAATCAGGACTTGAACCATAACTAAAGATTACAGTACCTGCAGAAACGAGGGAATGCTGCGTGCCCACTTGACAGACAGGAACAGGAGCTTGGCGGCAGATTCGTAGACGCTCTCTGAGGGTATGAGGGTGAGGTTGGAGATGTCCAAGTGGCGGAAGAAGGCAGGCCTCCCAGCCAGCAACAGGGGCGACATCTTGCTGCGGGTCGGGACGTCTGCTTGCCCTTCCGACGCCAGCCCCCTGCTCTCTGAGGACTCGGGCGCTGAAACAAGGAAAAGAAATCTCACTTCTTGCCGGTGACAAATCAATACACAATAGACCGACTGACACACAATACACAATAGACTGAAAATATGTTTCTTATTCCAGTGTCTAGTCCTGTAATTTTTTATCTTTTATCACCAAGTTTAAAAGGCTCGAGATTTAAGTCCACTTTATGCTTATGATAGGGTAATCGGGACTGGGCTTACAGTTTAAATTGGAATCCGAATGATTATGATATTATCCCATGTGATTCCACCGATTATCGAACTCATTCATTACAATGCGACAACGTTACCACGATCGAATCCGACACCCCTTGAGAGAATACATTTTTGCTTCCTTTATTTATTCACTTTACTCAGTGCCGGCGATACGTACACTTTTCGCTATTTTTGCCCCCGCACTATGGCCTCTTAATGCTAAGCCTTGTCTACCAAGAAAAGAACTGTCCTTGCCCCAATCGCCCCTAATGCTTCTCATATTTCATTGTTCAGTTTATAAGTAAGTAAGTATTTATTGTCATCTCGTGTGCGAGCCATCGGCTGTGCGCACTACATATATTCTTATTACATAACCATTCTTAAATAATAATCAGGTTCTTACCATGGCAAACAGACGGAAGTTGCACTATCTCTGTTTTATACGCCGCATACTGACAGAAGGTAAACCGCAATACCTGTTTGAGAAGATGCATTCCCGTAGGGAAATCCATCAGTATGTTACCCGTAAGCGGAACAACTTCGATTTACCCCATCACTCTACCACGGTCTACAAATCATCTTTCTCCTTTACGGCTCCCAAAGCATGGAATGCATTGCCTGCAAATATCGCTAGTGTAAACAACCCATTAAACTTCAAAGGTAAAGTAAAAGATCTGCTATTAATGGAACAATGACAGAGTCGTGGCACATACTGAAGGTATCAAGTCACTCACTATATGGAATTGTATTATTGTATTATTATTACTATTGACTTTTGTATTTCTAGTTAAACTTTTTTTGTATGCAACTAATTCCTATGTATTTTTTTCTTTCTTCATTTTTTTGTATCTGTAATTTTTTTTTTTTTACGTTTAGCTTACTGCTCCATACGCAGTTTATATCATCTCATATGTATTATCATATTGACAAGGGTTAGGTGGCAGAGCAGCCCTTGGCTGAACCTCGCCCGCTGAATAAAGAAAATGTATTATTATTATTATTCCCGGTGCAGGTACTGTAGGTCCAGTCCCGATTAGCCTTACTGTGAATAAAGTGGACTTAAAACAACAAATCAATCCAATTATCCCGTCTCTGTACAGCACTTCTTTTCCCCCTAACTGTTTGTAAATATACCCCACTTTTTCCAATAGTTCCATGTTCCTTTGCACTACGATTGATTCGAACACACTTTCCAAGCTTATGTTTCGCAGCTTCTCCTCCTGCAGAACGCGCGTGTCCTGACATAAGAATAAATGTTCTGGCCCATCATCACCATTGCATAATACGCATTTACATCTCCCTTCCTCATTTTTTACTGTATTGTGTCTCCATCCCCCAGCCTCATCCATGCCAACCCCTTTCTTGCCACCACGCTCACCTTCTTGATATACGCTACTTGTCCCCATTCCCGCGGTCCCCTTCTTTGGAGTTCGAGCGATCTCTTAGTTTCACATTCCGCTATTATTTCCTGCCTATCAGTGGCAATGGGAGGATATATGACAACGGCATGAACCAATTCGAGCCCTGCAGTCATAAAACAAAGGAAATTAATGAACGGTAGTTACAAGCACTGGCGTAGTAAGGCATGATGGCGCCTCCCAAAATCTTACCAAATTACGCTATTGAACAATGAAATGTTGATAATGATAAAAGGGATGAACGTTTTTTATTGTCTCTGGTTTTTATAAAATATCAGGAAATGTACCTCAAAAGTAGTGGTGTGCCCAGGATTTTCGAAAAAAAGGCGGTGACGTATACTTTTGTGACCCCCAACAAACCCCTTGGAAACGCCACTGCTCAAATGACACTCAAATGAATCGCATGGCCTGTACAGTCAACGACAAATATAATGGTAGGCAAATTGTCCACCGCTGTTTTAAATAGTTTTTTGTTCTACATTCTCTGTGTGTTTTTAAGGAATGAAACTATGTTGGTTCGAAGCAGGCATTGTTCTCTGCTTATTAACGTCATTATTTCAATTCATTGTCGTCACATTGTGTAATACAGACCGAATTAAAATGGTGGTGGACAATTTGCCTACTGTTTCTTTCGCCGTTGGGTGTACTAATTTGCACGGTAGCAATGAGTGATAAATATTAATCATTGTCCGAATTATTTTAAGTGAATAAAATAACATGCAAAACCAGGGTCGTCGTTAAATGGGGGAGGGAGGTATTAATCCCTCCAAATTTTCTATGGCTTGGAGGAAAATTTACTCATTCAAATCGAAGCGACAAGCAACAGATGAATCTTGTGATTTTTAAAATATTTTTCTTGCTTGTAGTTGGGTATCTGCTTCTTTAGTCTAATCGCGATCAAAAAGATGAATAATGATTACGTATGAGTGATGAAGGGACATTAAAAAATGAACACCCATGACCAGGACGGAACTCGAACCTGAACTTTCCATGGCGAGAACATGGGTCGACTGCTCAACACGCTGTCAGCAAGGCGAAGTAATACTGTTTTTATTTGAGGGCGTTTCAGAGTATGCCGAGTCCAAAATATGGGCTAACTCACAATACTGTAGTGTCGGAATTGAAAAACAGGTTTTGGGATTTTTGAAGTGACACTGTGTCCAATTATTATCTAATTTAAAAAAACTGAAACAGGCAATCACACAAAAAAATCTGTTCACCCATGATGCTAATGCCAATTAAACGCAGGAAAAAAAAGGAGCGAATGTACAATACCAGAAGTATCTCCAATTTGTTTGAAATTCGGCATGGTCACTAATTTTGGCCTCCTAATCACGAATCTGCAGTTGAAATTTGGCGGTCACGTCTAAAAATTGCAAAATAAGACGAAATAAGTTGGTCCGTGAACGGAGTAAACACCATTGATTTATGAAGAAAACAACTATTTTTTGCAATGATTACAGTTCCAAAACTATGTTTATGATGACCCTTAATTTTTACTATGCTTGCCTAACTTAACCTTACCGTGAATGGTTTGTGAGGCAAACATTTTTTCCATCTTATCCAAGACGACATTTTCTCAAATGCAAATCAACGCTCCATGCAACGGGTATCACTTATGGCACAACATTGTAGCAACCGCACCGTTGCCAAACTTACCTCTATTCAAAGCCGCATTCCACAATCTCTTCTCCCTCCATATTCTCATCGTCACTGTCGTCATTCTCCTTGCATAACAATCTTTTCATTCCTTTCCTCCTCCATTCTTCCACGATGAATGATCTCCAAGTAACAAAGTAACAGTGTGGCAACGCTGTAGACAGCGTAACGAATAGCGAACTTCACTTGTTCACATCAAACATGGCTACCATAATAGTGTATCGACAATCGACTCTTGTAAAAACCTTCTTTTGTTCGCCGATGATTGCAAAATATACAGTAAAATATCAAATTTAAATGACATGGCGCTTTTGCTAAAGAACTTAGATTCCCTAATACAGTGGTGTGAAATATGGAACCTGAAACTTAATCCTCAGAAATGTACCACCATGACCTTCTCCTTAAAGAAAAATACATTTTATACGCAATATTTCATAGAAAACAATTGCGTTCAAAGGGTTGCCACACAGAAGGACTTAGGCGTCATATTTGATGAGAAACTTTCCTTTTCTGACAACATCTCTGCAGTCACTAAGGGTTCCATGCGTATGCTGGGTCTCCTCTATCGTTTTACTGAAATAGAAAACCTGTCTGCTCTCAGCACTCTTTACAAATCTTTCGTTTCATCTAAACTTGAATACTGTTCTCCGATCTGATCTATGGCATGCCCCTCAAAATTAGATAGACTAAATTCTGTTCTAAATTTCTTCCTGGCCATTGTTCGCCACCGAATTCCATCCACAAAACATTTACAAAAGTCCATCCTTCTGAAAATGCTAAATATCCGTACCCCTCATGACAGACACATACTTGCAGATTATATTGTCCTCCATAAAATAACCAATGGGAACATAAGAAGTGATCGCCTTCAAGAAATTCACTTTCGAGTACTGTCCCGCACCACAAGGAGCACTCAGCTTTTCACGTATCAGAAACCCAGATTAAATACAGCGTTACTACCCGGCCAATACAACACTCTACCAAACCAAGTTGATATTTTTGAAAACCAGTCACGTTTTAAAAAAAACTACTGTGTAACAACATGTAATCCACTTTATCTCATATGTATGTATGCACAAACGTGATGCATGAAGGGAAAAATTATATATTTTAGTTTATGTTATTATTTATTGTACTTCCATTGTTATTTTTTGTTATTTCCATTGTTATTACATTCCAATGTAAAATGGCCCAAGCTGTATTTGGAATTCTGTGGTAAATAAATAAATCAAATAAATAAATAAATAGCGTTAATATGTGCACGTAATTTCGCAATTTCTGGAAGTGACCGGCAATTTTTAACTGCAGATTCTTGATTAGGAGACCGAAATTAGTGAGTATGCTTAATTTGAAAGCAATCGGAGATACTTCCGGAATCGTAAATTTATACAAAAAAAATTATAAGTGACCTACATTTAAGGGGAAAAGAAGGATATATGAAAGAAATAGGAATATTGATATAAAATTGTATTTCTGTCGAAAATGAAAGTAAAAGTGATTAATTCCATATATATATCTGGTTGCCAACTCCTGAAGCACCATCAGCTTCTTATTGAAATGAACAATTTTTTAACCTTTTAAATCGATTTATCTTCTATATTTTATTGAGTTTCGGGGCCTAACGCTTCACAGATAGCCTACAATATACGTTCCTGATAAACAGTGCATAAAATGAAATTAGTATCTAAACGTCTTGGCCTCTATGTATAACCATTACTGTTAAATAAATATTCTATTATATTTTATGGTGTTCTTTGACGCTGTGGTTGAAATTACTGCAAAAAGGAAACTGCTTCGAAGCTTACAAGTATATTTTTTCATTCACAGAATCTTGAGTTTACCCCCCGCCCCCCAAATAAATTGGTTTCACACTTATCTGCTAAATCGACTCAAGTAAAGCATAGATACGTATTAAAACTCTTTGCTTACAACTGTTCATAACGTTTATCATTATTGTACTGTACAAGATCTGAACTTTTTTGAACCAGAACATGCAATCCTTCCGTGACGAAAGATCGTACAGCAGATACTGGTTTTACATTGCGCTGCACATCCATGATAAGATCAACACCTTTCTCCGCTTATGTTGAAGTAACTACCTTCAACACAAGCCATTTCCTGGTAAAGATAAACACGCCCCCTACAAAAGTGAAGAACGAACTGGGTCTAAATCAATGATAAGGCCACAATTTTTTTCTGAGCATGAAAAGGGAGGAAATGGCTCGATCGCTACTCCACTCGTCAGTCGTTAACTACTTCATGTATTTTCTTCTCCTTCAAGGTTGAAAGCTGTTGCAGTTCTAAGTAAGCCATGGTTTCACAAAGATGTTCATTTGAAAAGACAACGTTTCTGAAAACAAGGAGCATTCCACGAACAGTAGTACTACTCCTTTTAATTACAATCTGGATATTATTGTTTTTAATTGTATTAAGGTTTAAGTGTTTGTGAATACATACATAATTTGCACCAAAAAAAATTACTACAATATCTGCAGCCTACGTATATGCTTCACAGACAAATGAAGTTAAGCTTTGGTATTTTTAAAGCGTCATACACGTTAGCACTTTTTCGTTAATGCTTTTCATGCATTCAGGCTATGTCATTCTCATTACACTCAAGTTTATTCATTTATAGGAGTTACAATTTCATGTCAATCCATTACCGATTCTTGGCTTTATTTGTTATATTTGAATAATCTTACCGGTAAATTTCTCGTATCGGACAAACGGATTTCTTCAAATTTACAGGAGAAATTACTTACCCAATGCAGTTTCTTTATACTTGTGGAAGTTCGGGGAAGTGTTTTCTCACATCGTTCATTGAATTTTGTCGGTAAATCATCTATTTTTCGATATAAATGTGTGACCGATGCACGAAAACTCTTGCTTCCATTTACTTCCAGGTGTATGTATGTAGCTGTGTGTGATGACGTAATTTCGGTCAGTGTTTCCAAATAAGTGTTTTTGTACCTGTACCTGAAGAAGATATACGTTTCCGCAAATAGTTTGTGGGGCTATGTGTCAATGGTTCATGGAGCTATGCGAGAATGGTGTGTGGGGCTACGCATATTTTTTTTTCGAAACCAATTTTTAACTATTGTAACCTATACTTGACCCTACCTAACCTAACCTTACCGGAAATGGTTCGTGGGGCTATGTGTCAATGGTTTGTGGGGCTACGTAGGTATTTTTGGGTGCAGTGGGGTGGAAACACTGCATGCCGAGTACGGTAGTGAAACTGTTACCGCCATTTTGCGTGTTACCGAAGGCAAAAGGAAACGAAGAAAACTTACTCGATATGTGGCAAATATAGCTTATTTCCGTGAAATAAGCGAAATGCCACCTTCAGCAATGTTTCTCAATGCAGAATACGAAAGTACGAATATTCAAATGAAATGAACTAGCAAATTTCAGCCGTTTGTCCGATACGAGAAATTTCCATCTTACCTACACAAATATTTCGTGTCTACAAAACACTATACTTCTAACATGTACTGTAGTTTCGGGGCAAAATTTGTTAGCAGACACGACAAAGTACGGTACTTCATAATTATATGAAATGAGTTTCTTATGAATATTTTAATGCAATCGCATGTGAAACAAACGTACTAACATAACACTGGAATGCCCAGAATAGTCCAATGAAATTGCATGGAGGGAGCGGCCTTTACAAATACCAACAGCACAAGTTATTACACGATCATGTATGTTTTTCACAGTAAAACCATCGTACAAAACCTGACAAATCATTAGACCGTACCTTTAGGCTCTGCATCAAGGAACGTCCTCCTATCGTCATCGCTTGTTCCTCGGGAACTGTCCACACCTGAACTCGTGACCTCATCCTCCTTGGCCGCGCTCATGTTCGCGGTGACGTCGTGGCTGCTCATGTGCTGAAATGCAGACGCCTTGCTGTTGAACGGGAAAGGGGCGAAGGTGAGCGGAGGGCTGGGGTGCAACAGGGGTGCGAAGGTAGGTTTGAAGGGCAATGAAAACGTGGAGGGGTAATACGGTGTCGTGATGCTAGAAGGGCAAAAGAAACTGGACGTGAGGGTAGGCGCTATGTCCACCGTGTAAGGAGGCCTCTTGTTGCACGATCGTGGAGCCCTCTCGTGTTGAACGGCTGAAACGGAAAATTCTACAAACAGTCTGAAATCGTGAAAGTCATGGCTATAGCATAATGAAGCAATAAAGTTAAAACTTAAAAGGGCACACTTGCGCGTAGAACGATCGTAAATGATAGAGAAAAGTGAGCTAATTTCAATTGTTATTTGCATTCAATTGTAGTTACTTTTATGCACAGAGGAAATTGAAAATATGATTTTTTAAATCTAAGGACCAACACGAAAGCAAGAACCATATACAAAGCATTCCCTGACATTCGCTACGATACTAGGCGGCAAGCGGCCCGGCATCAGCGCTTGTCTTTCCCGGTGAACGGGGTCCGCGACAGTCGCACGCTACAGTCTGTTTTAAAAAAAAACCACGTGTACTTACTGAGGAAAAACTCGATGTGGCAGGACAAAGGTTAGAACAGTCCCCTCGGAAATCTATCCGCCGCCTCTCACAAAAAACAGGTGTTTCAAAAACCCTCTAGGTCCCCCGATTTGTCAGCCTGCGAATTTTATTTATGGGGAAATCTAAAAAATAAAGTATACAAAGACAATCCGTACACCATCCGTGAGTTAAAAGGAAGTATTGTACGAGAAATCGGGAGAATTACAGTAGACGAACTTGCACGTGTAAATGCCAATTTCCTTCGGAGATGCCAAGAATGTGTTGCAGCACAGGGACATCATTTTCAACACCATCTGAAGACAACTAAAGTTTGAAAAAAATATGTGTTTCATAAGGCAAATAACGTCAAGATTTCCTGAAGAAACAAGAAAGTTGTTATTTCCAGCTAATGAAAATAAAGTCCCCGTTTCTTATCCATATATTTTTTTTTATTATGGATTAGTTTTCATATTGACAGTCAATACAAAACTTATACATCCCAACCGAAGTCATATTTCGCATTGTACTACACACGGCATACAAGTATTTTGATTAATTGTAGTTCTGAAATATTTTGATTTTATTAAACAAAATATGGCATTGTTTAGGGGTGCCCGGATCCTCTGTCCCCTCTAAACCCTCGCTCCCTAGGTTAATTGCGACAATGAGGGCAAATTGGTGAAAATAAGATGGGGGAGGGGGGCGGAGGAAATACAAATAAATGCCCACAATATGAAAACTGTAATTTTAATAGCCGACTCTAGCGACTGTCGCGGACCCCGTTCGCCGGGAAAGACAAGCGCTGACGCCGGGCCGCTTGCCGCCGAGTCTCGTAGCGAATGTCAGGGAATGCTCTGCAGTACCTATTAATGGAATATGTATTTTTCAATCGAGGATAAACTGAGATTCGAAACCAGAGGTCCTAGGTTCGAACCCTCGGAAAAGCACTGCATGAGCGACTGCATGTAGTTTTCATGATACACTCGTATGTTTCCTAACATATCGAAAATGAGAACTGTTTATCCTTAGATAAAACATCGAGTTTTAACTTGCTCACTGTTGGAAGTAAAATTTACGGTTCTATATTCTACGACTAAAATTGAACATTGATTGATTTGCTTTATTTTATTTCGCTTTTTGTGCCATTTTTGGCTAATTTACGAAGATGGGGATGAGTGATGATGTGATGAAATTGATGAATGGAAACTCACAAACATCCATGCCCAGGCCGGGATTCGAACCCGGGGCCCCTGACGTGGTTCAAATTTAACAGTCTGCCTGTCAATTTGTTTATTTACCGTTGAATGAAGTAGCTGTTAACACTACAGGGAGAGAGAAGCATCTTAAGAATAGCGAAGAATGCAAACAAAAAAACAGGAAAACAGAGAAGAGGAAGAGGAAGGGATTATCTACGAAGTGAAATGTAAAGAATGTCAGAGTGTGTAGATAGGAGAAACGAAAAAGAGACTGAAAGACAGGTTGAAACAACATTGGGATGATGTACGACTTAAGAGAGAGAGAGAGAGAAATGCGAAAATTAAACACACGAGAGAAACAGGACATGACAGAGTGGGATGAGGCTAAGCAGATAGGAAGGGAGAAGAGAATACTAGTGAGAAAATGGAAGGAGGCCAAGGAAATAGAGAAGAAAGGTGAAGAATACACCATGAACTGGAATGGGGGACTGAAGATAAACAAATAATGGAAGAAGGTGTAGAAAGAATGGAAAGGACAAGAGAAAACGAGGAGAGAAGAAGGAAAAAGAATGAAGGAAAAAGAGCGTGAGATAAAGAGTCCAACCACATTCCAGATGAAAGAATTTTTTTTAGCTAAATCGCCTGTCAGGTGAAAGCACAGTTGACAAGGGAAGGCCACCTGCTGGAATGTTCCAGGAAAACAACTTTCTAATAGTCTGGAGGGGAGTAATGTTTATATATATCGTCCTGTTTTTGTACCTTGTTACATTTGTACTTGGTGCAGAGTCTGAAGAAGACCTTGCTAGAAGGTTGAAACGTTACGTTTAGTTTATGCTTTATAATAAAATAAATTTCTGCCTTGGTCAGCATATTGAGTTTTTCATATCATGGAAACAAGGCTTAATGGTGTTATAATTTAGAATACGATATTCTTTTAACAATAATCTCCTGATAGAGCCTGAGGTTTATTGTATTCTCTTGCTTTTTTGCTTTGTGCTTCTTAATTAAAGTAAGTTGCTTGCATGTTGCATTAATATTCTCAACGAGTTTCATTTTCCGTGTGATCGAAAACCCCTTTTCATAGGCTTGAATTACTGTTAGGTTATTTAAGATTGGTATTCTTAGCATTTAGGTATAGCGAATAGGTTAGAGACGTTTGTTGCATTACCATTTGCATACTTTCTCTCTTTGCTTGCATGTTAAGATTTTGAAGCGAAAAAATGTTTTTTTTTAATGTAACCTACAACCAAACCACGGGAACTTGTGCATCCAAATATTTACCAGATTTCTAGAAAATTAAACATTTATCAAATTAGACACGGGAATTAAGTTTCGAAAGTTGGAAAGCTTATTTAATACGAAATTCTAATCTTACAAGCTCTTTCCTCAACCATCTGTACGTAAAGTTTTACAAAATTATCTTGCATACATAACTTGGACAGTAAGTTCTCATTCCACAGTAATTTAATAGCAATTATGTACTAACGACGATAATTCTTTACGAACTTAAAGTAAGTTCCAAATGTAGGATGAAATTTCATCTATATCGCCTTTTTTTTTTTCCATTGGTAATTTGAAAAATAAAGGTACTTTATGCAGAACGGTAAAGATTGAATTTTACTCAATATTATTTACTTGTTTTCCAATGTCATATATTAGCCTTACTGTGCACAAAGTGGACTTAAAACACCAAATCAAATCCAATGTCATATAACATTTGAAACGTTCTTCAGGTGAAAGCAACGTTCTGAACGAATAAGAGAGGACTATTCACTCAGAAAACTACAATGCACTTCGTTAAATGTTGTAAATGGACTATACTTGACTAATCCTGTGACGTCACGAAAGCTGGTGAGAGGCCTGTACATAAGCATAAGTATCTCGGAGGCCCCGGTCAGGCCCTCAAGATCCTACCAGCCCGGATTTTTTTTCTGGGTTTACTGAAGGACATGGTGTATGCAAATAAACCGCGTGTGTTACAAGCTTTAAAGGACAACATTTCAGCTGCAATCAGCAACATCACGGGAGAAACGCTTCGGCGAGTAACGGCGAATATCCACACGCGGGTGGAAGCGTGCATTCTTGAAAACGGCGGCACACTATCCAAAGTACGTCATATATAAATTACGTTAATATTTGTATGGTATATTTCATATTACAGCTAATTTTGTCGGGCCGGTTATATAAGAATCACCCTGTATAAAAACGGTCTGTCTTTTTTACGATAGTTGGATGGTCTTAGACCTTTATTTCTCCCGTCAACTTCTGCAGCGTATTTTGTTTCTATTCTATTATTTAACGTTGCTTTTCTACCTGTTTAGTTTAATCACGGTAAAGAGAATGAAAGCTGATTAAATGAAGCAGATTAAAGAACAAACGAAAAGCAAAGCAATGCCTGGATGACACCCCCACCAGAGCAAGCTCGTGAATTAATCATACAATACACATGCATATTCGGTATATCAATTTAACCAATGCTGATGGGTAGGCTTACCATATTTTTGGGGTCCAACCCAGGACATATTTGCGATCAACTCTTTACTGCTGAATTTCAGTTTTCTTTACAAAAATAAATTGAAATTACTTAAAACTTAAAATCAATCAATTAATTTTCAAATGTTTAATTGAATAATACATTGTCTGATGTTTAGGAAGCCTCTCTGTTCTGTTAGTTGACTCAGTTGAACTTTTCACTAGACCTTTTGCAGAAATGGCTTGTTTGTTTCAATAACATCATAAAATTCACAACATGAAAGTCCTGAATTAATTTTAACATTCAGCAGATGTTTAACAGTGGATAAATGCCCATGCTTTTCCGAGGGTTCGAACCTAGGACCTCTGGTTTCGAATCTCAGTTTATCCTCGATTGAAAAATACATATTCCATTAATAGGTACTGCAGAGCATTCCCTGACATTCGCTACGAGACTCGGCGGCAAGCGGCCCGGCGTCAGCGCTTGTCTTTCCCGGCGAACGGGGTCCGCGACAGTCGCTAGAGTCGGCTATTAAAATTACAGTTTTCATATTGTGGGCATTTATTTGTATTTCCTCCGCCCCCCTCCCCCATCTTATTTTCACCAATTTGCCCTCATTGTCGCAATTAACCTAGGGAGCGAGGGTTTAGAGGGGACAGAGGATCCGGGCACCCCTAAACAATGCCATATTTTGTTTAATAAAATCAAAACATTTCAGAACTACAATTAATCAAAATACTTGTATGCCGTGTGTAGTACAATGCGAAATATGACTTCGGTTGGGATGTATAAGTTTTGTATTGACTGTCAATATGAAAACTAATCCATAATAAAAAAAAATATATGGATAAGAAACGGGGACTTTATTTTCATTAGCTGGAAATAACAACTTTCTTGTTTCTTCAGGAAATCTTGACGTTATTTGCCTTATGAAACACATATTTTTTTCAAACTTTAGTTGTCCTAATTACATATAGGCTAGACAATGTATGTTTCAATATCTCTATTTCACGCAATTTTTGTCCCCTTTTCAGACAATAATAATAATAATAACCCGTGGCATAACAACCCTTGAGGGCTGGTGTCTACTTACCGACTGCAGGCCTCAATCCTACCAGAGAGGTACAAACAATGCATTGCAACGTTATGCAAAGTTAGCAAGTATGTGTAATATAAATACATATATACATTTGTTACAACACACACACACACACACACACACAGGTATATATATGCAGTATATAATATAATGCACGGGGACTTCACGGACACCCTGTATAACCAAAATTTTCAGTCATCCAACCACCGGCATTGATTTGGTGTTTTAAGTCCACTTAATGCACAGTGAGGCTAATCGGGACTGGACCTACAGTTTAAAGTGGGATCCGATACCTCCTCCGGGTATCGAACCCGGGACCACTTGATTACAAGGCGAGGACGCTACCACTGCGCCATCAGGGACAACCACCGACATACTCTGTGCGTGTTCACTATTACAATATTTATTTATTGAACACAACAGGCGAATGCCAAATTACAATGTTCTACATAATTGAGTATAAACTACGAAAGAAATATAGATTTACAAAAATTGCGTTCATGTTTACATTGTTGACATTTATTCTTCCATTCCTTGAATAGCTTTTTTAAATGTCCCAATAGGCATGTGAAATATATCTTGGTTCCCTTTCGGAACATCTGTTGTACAGCTCACACATTCTCCTGATAGGTGATTTATTTATGATGTTCAATCTTCTGTTACTACAGTAAAAGAGAGCCTCTTTGGATCGTGTCTTGGAGATAGGAACACGTATGTGTATTTGTTCTAGTAGATGTTGCACTTGAATATTATTGTTCATAATTTTGTATAAGAAACAGAGCAATTGGATCTTCCTTCTTTTGATGAGAGAAGGCAGGTTGTGGTGTCTACAGAGGGAAGTGTTATGATTCATATAGGGGGATATATGCCTGTTTCTTTGTAAGTGGCGTACCTTACGAATTTAGACTGTAGCATTTATATTTTATGCGTATACTTTTTGTCTTAATTTACCCGTAATAAGTTTCCCAAACTTTGATGACGTTTATAATTTAAAGCATTGTTTGAAGTCAGTTAGAAAGTACTTTGTACTTTACTTTGAAGTCAGTTACATGATGTGCATTGGCTCACACTCACGTGTGCGAACGAAGTACAGTCATGGACGCTTCTGGGTTGTAAAATCCCCACTGACCTTCAATCGGATCATTACAACCCAGAAGTGTCCGTGACTGTACAACTGTGCACGAGATTGAATTATTCATGTTTGAATTCAAACACACTATTAAATGTACCCTAACACATCAGCAACTTATGGGGAAATCTCTGTGACGTCAAATCAGAAACGAATCCCGCTATAGTTACGATGTTGAAGTTCCGAACCTCATAGCAACTAGTAAGTTAAGTATGCACGTAATTGGCATAAGTGTACTTGTCGAAAGAACAAAGTTGGAAAATAAACTTCACAAACTCTCGTTCAATATATGAAATGCAACAATTTTAACGATCTTTGCGAAATACGCTGTTTTGTAAGAGAGCGACTGCATGTAGTTTTCATGATACACTCGTATGTTTCCTAACATATCGAAAATGAGAACTGTTTATCCTTAGATAAAACATCGAGTTTTAACTTGCTCACTGTTGGAAGTAAAATTTACGGTTCTATATTCTACGACTAAAATTGAACATTGATTGATTTGCTTTATTTTATTTCGCTTTTTGTGCCATTTTTGGCTAATTTACGAAGATGGGGATGAGTGATGATGTGATGAAATTGATGAATGGAAACTCACAAACATCCATGCCCAGGCCGGGATTCGAACCCGGGGCCCCTGACGTGGTTCAAATTTAACAGTCTGCCTGTCAATTTGTTTATTTACCGTTGAATGAAGTAGCTGTTAACACTACAGGGAGAGAGAAGCATCTTAAGAATAGCGAAGAATGCAAACAAAAAAACAGGAAAACAGAGAAGAGGAAGAGGAAGGGATTATCTACGAAGTGAAATGTAAAGAATGTCAGAGTGTGTAGATAGGAGAAACGAAAAAGAGACTGAAAGACAGGTTGAAACAACATTGGGATGATGTACGACTTAAGAGAGAGAGAGAGAGAAATGCGAAAATTAAACACACGAGAGAAACAGGACATGACAGAGTGGGATGAGGCTAAGCAGATAGGAAGGGAGAAGAGAATACTAGTGAGAAAATGGAAGGAGGCCAAGGAAATAGAGAAGAAAGGTGAAGAATACACCATGAACTGGAATGGGGGACTGAAGATAAACAAATAATGGAAGAAGGTGTAGAAAGAATGGAAAGGACAAGAGAAAACGAGGAGAGAAGAAGGAAAAAGAATGAAGGAAAAAGAGCGTGAGATAAAGAGTCCAACCACATTCCAGATGAAAGAATTTTTTTTAGCTAAATCGCCTGTCAGGTGAAAGCACAGTTGACAAGGGAAGGCCACCTGCTGGAATGTTCCAGGAAAACAACTTTCTAATAGTCTGGAGGGGAGTAATGTTTATATATATCGTCCTGTTTTTGTACCTTGTTACATTTGTACTTGGTGCAGAGTCTGAAGAAGACCTTGCTAGAAGGTTGAAACGTTACGTTTAGTTTATGCTTTATAATAAAATAAATTTCTGCCTTGGTCAGCATATTGAGTTTTTCATATCATGGAAACAAGGCTTAATGGTGTTATAATTTAGAATACGATATTCTTTTAACAATAATCTCCTGATAGAGCCTGAGGTTTATTGTATTCTCTTGCTTTTTTGCTTTGTGCTTCTTAATTAAAGTAAGTTGCTTGCATGTTGCATTAATATTCTCAACGAGTTTCATTTTCCGTGTGATCGAAAACCCCTTTTCATAGGCTTGAATTACTGTTAGGTTATTTAAGATTGGTATTCTTAGCATTTAGGTATAGCGAATAGGTTAGAGACGTTTGTTGCATTACCATTTGCATACTTTCTCTCTTTGCTTGCATGTTAAGATTTTGAAGCGAAAAAATGTTTTTTTTTAATGTAACCTACAACCAAACCACGGGAACTTGTGCATCCAAATATTTACCAGATTTCTAGAAAATTAAACATTTATCAAATTAGACACGGGAATTAAGTTTCGAAAGTTGGAAAGCTTATTTAATACGAAATTCTAATCTTACAAGCTCTTTCCTCAACCATCTGTACGTAAAGTTTTACAAAATTATCTTGCATACATAACTTGGACAGTAAGTTCTCATTCCACAGTAATTTAATAGCAATTATGTACTAACGACGATAATTCTTTACGAACTTAAAGTAAGTTCCAAATGTAGGATGAAATTTCATCTATATCGCCTTTTTTTTTTTCCATTGGTAATTTGAAAAATAAAGGTACTTTATGCAGAACGGTAAAGATTGAATTTTACTCAATATTATTTACTTGTTTTCCAATGTCATATATTAGCCTTACTGTGCACAAAGTGGACTTAAAACACCAAATCAAATCCAATGTCATATAACATTTGAAACGTTCTTCAGGTGAAAGCAACGTTCTGAACGAATAAGAGAGGACTATTCACTCAGAAAACTACAATGCACTTCGTTAAATGTTGTAAATGGACTATACTTGACTAATCCTGTGACGTCACGAAAGCTGGTGAGAGGCCTGTACATAAGCATAAGTATCTCGGAGGCCCCGGTCAGGCCCTCAAGATCCTACCAGCCCGGATTTTTTTTCTGGGTTTACTGAAGGACATGGTGTATGCAAATAAACCGCGTGTGTTACAAGCTTTAAAGGACAACATTTCAGCTGCAATCAGCAACATCACGGGAGAAACGCTTCGGCGAGTAACGGCGAATATCCACACGCGGGTGGAAGCGTGCATTCTTGAAAACGGCGGCACACTATCCAAAGTACGTCATATATAAAAATTACGTTAATATTTGTATGGTATATTTCATATTACAGCTAATTTTGTCGGGCCGGTTATATAAGAATCACCCTGTATAAAAACGGTCTGTCTTTTTTACGATAGTTGGATGGTCTTAGACCTTTATTTCTCCCGTCAACTTCTGCAGCGTATTTTGTTTCTATTCTATTATTTAACGTTGCTTTTCTACCTGTTTAGTTTAATCACGGTAAAGAGAATGAAAGCTGATTAAATGAAGCAGATTAAAGAACAAACGAAAAGCAAAGCAATGCCTGGATGACACCCCCACCAGAGCAAGCTCGTGAATTAATCATACAATACACATGCATATTCGGTATATCAATTTAACCAATGCTGATGGGTAGGCTTACCATATTTTTGGGGTCCAACCCAGGACATATTTGCGATCAACTCTTTACTGCTGAATTTCAGTTTTCTTTACAAAAATAAATTGAAATTACTTAAAACTTAAAATCAATCAATTAATTTAGTAGGGGCATTTGGAGAGTTCACAAACCTCATTTGGGGCTCGAATCATCATTTGGGGCTCGTCGTAGCCTTTTATGATGTATATTTTGAGGGCAGAGTTGGCAACACTGTGGGCCCACTGTAGCCTTTTATGAGGGGGTCCATTGCCCTGTTTACATCTGGCAACACTGCCGTATGACAGAGTTGGCAACACTGTGGGCCCACTGTAGCCTTTTATGAGGGGTCTATTGCTCTGTTTACATCTGGCAACACTGCCGTATGACAGTGTTGTTAACCTGGGTTTTTCACTGTAAACTTTTATTAAAGGACCTGAGGGGTCCATGTACCTATGTCTGGCAACACTGTTGGGGGCACAGAGTTGGCAACACTGTGGGCCCACTGTAGCCTTTTATGAGGGGGATTTATTGCTCTGTTTACATCTGGCAACACTGCCGTATGACAGTGTTGTTAACCTGGGTTTTTCACTGTAAACTTTCATTAAAGGACCTGAGGGGTCCATGTACCTATGTCTGGCAACACTGTTGGGGGCCTAGTGTTGGCAACACTGTGGGCCCACTGTAGCCTTTTATGAGGGGGGTTTATTGCCCCCTTTTTATATTTGGCAACTCTATTGGTTTTTTTTTTTGAGGGGGTTTTGCCAACCCATCCGAAGATTCCACTATATGATCTTTCACTGGCTAAGCTAACCTACAAATAGGAATTGGCAACACCGACGAGGCTCGAATCATCATTTGAGGCTCGAAACACCAGCAGTGTTTCCAACTTGTTGTAGCCTTTCACGGTGTATAATTTTTAGTTTTTTTGTGTGTGTGAGTGTACGTGTGCCCGAACAAAACGTAGCCTTTCACGATGTGTTTTTGATAATGTATGTTAACCTCACTGTCAGTATTGCCAACTCGCTCTACAAAACACTAAACTTGCTGAAATTGGCTTGCTCGAAACGAATCGCTAAATATAAAATAAAATAACAATGCCTATGAACCTGTTTGGCTTCAGGAAGCAGGCTATGGAGGTATCCGCCCAAAGCGCACCATCGCCACCTGCAAGCTGGGACCTGTTACCCTCCCTATTATCTAAACTCAACGGTTTGTTGATTATACACTTGAATAGCATCCTGACCCAGTACGAC
This sequence comes from Lepisma saccharinum, assembly GCF_977018435.1. NCBI lineage: Eukaryota > Metazoa > Arthropoda > Insecta > Zygentoma > Lepismatidae > Lepisma > Lepisma saccharinum. Next base: position 20,578,002 of record NC_139257.1, read on the forward strand.
GAGGATGTGGGCAAGACTGTCTACATATTCAACAACAACTTGAATTATTACCAATTCCCCATCTCCGGCAAACTGCAGTTTGACATGAATCCCGAGAATAAAGGAGAGGCCAAAATTTCCTCCGGCAAGAACATCTATCGCATCAAACACGATAGGATGAACAGTACCACCACGTACGATGTATCAGCTGGCGCTCGCCTGTACATAGAGCTCTTGGACGACTACGACAAACTCATCCCTCTTTTCATAGAAATGAAAATTAGCTATCCTATAATAAATAACAATGCCTAACGATATTTTTGGCCATACGAAACGCGACGACCATGGCGACGAGCTTCTCATGCTCGACGTCAGGGTCAAGAAGCTGCGAAGCGATCTACAGGCCCTCCAGTCCACGCTCAACTCCAGCCTCCAGTCCGAGATAGCCAGCTTGCAGTCTCAGTGCTTGGACCCTGTACTCAAGATTGATGCAGAGCTAAAATCGCTGCTGCAAAAATACACCGACCTCGCGTCGATAGACAATCTCGACAAGGTGGCACTGAGTGTGGGCAATCTGCAGAACAAACTTCTGAAGCTGCAACAAACGCAAACCTCAGACGTTGAACAGCTGAAACAACGCTTGCAGGATCAAACAAGCAACATCCAGACCGAACTGCAAACTATCATCCAAAGTATTAAAACACAAGACGACTACGATCGCGTGAACGCTAGTATTGCTAAATTGCGCGAACAGTTTCAATCTTTCGAAATCCCTACGTTGGAAAGCATCAAGGCTGAGCTTCAAACGGATGCTTTGCATGCGGCCATCAACGAAGTAAAAACTAAACTCCAAACGCTGGAGGATTTTATCAACAATCTACCGTCGTCCAGCGAACTGAACGCCATTGCCCGTAGCGTGGCCAACATCAAACTCCAACTTGAGACCTACGAGGATTTCGGGAAGCTGCAAGGCACCATAACCCATATTGAGGATGCTCTTGCTGTCATTAGAAATGATCTGGCGAACGTTCACGATGAGCTGGAAACCAAACTGCCGGGCATCAGGGATACACTGGCCAACGTCCAACAGCAAATCGCCAAACTGGAAAATCTGAATGCAGAATCCGAGTTGTCTCATTTCCATCACTTGATCGACGACATACAGACTAAGTTGGAAACCCTGCAGCAATCTACCCCCACCCAGGATGACATAACACAACTGCAAGAAGGCATACGTGCTGCTGCCGATGCCTCCGAGTTGGACGCGGTGAAAAAAGCTTTGGAATCGCTCCAAAACACGGTGGCCACCCTGCCTACCTCTCAGGAACTGAAAAGCGTGAAGAGAACTCTCAACCGAATACTCAAATCCGACGACATCAAAAACATCCAATCCGAAATTGAATCGATACGGGGGTCTGTCGCGACTTTACCTACCAACCAGAACATCACCGAGCTGCATGAATTGTTTGCGGAAATTAGAACCCAGGTCCACGACCTTGTAATACAGAGCTCCAAGTTGACGCTTGTAGAAAGCCTGCAGCAGATTATTGCCAGCTTGAAAGAGCAAATTGGGAGTATCGAGGCAAGTCAGGAATCGACTATAGCTAATTTCAGCACCCAACTACATGACTTAAATGAAAAATTCAAGAGCCTTATTGTCGATGTAAAGATCAAACCAAACTACGACACTGTTGTTCATGCTATCGAGGAACACCTGGAATCGGTGAATGGCAGATTGGAGGATGTGGAGACTGAGGTTCGAACCAACGTAAACACTCTAAATGCCAGCATCGACAATCTCAAGTCTACGATTGTCATCGAACTGTACAGCATACCAAACAGAGAGTTCTCCTCCCCTTTCAATCCAGGTTACAAACTCTACATGTTGACTCCTGCAAAAGCCTATCATCAATTTTTCCTCGCTGGCACACTTCAGTTCGTCAAGGTTTCCTACTGGTCTTTGCCTCACGCAACCCACTACCCAATTATGACCGTGACGAACATTGGCGACGAGCCTAAAATAAGAGGAGTTGAGCTGGTCGATTTCACACACCCCGAAAGTCGCGAGACTGCCTATGCCGAAGATGCTACTCAAATTATCGACATAGAAATAGGTGACAAGCTGTATATAGAAAACCCAGCATTGTCTGCAGCCAGAAATCCCATCCAGGCTATATTCTTATTTTCGCGCCATGTCTAGGCAGGGTATCGTGAACGAGCTTCATAAACCTGCACGACGAAACTACAAACGACTGGCGGTGGTGTCCAAAGGCGTGGATGACCTTTGGCAGGCTGACCTTGTGGAAATGAGTAGCGGCAACCTAAAAAATTTACATAAAATCAATAAAGGATACAAGTATCTTCTTACTGTTATAGATACATTTTCAAAATTTGCGTGGGCTTTGCCCCTCAAGGCTAAAACAGGTGTGTGCGTAATGGAAGCATTCAAAACTATTTTCAATGAAAGTGGCAGGCGACCTCGATTTCTTCAAACGGATAACGGAAAAGAATTTTACAACTCGATATTTCAACAGTTTGTTCAGAAGCAAAATATTCAACATTACTCGACTTTCAGTCACATCAAAGCCAGCATAGTGGAACGTTTTAACCGTACTCTCAAAACACGCATGTGGAAACGATTTACGCTTCAAGGTAACCACAAGTGGGTAGACGTACTTCCGGAACTCGTAAACGACTATAATCACAGTTTGCATAGCACGATACGCATGAAGCCTGCCGATGTCAGCAAGTCTGATGAGGCACAATTGATCTCTACTGTTTATTGCCCCAAGTACCGGCCCACTAACAAAAAAACCGAAATTCAAAATTGGAGACCAAGTAAGAATTAGTAAATTTAAGCGCATGTTTGAAAAAGGCTTTACCAAAAACTGGAGTACGGAACTTTTCACTGTTGCTCGATTGTTACCCGGTAACCGTCACACGTATATAATAAAAGATAATCGCGACGAAATTTTGAAAGGGCGATTCTACGAGGAGGAACTCTCTAAAACAAAATACCCCAATACGTATCTTATCGAAAAAGTATTACGTAGAAAAGGTGACAAACTGTTGGTGAAATGGTTGGGACTCGAGGAAAAAAGTTGGATCGACGCAAACGAGGTGATTGTGTAACGGGTGCTTGGGATGTGGTGAGGCGACTGCCAGATTTTCCCCCGGAGCGTCAGGCTAGGAAAAACGGCGAACTGTTGCCGGACAACATTCGCTGCCTTATTGTCGGACCTTCAGGGTGTGGGAAAACAACTTTACTTATTGATAATTTTCTTCTTGCTCCCGACTGGTTAGATTGGAAGAACAGGCACTTGTATGTTTTTTCCAAAAGTTTGGAGCAAGCAAAATATCAACAGCTGACAAAACTGTACGAAGGGCTGAGCATAGCTACTTTTGCCTCCGAAGTAATGCCACTAGACTGCTGCCATGAAAATTCGGTGGTGGTCTTCGACGATGTCATCCTGGAGAACCATAACGAAATTCGCAATTTTTTTACACAGGGGCGGCACAGAGGCATGGACTGCTTCTACCTTGCTCAGACTTTTTCTAAAATTCCCAAGCAGCTTCTCCGAGACAACGCTAATTTTATTTGCTTGTTTCGTCAAGACCACACCAATTTAAAACATGCTTACGATGATTATGTAGGCGGGGACATGAACTACAATCAGTTTTCCAAATTTTGCTCTTCATGCTGGAATCAAGATGATTTCGGATTTGCCACGATAGACATGACGAGGAAACCCAATGACGGGAAATACAGAAACAAAATAAACAACTTTCTAAACGTTGCGACGTTACAAGAAACGTCTTGACGTATTATAAATAACAAATAATGAAACGCAAACTCGCAGACGACAACTTGAAGCTGCGCGACTACCTGGCCAAACGCTTCAGGGGTTGGAAATCAGAGAATCGCGGAATTTACGAAGAGAAAAAGCGACAGGACCAACCTATTATTGATGCTATAAGTGGACTAGGTAAAGACATCAAAGATGTTACCGAGCAAAATAAAGATTTAATCAACGAGCTCGTGCCACTTGCTGCTCGAAATTATGCTGTGCCTACACCGATATCCAGTATTCACACTACCCCGTTCGAACTTGGAGCTGCACCTCTGAGACGTCAGGTTCTAGGCAGTACCTCTTCGGACAAGGTAGTTGAATTAGGTCTGTTGGCGAGAGATTACCTGAGCACCGGGAAATTTGAAAAGGACGAGGTGTTTGGATTGTACCCCTCTGTGGAACTTAACGAGGGTGTGGTTTGGAAAATTGGAAAGTCAAAAGTTACGTTCGAAGGTGACGACGTGAAAATTAATTTGGGCGAGAAGAACAGCTGGACTAGGTATCCTGGCACTGTGGGCCTGTGGGAACTTATCACCAAAAAGCAACCTAAAGATTACACAGACGAGGATTACCAAAGTTACACAGAAATTTTAATCATGACGGATGCCCTGTACCAAAACAACGATGCAACACAGAATCGCGTAAAATCAAGCAGTGGAGAAAAATACAGGAACCTCATCAAGCCAATATGGAACCAACTCAAGACTGGCAGCGGTGTCAAACTCTACAATACCCTACCTAAAGAGTTTGTTTGGGTAGACGACGTAAGGAAGCTTGTAGATCGATTGCTGGTTATCGCAGGCGAAGAAAATGCAGGCAATCGCAACTTCCACAACGAGAAGGTGGGCATCATGGACATGATTAGCACCAAGCTTAGCAACTTTATTGTCAACGACAACAAAGGTATAGGTTACCTTATCAAAATCATCAACACCCTGCCTCCCAAATTCTGGAATGTGGCCGAGGGTCGAGGTCTCGTGAACGACATCATCAACAAGCTACCCTTCGAGATGCACCTACCAGGTTACCAATACTGCGGACCGGGTACTAAACTGGAACGGCGACTGGAGAGAGGAGACAAGGGGGTAAATCTGCTGGATGCTGCATGCAAGGATCACGACATTGCTTACAACACATATACGAATTTAGATGCGCGTCACGATGCTGATAGAAAATTGGAGCATGTCGCGTTCGGGAGACTCGTCAGCAGAGACGCCTCGCTGGGTGAACGGGTTGCAGCATTGGGCACGACCATTGCCATGAATACAAAACGAAAATTGGGGTGGGGGCTGTAATTAAATAACATACAGTAAAAAATGTCTACGCATATAACAGATTTACCAACAAAAGTGTTATACAAAATATTTACATTTACTTTCGACGATAGTCACGAGGATGTTAAAAAGCTTATTGATTTTAGTTAAAATAACACCATAATTTCGCTTGCCCTGTGAAATGCTACTTCTAGATCATCTGAGAAAAATAAGCGGTGTAAAATCTTCTTCTTCTCCCTATGCTCTTTTTCGGGCTGCTGATGAAAAATTGGCTGATAAGATGGACGAACTTCACGAGTGGAGACAGGGGAGGAAATGCTGAAACCAGCAGGATCATCGATCACTTGATCGCATTAGGCAATGCCGAAATTTTTTTCTATAAATAACACACTGTAAAAAATCTACGAGACCAAAAAAAATATTTCTTCGATATGAGTGAAAAAATTAGTGACGTCCAGGCATTAAAACAAATGCTAAATTTGTCAGTCGAATATATAAAAATTCAGGAATTGGAAGTGGACAAACCTTATGCAATAACTTCTGGTTCAATTGTTGCAACCCAGTTTGGTCCTAAAGTACGTCTGTTGCTCAACGGACAATACAGTCTATTTTTACCAGATCGATACGCTAGCATGTTATCCGACGAGAAGCTATCCATTTTAATCGAGAACACAACTCGAATCGTGTACAAGGGGACAAAAGAACTTCTTGGTAAGAAAACAAAGCACATAATCGAATTTGTTTAATAGCTGCAAAGTATATATAAATAACATACCGTAAAAAAATTACACAGGAGGGAAACAAAAAAATCTCTGAACATATATAAAATAACATACCGTAAAAAAAAAAATTACATCATGAAGGCCAAGGGCGTCGTGTACCAGATACCATATTCGAATCTGAAAACGCTGGGTGCCCTCAATGGGTTACTCACCAAGAAACAACGCGAGAAGAAACGTTCATGCTTGTCTAAAGGACACGGAATGAAATTGCTGCTCAGCACTCCACAATTGAAAAAGTTGCAGCATTCGCGGAAGCAGCAGAAGACTGGAGGTTTCATATTCAGCATTCCGGCCATCTTGGCAGCTTTGGGTGCAGTGGGCAGCTTGGCAGGAGGCAGTGCTGCCATTGCCAAAACCGTCATCGATGCAAAAAAGAACAAGGCCGAGCTGGAAGAACAGAAACGTCACAACCTGGCTATGGAGAAGAAGGGGAAAGGTGTGACCAAAAAGCGAAAAAACAACCTCGATGCTTTGAAGAAATATAAAAAAAAGAAGAAGCCCTGTCCAACTTCGATATTGAATCTCTGATCGAACTGTTGGGAATAAGGAACTTTAGGGGTGTTTTCATGTCCGATTCTCTACCCTCTGCTGTGAAGAAAAAGGAGTATGGCGTGGTCAACCTGGACAGTTACAAAAATCCTGGTACACATTGGATATGCTACCTCAAAATTGACGATGACAAAGCATTTGTTTTCGATTCGTTCGGTGGCACACCGCCTGCCAGGTTGGTGAAGTATCTCAGTGTTGCCAACCTCTACTACAATGACAAACGCATCCAGGGTTTCACCGATGTTAACTGCGGCCACCTATGCCTTTCCGTTCTCGCATACATGTCTAAAATAAATAACCCCTCAGTGGAGCATTTTCAGAAAGCATTGTGGTACCTAAAACACCATGGGAGTGTTCCATCTCACCAGCGAGACTTCGGTCTTGAAACTCGCGTTGCATGACGACATTATCTATCCTAAATCTATTGCTCTTCGTGCATTCTACAGCATGTACCTGATACCCAATGTCACGGAGCACAATAACAAAATTACTGTTGGAAATGAAAAAATAGTTATCACGCCAGGACAGTACAATCTGTCTACCTTGCAAGCCCAATTGCCAAGAAATATACTGCTATCTCAAAATTCTGTAACTCACAGAGTTGAAATTGTGTCTGCTACGGAAACAGTAGACCTAGGCACTGTTGGAGAGCTTCTGGGATTCGAGAACAACACAAAGCTCGAACCTGGCATCAAGCACATCGGTGCCAACATTCCTAAATTTCTAGCCATCGAGACTCTGAACATACATTGCAATGTGGCAGAAGGCATGATCACCAAATCCTCGGATGGTATCCCAGGCAGCCACAAGCAAACAGGTATCATCGCTACGTTCAAACCAAACTCTGAATTCATGGAACCGATTATATACACACCCTCACCACCGATATACTTCCCCATATCTCGTAATCGCATAGACAACATAGAATTGGCAGTGACAAACGAAAAAAATGAGGTGGTGAATTTTGCCGGAGCTACTACCACCGCCGTCGTGGAGATTAACGTATAATAAATAACAATCATGGAGCAAATCGAAAGTTACGAGTTGCAGTCCTTCCCACCCAATCGTCGCACGTTCGCCAATTTGAACGAACCGAACAGGGAGATTGAATACGATGTGGACGTTGGGGATGGGTTCATTCACCCTCACAGAGCTGATTTGTATATCAAGTTTGATGTGGTGAAGAGAGACAACGGCGAAGCATTCCACGCCAATGCAAATTTAAGACTTGTGGACAATTTTGTGCCGCATCTGTTCTCGCAAGTGGAAGTTAGAAAGCATGGCACCGTCATCGATAGGGTTGACTACCCTGGGATTACTTCTACAGCTGTGGGAACACTGAAACTCTCCAAGACCGATGCAGCATACTACCAGGCAGGGGGATTCGAAGCAGATACAAAAATCAAAACTCAAAGCCACACAGTACTGTTTCCCATGCGCTTGCTTCCAGGCTTCTTCTCCGACTACACGGAGATTATGTGGAAGGGTGGCTTGCGCGTCACTTTTCGCAGAAGCGCCAACGACAACGATGTGCTGATGCGTTGCAGCACCTTGGGTGCAGACGGTGCAGCACTTGCCAACACACTACCCGACGCAGCCAAGTGCGTCATCCAGTTCATGGAGCTGCGCATGCCTGTGGTGGAATACGAATCTAACTACGGTCTCAAGTACAAAGCCGACATTTTGAAGAACCCCCAAGTACCCATCCAATTTTACGGTTACCAGTGTGTGCAGAAACCTGCTTCCGGCAGCCATTTTGAATTTGATGTTACTACGCAGTTCAACAGCATCCGGTACGATATGCCTTAGTTTACGGTCGTGCTCTTCCAGACGGGGAAAGATAATAACCAAGAGAAAGATTCTAGCCAGTTTGATAATTGCAAAATTAAAAATGTTTACCTCAAAAATGGAAGGAATGAAGTTTTTCCACGCGAGAACTACAATCTAAACATTACGAACAACGATTACCTAAAACTTTACGAGGCGTACACAGCTTACAAGAGAGTGACCTCCGGCAATGTGGACGTGTACTACAACCCCAACGAGTTCATAGCTCGCAGACCCATGTTTGTCATCAACACATCTAAAAGAAAACAGGTGGTTGTTAACGATCGTACCAACATCAAGATTGTATGCGAGTTCCACGACGCCTTGCCTGTAGATACTCTGTGCAGTGTCATTCTTATTGCAGAGAAAACATTTGTGTATGACGTCAAGAATGAAAGAGTAATTGAACAGTTTTAGATACAAAAAAAAAAATTAAAAAAAATAGCACACAATAAGAAATGTGGAATTTTATATACACAAGTACAAACTACAATAAGCAGTTTCCCAGAAGTTTAATTTTGCTGTGCCATGCATGCATGTAATCGAGGAAGTTGAAGTAAATTAAAATTGTTTTTTTTCATTTTGCATTGCCTATTACTCTTTGTTACACTCTGGGCAGGCCTTACTAGTTTGGAGGCGATAGTGGCCCCACGGAAGTGTATGGACCCCACATTCAAGAATACACCTCTTGTCGTCGTGTGCATCCAGAGCAACTTTCCTGACAATATTAGTTGTAAGCACATGATCGACGCTTTGGATACGATGCTCTTTTTGTAGAATGGGCGATTTTGTTCTGAGGCACTCGAGGTAATCCTCAAACTTGAGGTGCTCCCGAACCACTTGCCTGCTTACACCCTTTGCCTTTTTTGTTACAGAACCCTCAGCCCGGATCGCATAGGCTTTGGCACGAAGTCCAGCAAAGTCCACAATCACATCCCCGTCTTTCTCGTCCTTGAGTTTGCCGGGTATTTTTTTGTTCCGGGGCAGAATTCCATACCGGTTTAGCTGGGGATAGCCCGATGTGTCGAAGAGCCTGACAAAAGCTGGAACTTTGGCTATATCACCATACGCATCGGCCGTGCGAACATGGTACACCAAGCTGTCTGTGTCTGTGTAGAGGAGCGAGATATTGCGGTTGTAGTGTGCACGTAGTATGTCGTAATATGTCTCGAACATGCACAACTTGCTCAGATCCAAAACTGCAGCTCCCACATAGATGGGCTTGTTGAGTAGCACCTCGCCCTGGTTCATGTGAATCAGAGACATCTGTTCGTTGTAAATTGTTCGAGATCTGAACAGCGGGCTTGCAACAAGTCGACGACACTGTGTTTTCTTCGTCACCAACCTCACATCAACGCGATTTCGCACATTCTCCATGGTCTTCCCAAATACCGCATTGTTCATTAATTTGAAAAAATCGCGATCAAGTTCCGAAGTGGCATCAGTGCGATGTTTGGTGTTCAGTTCGATGTACGGCTTCAACCATGGAGACTGCCTGAACAAGAGCACGCGGTGAACTGCTTTGACCGAGACCTCTTGCTGCATTAACCACTGGAGGTTCCGGTAGTGTAGCACATAACGTTTTTTGGGCTCCAAGTCCATGACGAGCTTCGGTTGATCCGAGCCAGGTGGACATTTGAATTCCGGAGCAGGCGAAAGGTCACAGAATGTATCCTGCAGCTTCTCGGGGAAGTCAAGGTCCACCTCGGCAAAAAACCCAAACTCGTCGCACTCTTTTTCGATGTCGTGGTATAAAGGATCAACCCACTCAAACTGTCCTGTTGGGAGTGGCTGCATCATGGAGTGCCCGTAAAGGTTGTTCACGTCAGTGTACATGATGTAGCTTGATGGTTGGGAGGGGTCGTAACCAGTGGCCATGTGGTGATTGTTGGCGTGTGCGAAGCGTTGCGACACTTGGACCATGCCGCCCCGGATAGCTCTCTCGATGAAAAGCATGATATCAACATCGGAGATAAGTGAAAGTTTAACTTTAGTCAGCAGGAGCATGGCCGACCATGCCAGTCCAGGAAGGCTGTAAAAATATACAGGGTCCAGGTTGTAAATGTTTATCGCAGTCGCCCGAAACGCCTGGAACACATCGGCAAGAAGCGTCACATCAAGCTTCAGGTATGCATCGTGGTAATCACCGAAAGTTCGGCAACCCAACTCGACCCACATAGACTGAGCATGCTTGTACTCCTCGTCGGTAATAGCTGAACCTCTCAGCTGGCTGTAGAACTTATCCTGGGGAGGCAGCAACTCTTCTTCGAACTTGGAAGGGTCTGTGACGTATTCGTAGGGGTAGACCCCTTTACGTCTGATGAGTGCGACATCTAAGTTCGGGAAACTTGATGTGGTAATGGCTAGTTGGTCGTCTCTGAGCTTCCCAGCAAGAGCATCCAGGCTTGCCTGGAGGAACCTTAGAGAGTCGAGGAACCGAAGCTCGATGCTCCTGCTTTTTGAGTCGGGGATCGGCACCCACTTGCTGACGCTAATATAACGCTCCTCGTTCTGTGCCAGGACATTGATTCTCGCATTGTCGTACCCTAGATGTGTGACCAAGTGATGGAAATCATATCCCGAGCCATTGTGAAAAAAGACCGGTATGAAGCGCGGGTCCCAGGCTCTCAAGTTACACCTGTTGCACCACGGGCCAATGTAGCTTCCGATCCCATAATGGTCATGGTGGTGGACCTTTTTGTTATCGTCAGTGAAGACCGAGTTGCAAACAGGACAATTTAGAGCTATTTCGTGCTGATGCTTGTCTTTGGGAGACAGAGGCAGCATGGGCTTGGGGGCCAACAGCACCTTCCCTATCTTGATGGCTTCCTGTTGCATTCTCTCCAGGAAGTGTTTGACCGGGTCGGGACCGCGATACACATAGGGCTCGGAGGCAATATGTTGGTCTCGCCACACCACAACATAGGAGTAACTCGAGGCCTCGTGGATTTGGAAAGGAATAGTAGAGGATGTTTCGGGGTTGGGATGGCAGTTAGACAGAGGTTGAAGAAAAGCCTCGAAGTCTGCTACAATATAGGCAGGATGCTTCACCATAGCACTGTGCATGCGAAAACACTCTACTGCACCAGGTTTGGGCAGGATAGTTTGTGCAGGCTTGTTGGTACCACAGTAGAGCATGTGGCGAGCTAGCTTCTCAGCAGCAATGTTGGGTCCTTGAGAGTGTTTGAATTTATAATGGTTTCGGTTGTCGAAAGTGGACAGGCACCTGCGACACACCACGATGTGACCATTATGTCTATTTTTCTGATTTGAAACAAGCCGAGAGAGGGAACGGATAAGGGTGTAATGGTGATGGGTTTCGTCCTTGATGAGCAGGAGGTTGATTTCTCGTGCCTCGTTGTTGTTGCTCACGTTGCTCACTCGGATGGGGTGGACCTCATGTTTGTTCTCGGTGAGACCGTAAACATTGATGGCTAATTGCAGGCCCAACAAGTCACGAGCACGAACCTCAAACTTGCGAATATGCGAGACTTCTACAGGGTAGGCAATCCCGGCCATTGCATCCTCCAGTTCCGACTCATACTGCTTGTAGTGTGTAACACGGCGTGGACCGTTTTCCCAAGGTACAGGGTGCAATGCTGCCAGCACCGACCAGAGGAAGCATTTGGTGTCTTTGTTCTGAATATTGAGAACAGCTTTCCTTGCTTCAACCTCGCGTGGCAGGGCAATATAGCTAGACCCTGCCAGTGGCAGGAATTTGTTAAGTTTCAGACAAAGTTTGTGGGGCTCGCCACACAGCGAACCGCCCGAGCCTTCAGCCTGATGCTCCTCGTGCTTTGCCACAAGCTCCTCGACAAACTTGTCGTAGATGCTGTCGAGGTCAGTGACATCTGCCTGATGCAGTGTTTTTGCTTTTGTGGCATGGAAGAATTTATATATTTCATCAGACGGTTTCTTATACTTGCAGCGTAGCACAGCATAGAATTTAGTGGAGTGTGTAGCCAATGCATCGTTGAGGATGGATATTATCTTAGCTCGTTCGCTCTCCAGAAAACTACGCACATCGCAGAAGCTGTCTGATGTTATGTTAAAGTCTTCTAATAAATGCTCAAACGCAAATCGGTCTGCTTTCTTCGCCAGCTTGACGCGTTTGGCAGGTGGCGATGCATCGAGGGAAATTACTTCTACATTTCGCTTGGAAGGTTGCGGTAGAGATGTTCCAGTGCTCTTGCAAGTAAGCTGGTGTCGCTTGAAGTTGGCAATAGAAATATTTTTTCCACACTTAGAGCACAGTTTGGTCGCACATATTTGTTTTCCCGGCACACAAGTACGACAGTGCCTTTGAAAATGTTTACTTGACACAGCAGTTTGGCACGTAGGGCAATTTTTTACAGAACGCATAATGCAGAGATTTTTTGGGGGTATGTTATTTAATATCCAATGCTGTGCAATGCAAAATATAATTGTTCACTTTTTTTAATTATTCTCTATGACCTTACTTGGGTTTTTTTTCGCCAAATTATATACTTCTAGTCTCCTATACAATACAATATACGTACAATATTGTCAACAGTATCATATTTGAGCAAGTCGCTTGTCACCTAAGCACTACAGCTTACAGGTTGGCAAAATCTCACATGAAAGCAGATAATACGCTTAAGTCTTATTTATATGTAATTTTCACGGGCGTACAATATTGTCAACAGTATCATATTTGAGCAAGTCGCTTGTCACCTAAACACTACAGCTTACAGGTTGGCAAAATCTCACATGAAAGCAGATAATACGCTTAAGTCTTATTTATATGTAATTTTCACGGGCGTACAATATTGTCAACAGTATCATATTTGAGCAAGTCGCTTGTCACCTAAACACTACAGCTTACAGGTTGGCAAAATCTCACATGAAAGCAGATAATACGCTTAAGTCTTATTTATATGTAATTTTCACGGGCGTACAATATTGTCAACAGTATCATATTTGAGCAAGTCGCTTGTCACCTAAACACTACAGCTTACAGGTTGGCAAAATCTCACATGAAAGCAGATAATACGCTTAAGTTTTATTTATATATAATTTTCACGGGCGTACAATATTGTTAAGAGCGTCAATTTCCGTAGAGCTCTCTTTTTCCATCTTCCCTCTATACAGTAAAGCTGTAGAAGACACAATTAACTAACCTAGCATACAACATACTTTCCTAATTAACCCATTCGCTTACCTAATCGTCGAATCGACGGGTTCCCGATTTTCATCACGTAGTTCTTCTTTCATTCAATAGATGGCAGAGGTTGTATGATCTTTCAAATCTATGACGTGTATGTTTGGGCTGCTAAGTTTTTCATACCATTTCAAGCGTGTTTTGTTCAGTAATTTCTCATGTAAACAAACCTTCAATTGTTACGTCTTGCAAACATGTTGCATAAGAATGTTGTAGAAGATTCTGCGATTGAAAAGTTGCTTTTCGATAGCAATAAAGAGGAAAATGTGGATTTTGGAAGTGGAGGTGAACACGGGGGTTCATTTTGTGTTAGTGAAACTGAAGAATGTAGTGAAAGTGAGGAAGAAATGGCTGTGGCAGGAAAAATATAAAAGGTTGAGGAATAGAAATAGAATGCAAAGGTGTGTGTGATCAAATTTATTAGGTGAGTTTCTAATTATCTTTCAAGTAAACTGCATATGTGCAAACTTATTACTGTACTTCCACTTCAATATATAAAATTGCTTGAATAGTTTTCACAATATTTGACATCTTGTCTTGCTGTGCAACCTTCACGGGAGATAGCCAAATTTAAATGGTATTTCATGGCAAAAAAATTGTCATTTAAGGTATGCGGATGGGTTAATATGGATATTGTCACACATTCCTCTTATTTTATACTGTTGTAAATGGAAAAGATTATGTACGGTAAATGTTTTGTATATTATAGGGAAAAAATGCAAAATATCCCCCAATTTTAATTCGATCCACCTCTGAATCGAATTTTTACATATTCTCATACCGCCATATGTTGTTCTATTTTGCTTCTTTTACTTGCCTTGCTTAATTAACTCTCGCTAATTAGCATTTTTTTGGAAGAAGTCAACTAGAACAACATATGGCGGTATGAGAAATATGCAAATTAAAGAATATTTTAGTAATATAAGGGCCCTAGCAATTAGCTTCGTCGACTAAGAGTACTCTTTTAAACGTCTTCAGCTAGATCGTATTACTACGCGAGGACGTTTAAAATGTTTGGGTGTTGAAAAAAGTTTGACCTACTTTTTATTTCTATTGTTTGCTAATACATGGCGCTGATAGTACCTCCTCTCTCTCTCCCCTCTTCTCCTCTGCTGTATGACAAATAGCACAAACATAAAATCAAGATTTTGGAGAGCAAAACATAAAATTTGCATGCATCTGATGTCGAACTAGGAACTTTATCTTTCGGGGAGTCAACATTATTTTTTTACTCAGTCGTCATATAACATAAACACACGCAAACATTCACATGTGCTTTTATTTTGTGTTCGGTAAGTACAAGTATATTCTTACATAAATTATTGTTTAATTTAATAAATTGTAAACTCGAAGCCTGCTATACTAACACTCCTGTGTTTCATTGAAAGCGAATGTTGCGTGCATACGGAAATAACACAGAAAAAAAAGCGGATGGAAGCAATTTAAAATCAGTGGAGCAAGGTTAGTATTACGAGAACGTAAAAACATGTGCTTTCATTCAACTTCGAAAAAATAAGAATAAATATGTGCATACAGAACACATATGCCTTTTCACAGTTGTAAAATCATATAAATTGTACATGAAGTAAGTTACGGGAAGGCTTTTTCTTTTATGTCTGTGTATATGTTGTACAATTAGGTACAAGTATTGTACAATTAGGTACAAATTGTTGTACAATTATTTCCCCCAGTTGCCCAGTTGGAGTTGGGGGCATAACACTGGTACTATTTGTACTCACAGTGCTTACTCATGTATTTTGTTTAATATTTTATTTCAAATTCACTGTCAGAAACTAGTGTTGCCAGTTCCTGGATGTAGGTTTACCTACTCTGTTGGTTGTCACTGTCAAGCTTCCAGTATTCGTACAGCATAAAAAGCTATAACTCCCCCCCTCTCAAAATATATACATTGTATACGCCAAGATGCTCAATAGCCTAGCAACACATCATGAAAAAACATGCCAAGAGGACCCAGTGGGTTTATAAGTCAGTGCTGCCAACTCCTATTTGTAGGTTAGCTTAGCCTGTGAAAGATCATATAGTAGAATTTTTGTAGAGTAGGTAGGCAACACCGACGAGCTTCAAGTCATGATTTTGAGTCTCAAATGATGATTCGAGCGTCAAATAATGATTCGAGCCTCGTCGGTGTTGCCAATTCCTATTTGTAGGTTAGCTTAGCCAGTGAAAGATCATATAGTGGAATCTTCGGATGGGTTGGCAAAACCCCCTCAAAAAAAAAAAACCAATAGAGTTGCCAAATATAAAAAGGGGGCAATAAACCCCCCTCATAAAAGGCTACAGTGGGCCCACAGTGTTGCCAACACTAGGCCCCCAACAGTGTTGCCAGACATAGGTACATGGACCCCTCAGGTCCTTTAATGAAAGTTTACAGTGAAAAACCCAGGTTAACAACACTGTCATACGGCAGTGTTGCCAGATGTAAACAGAGCAATAAATCCCCCTCATAAAAGGCTACAGTGGGCCCACAGTGTTGCCAACTCTGTGCCCCCAACAGTGTTGCCAGACATAGGTACATGGACCCCTCAGGTCCTTTAATAAAAGTTTACAGTGAAAAACCCAGGTTAACAACACTGTCATACGGCAGTGTTGCCAGATGTAAACAGAGCAATAGACCCCTCATAAAAGGCTACAGTGGGCCCACAGTGTTGCCAACTCTGTCATACGACAGTGTTGCCAGATGTAAACAGGGCAATGGACCCCCTCATAAAAGGCTACAGTGGGCCCACAGTGTTGCCAACTCTGCCCTCAAAATATACATCATAAAAGGCTACGACGAGCCCCAAATGATGATTCGAGCCCCAAATGAGGTTTGTGAACTCTCCAAATGCCCCTACTTAATTTTCAAATGTTTAATTGAATAATACATTGTCTGATGTTTAGGAAGCCTCTCTGTTCTGTTAGTTGACTCAGTTGAACTTTTCACTAGACCTTTTGCAGAAATGGCTTGTTTGTTTCAATAACATCATAAAATTCACAACATGAAAGTCCTGAATTAATTTTAACATTCAGCAGATGTTTAACAGTGGATACTAGAAGTCTATCTCTTTCTGCTGACCAAATATTCCCCATAATTGAAAATACTCTCTGAACTGGAGCAGATGTTCCAGGCAAAGACATAGCAAACTCAACCATTTTAAAAATATTGAAATATCAGTCTTTTGAAACACCTTAAAAATTGGTCGTGAATATTCAATACCGGTAGCTATTTTCATGTTCAGATTCTCAAGACATTTTGCAATCCCGGACAGCACTAAAAAACCAGGACTGTCCGGGCTAATCCCGGACGTATGTAAGGCCTACTGATGGGATATGTTTCTATCTTCTAGTCTGATACTAGATGTCTATGCTGCTAGGAAACGGAGATTAATTTTAATAAGCGTGCAATACAATTTAGAGATTTCCTGTAAGCATTATTTATTACGCTACGTGAAATCTAATCGTTGAAACTGAACATAGATTGCTACAAAGTGTCCCTGACTTACATTTTACACGTAATATAGTATCTGCAATTGCACAGATAGAAAGAAACGCCTATGATTGTTAATGGGAAAGGTGAATTCGCTCGATTATCTAGAAATATGCAGTAACAACTGGCTTCGTCAATTTTGAACTCGTGTGTATATGGGGGGGGGGGGGGTTAGGGGATATAATCTGCGATGATCCTGTTAGTAAGATGCCTGACTCTACGAAAAAAAAATGGATTCGACAAGCGGATGCAGCTGGTTGGAGCGTGATGCTGATTACATCACCTCCACTATGACCGAGATTGAGAATGTGCTGAGCCCATGCAGCCTGAATTTTACACTGGGAAAATATTTCTGAATTAACTATTTGGGAGGGGGGATCACGCCTGCGATGTCTGTGGTAACTCCGGTGACGATGTGTGTTCGTTAAGGTTAAGCCTGTGGACATTTCAATTCTTGCATTGGAAGAACTATATTATTGATAAAATTATAAAATTATCATCACTGTGCACCGAATATTTGGCTCAATGTAATTAGTTAACTTCATAGTGTATCGATTCTTTTCTGATTGTGAAAAACACTAATTCGCAACACTGTGACGCGGACATAAAGAGACGTTCGGTGGTGCACTCTGGTGGGAAATTCTGGCTTCACAAAAGTAGAAGAGACACTTCAGCAGTAGGTCTAGCTCTTCAAACCAAGAACGGGGGGGGGGGGGGGGAGATGGCACAAACGAGGTTGGATCCATCGCAGCACACAATATCCCACGGATCGCGTCATATTATTTATTTAGCAAATCAATTACGAGATCTGTCAGGGGCAGGGCATTTAAACAGTGGCGGAGTGTGAAGGCAAACAAACTGACGCGTCGAAGAAAAGTGGTTGCGCCGAATGATCGTCACATGTTTCAGAAGGAGGTCTGCCATGGTTCTTTTTTATTACATGACGAAGATCGACATGGGAAAGGTGACTTCTGGTGTTGACACGGCGCCCGCTCGTCATTTGTTTGACAAGCCCTGCCCACACAATGATGTGTGAGGTGAGCCATCTTCCTTCCTCCCAATTGCGCGTTGATGGATCTAGTTTTTCTTCCTTTCTTAATCGGGGGCTTTTCTCCGAAGAGGGTTGAAACTTCACTTCTAGAGGAAGCGAAAGACAAAAGTGTTGGAGACGTAACTTGTTTAACATCCACTTCCGTTTAAGGTAACGAATTCGCTAAGTATTGACATTACTTGTTCTTATAAGTTCAGTGCAAAATCTGTATCATAAACGTTCAACGAATATATTTACTCCGTTGAACAGAGGCGTCTCCTGAACGCATGCGGTGCATGCTGCGCATGCGTCAATTGTGGGAAAAAGGACAGCTTGCTCTGCGACGACATTAATGAGCATTTCTACATTCTAATTTCTTCATATAGGAGAAGTATTTATTTTACACGAGAGCGCTCAACTAAGATTATATTACATTTCTTGGATCTGAAGTGACTCATACGTCAATTGTGGCAAAATAATTATTACTTGCTTTCACTTCAGATCCAAGAAATGTAATATAAGCTTAGTTGAGAGCTCTCGTGTAAAATAAATACTTCTCCTATATAAAGAAATTATAATGTAGAAATGCTCATTAATGTAGTCGCAGAGCAAGCTGTCCTTTTTCCCACAATTGACGCATGCACCGCATGCGTTCAGGAGACGCCTCTGTCGTTGAATAAAAATCTGTATAAAATCGGTTTCGCAATGTGAATTGACCATGATAAAGGGTTTTAAAATCAGCTGCAAAAAGCTTTAAAACAAGCCCAAAATCGTATTTGTAGGACTATCCAATATTAAGAAAAAGTTGTTTCACAAAATTGATAAGAACCTCTTTTTGGACGATTTTTTTAAAAAATGAAAATTAAGAATTGTATTTAATTGTAAATAAAATGCAAATGAGCAAATCCGGGAACTTTTCTAACGGTGGAAGCGGCCCCGGCGCCCACCCAGCGTCGAATAACATGGGTACCTGGGGGAAACCCTGGGGGGTAAAGGCGGTCAGGGGCGTGATGCTGATCACATCACCCCCACTCACGACCGGATCAAGAAAGTGTGGGGCGTTACCCCCACACCCCCTATACGCCTTCATGGCGTGGTGCTATGCACAGGGGAACACTTTACCTTTACCTTTTATGAGAAAAACTGGAGAGGAGGGTAAGGAATGCAAATATAAGAAATAAAGCAATAATTAAGAAATGTTCCCATCAGTGACGTAACTGATCCGAAGCTCTGGACTATCTCACTATGATACAAGATCCTAGGCTATGGAGGAGGAGAGTAGACTTTGCTCGCGTGCAGGGCCGTAGCCAGGATTTTATTTCGGGGAGGGCTCATCCCTTATCAGCACGGGCGTCGGCAGAAATATTTGTAGCGGTGGGGAGGGCATTGATTAGTAGAAATAATAATGACAATAATAATTACTATTATAATTATATTTACAATAATAACTATTATTAGCCATTAATAATAATCCAATTTTAATCCAAATTTATTGTTATTGTTATTATTATTATTATTATTATTATATAAATGAAGAGCTTTTGCTACTCTGTCCACCGTTTGAGCGAATATCCAACACAACGGTTGTCCATTATTTATCTTACATTTTGTAGTTAGTGTAGTGTACTGATATTCATAGTTGTTGTATTTTGTTATTAACTTTTACACATTCCGTTAATGAGAAGGCTTTAAAAGTTAGGGTCAAATTGTACCCATAAAGTTTTTATTGTGTGATCTCTCACAAAGAAAACTAAGTCCATTAATAATTTGGATTAAATGGTAGAATATAAAAATATAATCTGGTCTATTACACACTGTTTTTTTTTTCGATCTAATGTTTAATCCTGTAAGGAAGTACAATTAATTAGCACTACGCCTATATACTATTTAAATTAGATATTTGTAGGATTTCGGGTAGGGCTTAAGACCCCTTACGCCTCCTCCTGGCTACGTGCCTGCTCGCGTGGACACCGTGTGTAAGTGGTTCAGACAATCAGACACACCCATTTTGCTCGTTCTCGGCGTCTTCAAGGAAGCCAAGTTGAGATCAGTGTTGCCACACAAAAAGGAAATTTCCCCTTTCGCGGGGAAATTTGATAATTGTAACCAAATTTTAAGGGAAGAATACAAATAACAAAATTTCAGGGAAATTTGAAGACGTCTAACTCAATATTAGTGTAAATTATGTAAGCATTGGCGGGTCCAAGGGGTGGTGGTGGGGAGTCATAACCCCCTCCCCTTTGGCCAATTATTCGTTAAAAAAGAACGCCCAAGGCAGGAAAAGATGGCAAAATGAGGACTGACTTCTAAATAAAGTTCACGTAACCTCCCCCCCTTTCAAAAATTCCGGACACGCCACTGTATACAAGGTTCCAGACTCTCATCCGTAATTCTTTACTGTTACTTCTTTGTTCCACTTATATACCTATTTATATTTTGTTTATTGTACGTCGCTTCTCTGCACCTTCGGATAATAGCAATGATGAGGATGAACATTAATAGTTTCCTGACCAAGGTTCGAATCTGTGACATCTAGTCAGGAAGCGATATCCTGACCACCACCATTGCTATTAAACTACTAATTATTATTATTACATGAATGATTTAGGTGAAGGGAAAATTTGATCCAAAACGGGAAATTTTACACCTTAGAAAGGGAAATTGTGGCAACACTGGTTGAAATGACGATGACAGTCAGGGAGCAAACTCCTAAAAAAAATCAGATTGCCAACTCCTATGCAATCAGGTTGCAACTCCAGAATCACAACCATCGTCTTATTCAAATGAGTAATTTAATTCACAATTTCCTTCTGTATTGTACTCTCTAGGCTTTAGACATCGCAGAGAGCCTAGTTAGCTAGCGATCCTAGTTTCAGTATTCCGGAGGGAAGGAGAAGGTTAAGTGACACATGGAAACAACCATACAGCTCCATATGAGTGGGGTAGATAGACCCTTGGAAGAAATAAGTTATTGGTAAACTTTCCGTATCCGGAAAACGCCTGAAACTCTCTATTTATGTCACTTTCCATATTCCTACTTACGTATTCTGCATTGAGAAACATTGCTGAAGGTGGCATTTTGCTTTTTTCACGGAAACAATCTATATTTTCGACGTATGAAGTAAGTTTTGTTCGTTTCTCTTTCCTTTCGGTAACACGCTAAATGGCGGTCACAGTTTCACTACCGTAGTCGGCATGCAGTGTTTCCACCCCTACTCCTCACAAAAATACCTACGTGATCCCACAAACCATTCACGCATAGCCCCACGAACCATTCATACATAGGCCCACGAACCATTTCCGGTAAGGTTAGATTAGGTTGGGTCACGTTTAGGTTAGAATAGTTAAAAATTGGTTTAGAAAAGAAATGCGTAGCCGCACACACCATTCTCGAATAGCCCCACAAACCATTGACACATAGCACCAGAAACCATTTGCGGAAATATACCTTCTTCAATTACAAAAACACGTGTTTGGAAACACTGACCGGAATTACGTCATCACACACAGGCAACATCCGGCTGGAAGGAAATGGATGCAACAGCTTTCGTGCATCGGTCAAACATTTATATCGAAAAATACATGATTTACCGGCAAAATTCAATAAAGATGCGAGAAAACACTTCCCCGAACTTCCACAAGTCTAAAGAAACTGCATTGGGTAAGTAATTTCTCCTGTAAATTTTAAGAAATCCGTTTTCCGGATACGGAAAGTTTACCAAGTTATTTTCCAATACTTGTTTCACGGTTTCATAAGCTTCAATTACTCGTTTGGTTTTCTGGTGTTTTATCGGCTCATCTCGACCCGCGTGCAGTGCATTTTACGCACACTGGCACAGACCACAGACTCCAGACTCGGACGCCAATTCAAAAAAGGAGAAAAAGAAGCAGAGGAGGAAATCGACGTTGGGGGTGAATGGTGGAAGCATTAAAAGACTATGTAAGTCTGCCACCACCTGTTGTCTTCCCACCGCCGACACACAGTCAATATCCCCCCGCCCTTCTCTCTCCCCAGAAAACCAGGCATATCTCTTCGGTCCTTTTCGAACGCCCCGACGCAGTACGTGCAGTTCATTGCATACGTCTCTTCAGAAAGTAGACCGCACAATTTCTGAGAGAAACTTTCTTGGTAGTGTCAATTCGTCTGTATATCCGAAATGCATTGCAGGGACTATGCACTGTGGTATTTGAAACACATCTATAGTGCGTCTCAACCTTAAAAGTCAGTATGGGTTAAATGGAGCGCGGCGTTGACAGATCAACAAACGGAGGCGCATCGAGTAGCTCTTAATCGCTAATGATTGCGACAAATTTACTTCCTTAATATCGTACAGGAAATCTTCAAAATCTATGTATTTGATGCATTTTTGGAAAAACGATAGTTACCTCAAGATTTGCATGTAAAAGTTTATATTTCAACGTAACTATTTAGTACTATTTTACATTTGTATTACATGTGTAACTATTATGCTTTCTTTACCTCGAAGTTTACCAATACTGCGTCTTTTTCCAGCTTCTCTATCCATTGTTAAACAAAGTATGTAACTTACATGCAATCCACAATTATCACACAGCACACTGCACTTCCTACGAAACGGGACACCTGCCTGCAACTGAATTTTAACCTCGGAGGCGCGCAATGAATTTGATACGCGAGATAGCCCGCGTAAACAAACAACGATTCTGCAATAAATAACGGTGCTGTGGAGTAACAATGCATTCTAAAAATAACTTCAAACAATGGTCAACACTTTTCTCGCTTGGTCTGCACGTTTATCGCGACAAACCGAAAAGTTTCTCGCTAACCAACTTTTTCGTGTTACGGTCTGATGATTATACAAAATATCGAATGTATATATACAATAAGTCTCTTCGTAAGCACATTAATTCACTCAGGCGAAGAATATCATATCTACAAATACCATAGATCCCATAGAAAAAAAAAACTGGCGAAGTTGATCAAGCGGTTTGATATTTATGGCTTTTGAAGCATTTACTAGAAAAAAAAATAAGCGTTTTGCAAAATTCCATAATTATGGAAATTTCAGATCACATGAATTTATGACAGGTTATATAATGCCGTCAGTAAAAAGAGCATAAAAAACTCTACAGGATAATGATTTCACTGTTTGAAATGTAAGACTTTTACATTTTGTAAATTTTGTAACATCTGGCAACGCAGCGGTGGTAGAGAAGGACAGAGCTATTGGCAAAACTCATGTATTAGGGAGAGAGGGAAGTACTCCATTTACTTCCACACTGACTTTTAAGGTTGAGACAGACTTTAACGGGGGATCAGTGGGGGAGGGAGGGGCGCTTTTTGATTGATTGAATTAGATCACTTTACGTCACTCTTCTGAAACTTCTGGCTAATCGCGACGATGATGGATGAGTGATGATATGATGCAATTGATGAAAAGACACAAAGAACACCCATGCCCGAGCCAGGAGTCGAACCCGGAACCCCTGGAGTCTGTAACGATTGTTCTGCGCGTTATTTTTCTAGCCATTTTCCTCAACCGTCACAATCATCCTTAAAAAAACCTTCAGCTTTCAGTGTACCTTTCTGCTCGTGTTTCGTTACGATTAACGAGTTTGGTAAATTATAGGTGGGTTTCATGTGACGTCAGGATTCGCACCGCCGCCATGTTTGCGGCCAAGTTGTTTGCCGTCTGCAAGGAAATACCCACCAAGTAACGTTCATTACACCTGCGCCAACTGTACGTTTGTTGCTAGTACTACTGTAACATGTATGACAATGACATTAATGACAATGTTGTGCCATCTGGAAATAGCGGTAATTTTCATGTGTTCAAGCTCTTTGCGCAGTCGACAGAATAAGATATGGAGGAAAAAATCGAAGTTTTTCGGTGTATATCCATATGAACTGGACGGTAACGAAATGAAAAGGGGCCTAAACCTTTGGCCAACTCTAGTTCACATGTGTTTATTTAGTTGATCCAGCTACCTGGAATCAGTTTCTGTTCATATTTTTTAGTGGTTCTGATTCTGCTTAAAATATTTACATCCAATACAGGTTAACTAAGATTTCCAAGGCTCTGCCATTATCGTCTCTGTTAAAGCTTGTTCAAGCTCTGTAATTTAAAATGTTGAGATGCTCGAAAACAGTAATTTCACTCCTTGCTTTAACAATTTGTGATATACCGGCCTCCGTGGCAGAGTTTTCTTTGTGAGTGTCCCTTAATCTACGTTCATCATATCATACTCAGCCTTGTCTTCACGATAAGCCAAAACTGGCAGAAAAGCGAAGTAAAATAAACCAAATCAATCAATCAATTTGGGATACTTTGCTAATTAATATGTTTTAACAAAGCAGTGCTTTTTTCCTGACAGTACGCAAAGCCTTCTACGGGCACCTTTTCTCATGGATCGGATAAAAATTAATAACAGTTTGCGTTAACGAACAAAATATAAATAACCAAATAGAAACGTGCAATTGTCAAGATGACTTTAACTTTGAATGTTATCAGTTTTATATTCAAACTTATCGGAAGTATCAGCACCTTTCTACCAAAAAAAGAAAACAAGGAAACGCTATTGCAAGTATGACTAAACGCATCAGTTAGATCCATTTGTACTAAACGTTACAGAGAAATGTGATACAAGAACTTACCCGAGAGGAAATGTACACTTTGTAATGTTTGTTCTGTTCATTAATGTTGGCACGATTTTATCTCGCCAACTTTCTGATCAACAATTATCGAGTCCCGTACCTTGAAGTGCACCTTCTGTTCTTCGTCGGAAAATTCGAGGATAAACGTGAGTGTTATACAACCGAATGCTGCACAATGTACCATCGTAAACAAGGTTCAATCTCCCGCCCACCCGCATGCATACAAGAACCTGCCTCAATCATGGCTGCTCGATCCCACAATGCAACAGTTTGTGACGTAGGTGAAACACACCTAACAGGTGGCAGTGTAAATGCACGTAACTCCGCCACCTATGCGAGGCTCGGGCAACACCCATCACAAAACAGATATACACAAACGCTCGCTCGTGCCATACATATTGATGAAGTATATCTGTCCTGGAGGAAGCAAACGAAAACAACTAAGATCATTCCCGCGGTAGCTGAGGAAAGAGAGGTGTGTGCGCTGGATAGTTGTAGGAGCATTATTTTACTTGTTCTCTTGCGAATATCACACTTTCGATGGCGTAGGAAAACACATGGACGGAAAGAGAACAGGTTGAAAGTTGGGAAAAGTCGAAACTTTCAATCGATTATCCGCAACTTGAAGTTGCTTTTCGATAAGGAATACATGGAATTCTGTAAATACTGCTGTGTGGTTTTTACGCACACCGCTGGAAATTGGAAAGTATATATGTACGAATTTATTTCTTTGTAAATGCTCTGGCTCATAGCGGGTTAGCGCTATGCTAAATAGCGCGCTTGTAGAGTGAAGTCCTCAGAAGTGCATTTCTCTCTGTGATGGGACAAGAGGCAACTTAGAGCATTTGCGATTGGACCTGTAATGAAAAGATGTATATACGGCGAAGGGTAGAAGTGTAAATAAATTGTACGTACAAGAGATAACTGCGTGAGACGTCATTCTTACAATACTTATTCGTCATATGTTTTACATATCATACCTTAAAAAATTGTTTCCACTTGCAACATGGGGGCAAAATCCATACTTTCTTGTGCATTTTTTTCAGCAACATTGCCGATCCCAACGATATTGCAAAAAAATGCTCGCCTCGTGCGAAACTGTGACTCTTCACCTTAACGTAGCCTTATAAAAAGTAATTTATCCTTACTCACCATCCTTCTTCATGTTGACGTCGATGCACTTCTTGAACCGGCATGCTTGGCACTGGTTCCTCCTGGTAACATCAACCACGCAGTTGCCATTCTCCTTGCAAACGTAGTCCAGGTTCCTGCAGCGACAATCAAACCAAAAATACCGATGTCTTTAAAAAATCCCAATGTTGAATTGCAATAAGATTAAAAGCGATTTAGACTATATAAAACAATACGAGGGTTGGGGAGTAAGTCATGGCAACCCAGTAATAATTCGACAATCTAAGGATATATTAAAAATTTGTTATATACAACTGAAAGAGTATCCATTATGGATATTTTGTTGGTAGGAATCATGAAAGAAAACCCAAGCAACCCTGTGACATACACATGTATTAATGTACAAGTTACAAAAACCTGTCTGACCCTGTGACATACACATGTGCACATGTTACAAAAACTTGTCTGATAATGACAAACCTTCGAAAACCTTTTGCAGAACTTAATACATAATCATGTCTACACATTGCACGATGCGTTCCTTCAGATGCTGGATGTTCTGAATCTTAACTGAGTAGACGAACACCTTTAAATTACCCCAAAGTAAAAGAAAATCTATTGGTCTGGACACCGCGGTGGCCACTCAACGGGACCACGGTGACCGATCCGTGCACCAGGAACCTGGACATTCATTCCTTCGAAAGGTTTGTCATAATCAGACACGTTTTTGTAACATGTGCACATGTGTATGTCGCAGGGTCAGACAGGTTTTTGTAACTTGTACATTAATACATGTGTATGTCACAGGGTTGCTTGGGTTTTGTTTCATGATTGCTACCAACAAAATATCCATAATGGATACTCTTTCAGTTGTATATAATAAATTTTTAATACATCCTTCGATTGTCGAATTATTACTGGGTTGCCATGACTTACTCCCCAACCCTCGTATATTGAACATAGTGTCCTCGATGGCGTAGTGGTAACGGAGCTAGACACACGGAAGCAGGGTTGGCATTTTTTTATAGAAACAGATAAAACCATTTTTTAAAAAAAACGTTTCAAATGTTTTAAACAGTGTTTTGATCAAGAAGAAAAACGAGTTATAAACAAATAAAACGTTTAAAACATAATGCCACAAAGAATTGTTTTCTAAGAATACTAATTAATAAGGAATCTGTTAATTATCCAAGGAAGGACTGTATTTTTAATTATAAAGTAAACGCTTACTCTCAAATCTTGCTTGTAGGTTGTTCGAGAATGTTCAACTAATTCATAGTTGCCAGGCCCCGCTCTATCCACGAGGTAGCTACACTGTTTTCCGAAATAGATTTTATCCTCAATGCAACAAAATATTGACACTAACAACTATGTTCAGTGTGCTAAGTCGGGAACAAAACTGTTTCATCCACTTGAAAAGAAAACTTAGGTGTTTTAATCGTGGCCCACGGGCATTCATCACAATATGTTCCTTTGTTAACTGAATATAATTACATTTTCAGCCACCGAACAGATTTCTGTGCACCAGCGGCGTGCATTCAGGATACGCAAGGTACGCACTGCGTACCCACAACACAGTAAGAAAAAATAAACATTTTTTCGTCTTCCCCGAACATGAAAATTCAACAATTATCGCTCCGAAAGCAGTTCCACAGCAAGAAATTCCGATTTCCGCACGAACACGCTGCTGCCTTCCTGAAGGCAGTCCCGAATGATCCCGATTGTGACTTCGGCACCCACCCGATCCGCGTTGCCGATTTCCGCAGAAAGACGCTGTTTCTTCTGCTTGGTACCCTAGAAATTCGGAAGGTAACCCCATTGGCTCATATCAGCCTCGACCACGTGTTTGGGTCTGCCCGCGCCTACCCTCTCTCCCACTTCTTTCCCGGTTCTAAGCATCGAGGGTACCCAAGATTCTGACAGCGTACGCAGTGTTGACAGTAGTCAACATATTTTTTTCTGGAATGCTTAGCTTACTAGCATTTAGCAGCCACGCGTAGATAGATCACTGTTGGGTTGCTATAAAAATACATTATAAAAAGTGATACAGGAATCAGAGAGGAGGGCAAGAATATGTAGTGATGGAAGATCATATTTAATATACGCGTAAACTATCACATATAAAATATTTATGTGAGGTTAAAGTTACACTAGCAAGTTTTTTTTTCGTATAGGGAGGTGAGGGCCAGAATGAACTGTCACTATGTCGAGGGGAAAATATGTGAACAATTTGCAAGTTTCGCACAATTCTCAGAGTATGAAAGTATCTGTTTATCTCCTTTCGGGATCAACATTTCCTTTGAGTTCCATAGCATGGGTGTTGATTGTTGACCCGACGATATGAATGAATGATAAAAGAAAAACATAATAAAACACAATGCTTACAATGGGATCCCTCCCACCAGACATTGCAAAGTGATGTACGGTAGTTTAGCTTTTGAAGTGTTCTGGGATGTATGCTGACGTATTTTCTACTTGTCCTTAATTATCTCCCTTCTACAAAATACTTTGTCGACTGGCAACTCCGATTCATTCGTCCACAAGAACGCGTGGTTTTCGGGCATAGCGGACCGGACACAACGTACCGTGGGAGGTCGACTTTTGCTTTCTTCTGTCGTGTGAAATTTGCAGCGAGTGTTTCGTTCATATTATTTACATTACAGGATCTCTATTGTTTGTCGGTGCTGTGAAGTGATAAAATAGGGGGACCGGGAGTTATTGATGACATACTGGAGAAGGGATTTTCGGAATTTACGAAAAAAGTGTAAACAATCCGAAATGGAAGGTCTGTTCCTGATTTGGAAAAATTGTTTCAGGCAGGAGTTGTGAAGGATGGTAAGCAATATATTAGGCATTTTGATTTTTTGAGAAGAAGAAAAAATATCTCTACAGAGTGATTGACTGAGTAGAAAAACAGTGAAACTTTATTGTTGGCCTTATTCGTTGGTGTCCTCTGCGAAAGATGTTGTGAAATAGTAGAGGATACTGAGATTTATCAAATTTATTACATGAAATTTGAAAGGATGGAAAATGATTGACCCATTTCCTTCCCGTTCAATGTTCATCGCACTGCATGAAGGAAATAAACAAAGGTGAATTGTTGGACTCTGCGTAGCTACTATCAGAATATATTTGCGAATATAAAATATCATACATATATTTTACCTCGTTACATTTGGATATTGATACAAGGATGAGAAATTTCCCATTATAAAATTGCAGAAAAAAGTTATTTTCTGAATAACATGATAGCCAGGGAGGGGGGGGGAGGTTCTGGCCCCCATGATTCATTTCGGTTGGCCCATGTTGCGTACCCTAGTTTAAATGTCACCGCACGCCACTGCTGTGCACAGTAAAGAAAATGACAGGGACTCAATGAAAATATATCAAATATGAAGTATCAAAATGGATTTTAAACAAGTGTAAAAAAAATGTTTAAAACACTGCGTTTTAAACACTTTTGTCTTAAACATATCAACCCTGCACGTTGAGACAGGAATTAAGAGTGGAAGCAGTGGAAATGTCTCTAAGGCCCACTTTAGACGAAAACATTTTCCTTAGCATTTTCCTTAACATTTATGCCATGACCAAAATGGTACCGTGTAAAGTGAGACATTTAATGGAATTTCTCAAGGATAGGCTCGGTCCGAATCATTTCTCTTAGCGTAACCAATCAGAGGCGAGCTCTAGGTCACGAGTGCAGCTGTAATGGCGGCCGCGCGAGATTTAAACAATGTACCACTTCACATTTATAAAAGCCGATAACTATTCAACCGAGAGGAATAATGTTTCCTATTAAATGGTTTTAGGTATAAATCAATGGCGCTGCTTAAATGCATGCTTTATAGCCTTTACTGTACACGTATGGAAGAATATTTTAGTTATTTCAATTGTAAACAACGATCTATTATAGATGGTGTAACTCGACGTGCCTTTCGTGCTGTATATATTATACATTGTAATCGCAAAGGCTTACCGAAATGTTACATGAAATGCTTCCGTGTAAAGTACTATCTGTTATAAGATTTTTGGAAGCATTTACGTAGCATTTATACTATAAATTAACAAGTTTAAAAACAAGACGCTGCAAATAGCTGTTGCGCATCTCGCACCACATTTCCCCACTCCATTCTCCCCAGCGACGTTGGTTCACAGTGTTGCAACCTGGAGGGAGCGGAATGGTCTCAGGATTTTCAACGAAATTTGTATTCGCTTTTTCCTGGGCTGTTTTCTACCTGTCGGAGTACAGAAATTCAGCTCACCTTTCGCCAAAGATTCTTTTCCTTCTTTTAAAACCTGGCCTCCCCGATGGTGCAGTGGTAGCGTCGTCGCCCTGTAATCAAGGGATCCCGGGTTCAACTCCCGGTGGAGGCACATAGTGGTTCAGATCTCACTATAACTGTAGGTCCAGTCCCGATTAGCCTTACTGTGCATAAAGTGGACTTAAAATAACAAATGAATCCAATCCAATTCTTTTAAAACTTGAGAAACCATCCATTTAGATACTCCCGTGGCGACGCTTGTGGACTCTACAACCTTATACTTAAGTTTAGGTAACTCCTTCTGATTTCGCAAATATGTTGCCACATTGTAAACAATTTCTCTGGCCTGTCCTCTAAGGGGCTTTCCAGAGCAGATTGTGGATTTCGTTGGACCCGGCATGATTTGATTTTTGCATTTCAAAAATATGCAGCCAAGAGTAAAGAGCAAGAACATTTCAGTGCTTTAAAGAAGAACACAGGCAAGCGTGTTATCAGATTGCCTTCTCGTAGTGATTGTTATACGATAAACAAAATAACCCCCACCCCACTCGGCTTTAAAAAAAAACAGGCCACTGCTCGATGTCAAATTCAGAAAATGAAGTCATTCGCCCAGAAGTTTCTCTTCGTTATAAACCTTAACGCGCGTGCGTAATACTACACTTTACGATCTGCGCACCGCAAGCATTTTCAAAGACCGGATTAAATCAAATGAACCACTGATAAAACTGATATGAGCCGGCACGGTCAGTCCACACAGTAAAAATAGTTTGTCATATTTGTTTTAGCTTAATTTTTCTGAGTTGGCATCACTTGTAGTCTCAAGGCCAAACCAGTACGTAGAAGAGTGGTGGGGAGGATGACGTAATAGGAAGTGCTCCGCAGCGATCTGCGCATATCGGGACTTAACTTGTCAGGCTATAGCAAAAATGTTAAAGGAAATGCTTTCGTCTAAGGAAAGTATTGAAAAACAAAGGGAACGAAGCGAAGGGGGAAAGAAACTGACAAACAAAGGGAGAGGGAGCGAGTGGGAGCAAAAGAACCGAAGGGAGAATGGTAAAACATAATAGAGAAGGAAAAGAAAGGAATATGGATAACTAAGAAACAGAGGGAGAATGACAGAGATAAGAACCGGAGGGGGAGGAGAGGCAGAGAGAGAGAGAGAGAGAGAGAGAGAGAGAGAGAGAGAGAGAGAAAGATAGAAAAAGAATAGAAAAAGAACAGATGGAGGAAAAATGTAAGAACGAGAGGAAAAGGAAATATATACAAATAAAATAAATAGATCAAGAGAAAAAGAACAAAAGAGACAATAAGAAGAGAGAACGAGATATTTATCACACAAGGACAGCCCACCAGCCCTATGAGATGAAATTCTGTGGCGACATCACTACTATATCTTTCTATCCCTCTGCCCGTGTACAGCTGACCGCTCAGGAGAAGATCCCTGACGGAAGTGAAGTGACGTAGCAGCAGGCGACTCCACTATTAGGGTCGGGGGTGTGCACCCTGAGTGAAAAACACATGTGGGCTCGCTGTAACCGGTGCAGCGACGCAAGTCGTTTAGGGTTAACAGAAGTTCTCTTTTACCCGGACAAATCCTGTTTTTCGGGTACTAAAAATGCTCCGGGCGGGTTTTTAGAAAAATTTGGAAATATCCTATTTTTGGGGGGTATAGACAGCTGCTTATCTTCAAGATTAGTAACAAAATGTTATTTGTAAACAATTGTTAATTTTGTTTCCGTTTTCAATTTCAAAGTAAAGAAATACAACACTCTCAGTTGCAAGCGCAAAGAAAATAAACTTTTCTTGCAACAAAGAAATTGTTGGACTTTTGCGTCTCTTCTGTTGTCACCGCCGCGCCTCGTGAGGTTTTGATTTCAAACCATTTGTGACATCTACCGCGGCTCTTGGTGAGCATCAAGTTTCTGACAATAGGTAAGAATATGCAATTCGCCGTGGCTTACTTTGATTTGAGTTTCATGACAGAATTCAGAAATAAACAGTATTTTTTTAATGCCGTGCTCTTGTTGTTACATGGCAGTGGAGAAGTGAAATTCTGTCGATCAGCGATCTGAACCATGCCAAAATGCAAATGTGTTTTCAGTGACGTCTTACAAGAACGGTTTCCTGACTTTAGGCCTGGAAGAAAAACCTCCGAGGTAGAATGTCAATTTATGTTATTCTTTTAAAGTAAAAGACCAAGCTTCACAACCGTATATTAGGAGCATAGTAAATAAATATTAGAATATTAAGACATTTGCCTACAATGAGGCCTATTATTAGTTATACGGAAAAGGTGAAAAATTATTTTACAGGGGTGTGTGTGATCTATAAGCCCACCAAAACACCAGTAAGCACAAAACGTGTGTCTTCGTCTAAAGTTAACAACATTTTGCAATCTAAAAATGCCTTCTTTTTTAAAGTTTGTCATCTGGTAACCCTAAAGTCGTTGCCGTATATTCTTTTAAAATTCTTTGAAATGCAGTCTAAATAATGCTCAGGATAAGCAATGCAAAAGTATTCTGGCCACTGAAAGAAAAGCAGCAAACTGTTGCTGCGGACACACACTCTGCGTGATTGACGCATATCAACTCTCACGCACTTCGAAAAGCCGCAGCGGAAGGCTTTCTGCTACCCCTAAAATCTGCAAATGGACCGATCCTTTCTTTCACCACCGCTCCCCGTCCCCCTCGTTTGGGGATCTTCTCGTGAGCGGTGAGCTGTATATGTGTGTGTGATTCTTGCCTAATCACACGGAACTGGATATCCAGTTAGCTTGCGCTGAACTGGCTACCTGACCGGAAGTGATGGCTGCCTGGCTGACTGGTTTTGAGGAATATAATGTTCTAGTTGCTACTGGCTTTCCTCGACTGTATTTTGTGGAACAGCCAATCAGAGCCAAGTTTGGCCATGTGAAGATAATCTGTGAGTGTGCAAAGGAGAGTTTTTTGTCTGTGGTTTCGGAGCGTTGGCTGTTTTTGCCTCGATAAAAAAAAGTAAACAGGTGACGTGCGCAGTGCATTTGTGTTAAGTTCATTAATATTTAGATATTTATGCAAAGCGATGAGATGTGTACGTGACAAATATGATTAGCCGAAAATGAAAATCAAGTGTATTAAATGTTTTATTTTATTTTATTTTTGTGAATGAATCCTGCGAATCTCATGTATGGATATGCAACCCCGAGTTCATTAAAAAGCTTGTTCGGTACGCATTGATTACCATAACTTTCTCGAGCCAATTTCTAGTCCATACTTTTATTATTTTAATAAAAGCATAAAGCAGTAATTCTCCTACAACATTCTTAATATTGCTTGTCCAGCTTTACAGATTGTCTGCTCTGTGCAGTGTCTTATAGGAACAAAAGTCTGTCGACATGTACGGTACGTATAACAACAACCTATCGTGTGAGGCGAAAACTAGCAAATGGCTAGCCAGTCCAGCGCCAACTAGGGCATTCCTACTGGAAATCAAGTTACGAGTGATGCGGGCTTAAATTGTCTTGATAATTTCTCCCTGTTTGGGTATTATTTCACAGCATAATCCTCGCATCCTGTTTTCTCAGTCCGAAAATTGGTTTGTAACCTTTTGTTGCGTAAGCGTCAGACAACGAAACCAATGATAGCGGAGGAGAATCATCGGACACCGAAGATGAAATTTTGTAAGTCCGTAGTTCGCAACACTGTAGTTAATTTTCTCAAGTGTAATATTTAGATATAATGCACAAGTTAATAACAACTAATGTGTTAACTTTTTCAGACCGGAAAAATGTTCACTAAACTGTCAAGAAGAAGTAATGTCCATCGATTTGGATAATCAACCTTAACGTGTATTCACGACAGGCAGGTATATAGAAATATATTTCGGGCGGCGGGGGGGGGGGGGTACGAACCAAGTGTATCAAATTAATGATAATAATAATAATATTATTAAGTATATTAAATTAATTAAAATAATTATAATTAATAAAAATATGAATTAAATATTCAAATTCATTAATGTAGTTTTATTATGTTAGTATGTAAAAAGACTGCATAAGGATAGTGATATAACAGCACGTACTTAAGTTCGGCAAAATTTGTAAAAAGGAGCAACTGCCCTGGCAAGAAATTAATGTCAAATAGATAAAGAATTGAATATTTATTGAATATCCAAAAAGGATGTTAGATCCAGTTGACGAAAAGTAAAGTTTCTGGTAATATTTTATGCATGTTAATATAAGTAGTAATAAATCTTGAATAAATCTTCTTTGGTACTGACATTCAAAGTCGTATGATCCCAACCAATGTAATCCTTGCTTTCCAATAAGTTCGGTGAAAAAAAAATAACAAGTAAATTTCCATTATTAAATGTTAGTTATTTTATTATTTCATTCTTTTCATTATTTAAGTTTAGTACTTAGTATCCTTGATTCATGAGTATTTCGTATCTAGGGTTACCAGATCGCTATAAGGGAAATGTAGGACATAATGTCCCAAAATGTAGGACTTTAAGTCAAAATGTAGGACACAAAACATTCACAATACATAATACACATTTCTAGAACATGTTAGAAAGTAATTTAAAAATTACAATTTTCAGATTTAAAAAAAATGAATCCTTAAAAGTAAAATTTACAAAATTGTATTTAATTATACACAATACACTTCTTAGTACTTGTTTCAACTGATACTTCTCAGAGAAGTCAATATTTATTAAAGTTTCAGATTTAATCAAAATATATATATGAGACACTGAACAGTCAAACTCTGTGAAATTATACTGAACTCCAGTACCAAACTTTCTACAGACTTCGTTATGCTGCTGGTAATAAAAGTACTCTCTCATTATGACCTGGAATGGTAAATAAATATTCAGCAATTACCATAACTTGAAATGGTTCCAGAAGTTTCATCTAGGGTAGTTTTTAATTCAATAGCTTTGTTCTCTATACCCCCTGTTTTAAGAATAGGAAACCTCTTGTTCCATCAGTATAAACCCCAAGGCAAGAAATTCCACTTAGACACTGAGCAGTGACATCATCAGAATGTGGTCCCAAAACTTTGTTCATTAATTGCTTCCTTTTTTGTTCTACCAGAAACTTTTATGTTCTTTTTGGGCAATGGCTGAACCAAAATAAATTCCACTATTGAGTTTGGGAGCGCAGTCCATAGACTTGACTTGCATAATTTCGCTTTGTTCAAGTGAAACAAGTATTTTCATAATTAATATTATGTGACGCTCAAAATGTAGGACTTTTATGATATTTTTCAAATTCCTCCCGGACGTCGGACATAAGGCTAAAATGTAAGACATGTCCGGGAAAACCCGGACGTCTGGTAACCCTATTCGTATCGAACCCAGGACGCTCTCGCTACGAACACTTACCGGCGAATGCTCCTC
Source organism: Lepisma saccharinum (assembly GCF_977018435.1). Classification (NCBI taxonomy): domain Eukaryota; kingdom Metazoa; phylum Arthropoda; class Insecta; order Zygentoma; family Lepismatidae; genus Lepisma; species Lepisma saccharinum. Next base: position 20,613,369 of record NC_139257.1, read on the forward strand.
TTGAAGAACCCCCTGCAGCCGTCACAACTGGGGACGCCGTAGTGCTTGCCGGACGCCTTGTCGCCGCACACCTTGCACAGAACTTCCGGCTTCTTCTCGGAGGCCATGTCCATTGCTGCTGGGAAAGAGAAGTGCAAATGGGTTATACAGTGCGTTCGAAAAGTCCCCGCACTCAAAGTTTGAGAATTTTTTCCTTATAATTTATCGAACTTGCCAACGTAATGAATACATTTGTTAACTACATCTTGAAATACACAAAAAATAATTTGTAAACTAAATGTCTGAATCTCTGAAGTCGGTAACGCACTGAGAAGACGGCAAACCACTTTCCCCGTTCTCTACCCCTTCCCCCCTCCCCCGCAAGTAAACTATTGGGGGCCCCCTTAATAAATATATACATATATAGAGATGATGCCAGAGTGGGACGCACGTACCATAGTCAAATCATCCCTCCCCCCCCCCCTCAGCTGTACAAGGAATTAACTTTTACCCAAATATTATTACTTTCAAATTTGTGTTATCGACTTATACAAATATATCACATTAGTGGCTTCTCGAAACTAAATCCGGATGGCCTGAATCTATGAGAATAACTGGAAGAAGAATTTGGAAATATTTTCTCTTACTTCAACACCAGAAATCTCTTTTGGAGGAGGGGAGAAGCTTCACGCAGCCAAATAATTTGTCCGTGATCCTTTGTATTTTTTTTGCTTGAAACATTTTTTTAAAAATATCAGGTTAGATATAATTGCAGAGATAGCCTATTCAAAAAATACTAGGACTCCCCGATGATGTAGTGCTAAAGTTCTTCCCTTGTAACCAAGGGGTCCCAGGCTCGAAAGCCGGTGGAGGCACATAGTGCTTCGGATTCCACTTTAAATTGTAGGTCCAGTTCCGATTAGCCTATCTATGCATGAAGTGGACTTAAAAACTTAAATTTGTAATTGAATGCGCCTTCAACTGCAAAACTCGAGAACATCGAGAAACATTGTACACAGCAGAAACAACAGAAAATTAAGGAAACTTCACGTAATTGGTGAAATTTCTTTCGAAATATGACCAATTACCACAAGAACATTTCAGACGTGCAAAATACAATGAGATTCACAATAATTATCCACGTTCTGAAATTCAAAATGAACTGATACAGCCTGTGTCATACAGGTAAAGAGAAACGATGACAAAATGGCTATAGCTATTAAAAAAAAGTAAAATTAGCTAAGTCCAGAGATTTACTAACTTTACGATCAGTTTCAATATTTATTTTCTTTAAGTTCGAAACTTATTTTACATTAGGGTAACTTCGGTGAATAACGCCAGGCGGGAAACAACGCCATTTCAAAGTTTCAACTCTGAAAGCATGGACGCATGTAATGTTAAGGGGTGACTCAACGTTTTGCGATAAACAATGGTGCCTGGTATCATTGCTGATAATAACGGTTGCCATTGTCGAGCCTTCATTTAAGAGAAACACTTTGAACAGTGTAGACGTTTGAGTTGCGTTTCGAGGAAAAAGGGTCCACATTTTCATCGCGCCGACAAAGATGAGTGTTTTTCTATTGTAGGATTAGATTTTAAATGTTAACAATGTTGTACGTACACAATACGTTTCTTACGTAAGAGAATGAAGTGTGTACGGTTTTCATGGTCGGTGTCGTAAGTTTAGAACAGTTGGTTAAACTGCAATCTGTTGTTTTGGGAAATAACGCCATCATCGTGTCGGGGAATAACGCCACTCAATTTAAACTCAGATTTAAGGAAATGTTGATTTCGAAAATAGGTTTATCCTTGCTCAGTTACTTTCGAGGCGTACAGATATTTATTCTCGGTTAATTTCCTCTTTCAGATGGCGAGAAAATGTAGAAATATACAGGCCAAATGGTCAGTAGATGACTTTAGGCAAGCTATGGCAGCCGTCAAACAAGGAATGAATATAGCATCTGCTGCACGTTTGTTCCAAATTCCTCGCAGAACTTTGAGGGACTGGGTATCGCGAAAAGACAAAAAAAGACATGCTTTTTCTAATAACTTACTACAGTAATTATTTTTCCTAGTACAGTTTAGTAAAGAAAATGTGAATATTTTATTTGTAATTAAGATAATGTGAATGTTTTACTTGTAATTAAGAACATGGCGTTATTACCCGACAGGTCTGGAAATAACGCCATTTTGCATTAACACAGAATTTCGTATTTTATTGCTTTCATTATAACAGTGCAATCAATATTTTATTATTACACAATAGAGGAAAGTTCATTCTCCTAAACATGTAAGTTTCATGTTCCTAACAATAAAAATGTATGAGTTATAGAACAAAATGACCAATTGGTGGCGTTATTCACCGAAGTTACCCTATAGATTATTTTGTAAATGAACGTGATTTAAGAAAACAGCACAACAATGTTTAACATGCAACAGTTAATGTTCATTGTTGAAGCTCGTTATGAAACTACATCCAAAAACTGACGACCAGACACGCATAATAATTATATTGTACTACAGCTTCAATATCGAATTTCCATTCAAAAGTGGAGAGATGCTGGCAGCTGCGGAAGAGTAAGCAAGTTTTTGAATTTTATTATTTTCAGTCGCTTTTCTGTAATTACTGGCTAATAGCGACGATGCGAATTTAGTGATGATGTGATTACATTAAAGAAAGGAAACTTACAAGGACACCCATCCCCAGATCTAGATTCAAACCAGGGACCTTTATTATGTTCAAAGATGTTTGTAAAATAGACAAACCCTGTGGCCAACAGGTCTTAGAGTGCCAAAGCTGTCAACCAGAGTTCAGTTAGATGGCGCCTAGTGAACTCATAGAGTCCCATCGCCTACTGTATACAGCTTCATAGATTACATTGCAACAGCTATTTTATCTACTAGTTATATCCTGTGTGTTAAAGTTTGTGCTAACAAAATATCACACACAGGATTTCCCTGAAGTAACTTGGATTCTTGCTGTAACACGATTATACCTTGTTTCCACTATAGTTGCTAACCAAGGCAGTTTTATTTTTAATTAAAGCACTTGACACGTTACGTTTTCACCCTATATCTCGTGGATTCTTGTTATTCGGATGGCAAGAAAAACTGTAGGATCTCTCCCGATAAGGTTTTTCCCTACCGTTTGGTAGGAGACCTCGTGGAAGTTCCACCTAGGACAATGGGCCTGCCTCTGCGTTGGTGGCCCTATACTATGGTGTGATAGTACATGAGGTTTACCGAGCTAGTACGAGTTCGTCTGCTCCGGAATATTGCTGGGTCGGGAAGGTTCTATGTTTGCTCAGCATCCACTGTTTTTATGTTGGGGTGAACTAGGCCAGCTTGCCACAGTAAAATTACAGTAATTACAGTAATCCGTGAGATCTTTCCATGTCACTTCAGGCAAATGTAGGTGTGTAATGAAGTAAGTCTTGATAGCCAGTGTGTATGTAGGTATGCAGACAGTAGGCTGTAATGTAAGACCACTAACTGTTCTTCCTTTTGGATCTGCGAAGTAATTCCTTAAGCTTGTAGGTTAGGTTGAGTGATAAGTATTTCAAGTGCTTTGTGCAATTTTTATTACCATAGATTGAAACATTGCAGTATTTGCAGACTCAAAAGGAAGAATGGTGTATTACAAGAGATCGCTGTGGACATGAAAGCGAGATCTTGTTATACACAGATGCAATTGACATTTATATCGAGTGTATTTGCAAGCGATATATCAAGTCGATTGCAGTTGGTTCTCCGGCGCAAGGCTGTAAGGTACAAATGGCCTTGCGTCCCTCTTCCAACTGAAAAAAAGAGGCCCTCACATATGGTAGAGACGTTGACGGCGTTGTGAGGCTTGAACTGACATCTACCTGTACCAACGCTAGTTGGTCGCATCTTTTCAGGACCTTGAGAGACATAGATTGCCCACAAACCATACGAGATGGAAAGCACATGACATGTCTAAATGCACGGCCTCAAAATCAACAACGCAAGGATCTATTCTAGGTCATGAATTGTGGAATCTAAACTTGGAGCCATCTCTAAAAAAAATAGGAAATAAAAGCACAATAGATTTTGCAGATTAAGTAATAATTGTTATGGAAGGTAATTCAAGAACAGAGTTCGAGGACTTGCGTGATACGGCGAAATTGACGATTGTCACCCAGAAGACCCAGTTTATAATCTTAAAGGGTAAGGTGAATGCTAACAAACACACACAGAAAAAACTCGGAGAAAAATCTTAGAAGAGTTAAGGAAACTAAATATATAGGTGTGAAATTACGAGAAATGCAACGATGACATGGATTACGTAACTTCAAAATCTGAGCCTGTAAAAAATAAATTCATAGCAATAGGTTTGAACACATTCAGACTCCCTATGTCGCTTACAAACCGATACATATTCATAATCTATACAACGCGATAGTTTCTTTCGACGGACAAATCTGAGAAGACTACCTAAAATATACAACATATGTAACAAAAATAACATCATCACAAATGAAGACCAAATAATCAAACACAGAATCGCCATATACTGGTGCAAGGAAGGCCAAGAAGAGAGAATTTACAAAGTAATTGACAGATATGCCCCTACCATTGCAGAATTAACTCTCAGATCATCCAGGAGTGGAAGGAAGAATAGACTAACAGCTTCCATGTATAAGAGAAAGGCTGATAACGACAGATTGCTGTCGTTGACGTCTCCAACGATGAATGGACAATTCACTTACGGCAAATGGTCGACCGGATTCACAGTTTCCAAATTCCTCAGCACACAAAATAACTTTATGTTTAAGTGCTGCATCATATGAGTGATGCTTCTGTCTCTTCACTTTTAATGTCCGTTTGATGTGTACTTTGCAAAAGCTAGCTCATTGACCACCTATTTACAGGAACACCAGCATAAGAACAAATCACAGAGCTCACTACTAAAAATAGACTGACTCTTTGTTGTGAAATGTTGATTGTTCTAACACAACAAATTTAAAGGAAACAAAATTTCGTTAAGGGTGATTTTCTTTACCAATACTTGTACTTTGGTAAAACATAAAGTAGAAAACTTGATTACTGAAATTTGCAAATACTTTATTCTATATTACACTAATAGCATGGTATATTTACGGACAGGGTTAGAATTCAGGCGCCAGCCCCTCAGGAGTCAGCTCTTTATTTTATTTGCAAATATGGTCTAAGAAAGCCATGAATCCAACTAAGATAAAACTACATTTGAAATAATGTAATCCTAAAAACATTTATTATCTTCATTGGATTGGATTAAAAGTAATTAATTCTTGCACCTGAGTGGCCTTCCTCGAGAAGGCTCAACTGGTAACAACATGAAAAACTATGCAATAATTCTAATATATGGCCGACTCTAGTCGCCATATTCGGCTAGCAACAGTAAAAATAATAATGACATGTTTATTATTATTATTATGATAAACGTAATACAGAAAACACATATTGTGCTCGTTATTTTTTTTAAAAAAAAGGTAATGGAAATTTCCATAAGCAAGCTAGAAATATTAAAAACAATAGCAGTGAATTTCAAAATTCAGGCAGAAAGTGAACATTTTCAGGCGTCCTGTATTTTTCTACCTGATCAATCCGCCATCAAATCCGAGGTTCACCTAAATTTTCAAGATCAAATGCCCGAGAAAAAGGTGCGCCTGGAATTCGAAGAAATACGGTATTTAAACTTCATAATACCTTTAATGATGTATGCCTGAAGATTTTGTATCTATGCACTTTGAGATTTTAAAGAACTTGCTTTCTGATCTCGCCCAGGCTCCGCAATATGTTGCTGTGGATTGGAGAGACATACACATAGAACTCGAAATGTATCAAAGCAAATTTGATGAATTTTGGTGGAGCGTATCGAGTAGCGAGACGTGGTATCACTGGAAGGCGTGTGAACGAGGGGGAAGGGCTGAGTTGACGTGGTTATCCCTACAAACCAAAAGATACCAAATTACCTCAATAACATTGTAAAAAACATTACGAACATTAACACATACAGAAAGTCTCCAACTCTAATTATTTATGCTCCACCCCACAAAAACCGCTTAGTGAAAGTCAAAATGCAATAAGCATTCTAAAACAGTTATATTTACTTTACAATTAGACCTCGGATTCTTAGGTTCTAAAAAGTGTGATTTTAGGTTCCTAAAATAGGTTCTAAAAACCCGAAAATAGGTTCTAAAAACCCTAAAATAGGTTCTAAAAACCCTAAAATAGGTTCTAAAAATCCTAAAATAGGTTCTAAAAACCCTAAAATAGGTTCTAAAAACAAAAAAATAGGTTCTAAAAACCCTAAAATAGGTTCTAAAAACCCAAAAATAGGTTCTAAAAACCCAAAAAATAGGTTCTAAAAACCCTAAAATAGGTTCTAAAAACCCAAAAATAGGTTCTAAAAATCCTAAAATAGGTTCTAAAAACCCAAAAATAGGTTCTAAAAATCCTAAAATAGGTTCTAAAAACCCGAAAATAGTTCAAATTTCCTGAAAAATGTTGATTAGGTATAGTCACCGGCAATGAAAATGGGACACCTATATCCTGAAATATGCACTATCTTGCATAACGTTATGTGTGTTACCTAACCCTACGGCGATGGCAGAACTTACCATTGGAAATTTGCCATTAAAATCCATTCTCCGCCGTATAGTTAGGCAAAAATCTTATTTCATGTTATCCTCAGTCAAACTCTGCAATTTTGTCTATGAGGATCATCTTATATGCTGAAATAATGTTTCAACAAAATCATAGTCAGTGGTGCAAACTTCAATGCTGAAATGTTAGTTTGCAAGGCGTGAATGCTACAAGCACCGAAGTGGCGCGAAAGTGAGCAAGACCACACGGATCAGACCACTTTGGATTGTACAGGTAACAGTGGCACCAGATATTTTGCTTTGTTCTGCTTTGAAAAATCACCATGGACTTGGAGGAAGGGAAATCGACAGAGAGTACGTTTCAAACACGTTCGTCATTGAATTTCTTTGTGACCAAACAAAGCAAATGCCTCTGTGTGACATAAAAATCTTGTAATATAATTAAGCCTTGTTTCCATATTAAAAACACTAAGTTGCTGACCAAGGCAGTTCATTAGGATAAAAACACTTAACAGGTAACGTTTCAACCCTGTATCAGGGTCTTTCTCAGACAAAGAACTTTTTTTTTTTGTCTGAGGAAGACCCTGATACAGGGTTGAAACGTTACCTGTTAAGTGTTTTTATCCTAATGAACTGCCTTGGTCAGGAACTTAGTGTTTTTTATAAAAATCTTGCAAAAACCTTTAAAAATATATAAAAGCCTTTAAAAGGCTTGATTTAGGCGTATAAACCTAAAATAGGTTGTAACAAGCAAAATAGTTTTTGACTATAAAACTTAATCAGTTGTTGAATTTTTTAAAGAAACCCTGACATAACTTCTTATTTCTTACATACCTGTAAAAAAAATAGATTAAAATCCTAAAATCCGAGGTCTATTTATAATTTAGATGTGGACAATTATGTTTTGGGGCATAATGGTAATGGCGTATGTACTTTGAAATAAGTCAATTTTGCACATCTAAGATACCATTAGATGAACAAGATCCATCCATTGTGTATTCTTTTTGGAGACACCTCATCAGACGCTTTCGTGTATGCATAGATTAGTTTACGTGAAGCTATTTCTTTCTGACACGGAGGTTAGAAAAATTAAAGAGTTCTCTGATGAAAAATGAAGACCTCCAACTCCCATGTCTTCATAATTTACTTGATCAAGTTCAACAGCTGACAGCGTTCTTGTCACGGTCGACGATGACAACGGCTTCACAGAAAAATCGCTGTCTGCTGCTTTCAACAAAATTACGTTATACAAAAAAGGAATACAGGGTTTGTCCGGAAAGTAATAGGACTGAGTCGATTTAAAAAAAATTATTGAGCCAATCGTTACAATTCTTTAAAAACTTTCAAAGTAGTCTCCTTCTGCGTCGATACAGCGCTGCCAGCGCGATTTCCAATCATTGAAGGCGTCACGGAAGGCATTCTCCGGAATAGCCTTTAGAGCCGCGGTGCAAGATGCTTGGATCCCCTCTGTCGTCTCAAAATGCTTGCCTTTCATCGGCCTTTTCAGGCGAGGAAACAAAAAGAAGTCCGGGGCGGGGGGGGCCACATCTGGGCTGGGGGTCACTTTCACACATGTTCAAATTTTCTTGGCACACTTCCACTCGCCGCAACTTCTGGTCGTCAGTAAGCACTTTTGGGACCATCTTCGCGCACACCTTGCGCATGTTCAAATGCTCCGTCACAATGTCATGAACCACAGATTTAGGTAAATTTAACATCTGGACAATTAAGCGAATACTCAGTCGACGGTCTGAGTTCAAAACTTCGCGCGCACGAGTCACATTGTCGGTGTTTGTCGAAGTCGAAGGTCTTCCAGCACGGTCTTCATCGGCGACCTCTTCCCGGCCCTCCGAAAAGGCCTTGTGCCACCGAAACACACCACTTCTTGCTAAAGTATCATCTGGGTAAGCCTGCTTGATCATATCAAACGTCTCTGTCGCAGATTTACCGAGTTTCACACAGAATTTAATCGCGTACCTCTGCTCTAACGAACGCTGCATTTTCGGCTTGCACCACTCACAGAAACACGTCGCGCGAAAAAGCCTGTCCTGACTCTCCGGGTGCTCGGAGACAACTGACTAGCCGCTTGTAGGTTAGGTAGGAACCCCCTCTACCGAATACAGTCAGTGCGCGCGCGCTCCGAAGTACAGTCGCGGCGAAAAAAAATCAGTCCTATTACTTTCCGGACAAACCCTGTATTCACAAAAATATTATGTAGGGTCTTTCAAATGAAACGCCCCGATAACAAAAATGTATACCGGTAATTAATTTCATTTTCGTCCTACACGTAAAACAACTATAGTTGTTGAAAGTGCGTAGTTCCTTGACGACTGAAATTTACGATAATATATAGCAGCGCACTCCCAACAGCCAACAGCTATTTACATGGAACCAGGTTTATTAAAGGTCCAGGAATTTTAAATAAATTCAATTCCGGTCCAAGAGAGAAAATCAGCAAGCGTAAATGGGTTCTGGACCGTAAGGAACCTTCTTATGTGTAGAGTATTTAAATACGGTCCAGGAACCTTTTTTCCAGGATCGATTTAATAACAGCCCAGGTACAATTTATCCACATCAATTTAAATACGGTTCAGGAATATTTTTTTCAATGAAGCAATACGCAACTTGGACCGAATTTAAATTGTGCCAGAAAAAAGGTTCCGGTCCTGTTGTGGAACCCAATAGAACACATTCTATGGGCTCCTGGATTTTTTACAATCCCAGGGTTAAAGTTCCAGGAATTGTAAATAAATTCCCGTCGGAGAGAGAAAATCAGTAAGTGTAAATAGGTTTTAGACTGAAAAGAAACTTTTTACGTTTAAAGTTTTCAGTTCGGTCAAGGAACCTTTTTTCCGGATTAATTTAAATACGTTCTAGGCAGGCACGTATCTAGAAATATGTTTTGGGGGGGGGGGGTTCGAACCAAGTGTCTCAGAAATAATAATAATAATAATAATAATGTTTATATTAAAATAATTATAAATCAAATTAATACTAATTACAATACATAAATTAATATTATTACACCATTAGGTAAAAATTCTGTATAAGGCTAGAGATATGCAGTTACGATAATTTACATAAAAACAAGTGCCCTGGCAAATGAAATTAATGTCAAATAGATGAATAGCCTAATTGAATATTTATCGAATAACAAAAATGATGTCACATGTAGTTGGAGAATAGTAAGTTTCTGATTAATATTTTATGTATATTATTTTGAGTAGTAGTGTACATAAATCTGCTTTGTAATGTCATTCAAAGCCGTATGATCCCAATATAATCCTTGCCTTCTAAAACGTTCAGAAGAAATTAATAACCATCGATTATGCAACAAATGTTAATATTTTCATTACTTAATTTTAGTATTTGGTAAGTCTTTCGGTGGGTCCGGCCCCCTGGCCCCCCTTCCTAAATATGTCCTTCCTGTCCTTCAAAGCAGTATGATCCCAATATAATCCTTGTCTTCCAATAAGTTCAGAGGAAGTAATACAACAACGGCTAAAGGAATGTATTTTTCATTATTTAATTTTAGTACTTGATAAATCTTTCGGGGGGGGGGGTCAGGACCCCCTGGACCCCCACCTAAATACGTCCTTGGTTCTAGGAACCTTTTCTCAATGAAACAATGCGCAACTTGTTCCTGTTGCGGAACCCAATAGAATTTATGGGTTACTATACTCGATGCGGCTTTAGAAAGATCGCTTCGCGGGCTTGCAGCAGACGACAATATGGGGAGGGTGGGGGGGGGGGTGTCTGCGAGAACCAATCAGGTCCGCGAATGAGCGAGTCCGGTTGCCAAATCTAGCTCGCTGCACCCTTATGGAAGGGTAAGTGACCTCTGCCTGTTGCTACCTCGGCCTGTTTGTTCGGCTGAGGAGCAGACGACACGAGAGTATCGGCAATAGTGTGCGAGCGACGTCTGCTGTTAGCCCGCAAAGCGCTCTTTCTAAGGCCTCCTGCAGTATAGACCAGTGATTTCCAACTTTAAAAGGTCCGAGGGCCAAAATTATATCCAGCAGTTGATAGGCGGACAGCATTTTTTTTTGGGGGGGGGGATTAAAAATTACAAAAATTGTAAGTACTGAACTGAAAATGTAGTACTTTCGCATGACCTAAATTTCTAAAATGAGGCAATAAAACAATGGAATTACAAATCAAAATTGTATAATTACAATTTATTTCACAAAAACCCAATACTTATTGATTAATTGAAGGAAATTAAAGACACACCATTCAAATAAGAATCTTTCATAGTAAGTGTTCAATGTGAAAATTGAGCCCGATCTGCTTCTTTTATTAAAGTTGTATTTGAATTTCTGTATTTGAAAGTCTCAGAAGGTGAAGCAGTGAAGAATCTGCCAGTCTGCTTCTGTAGCGGTTCTTGATGAACTTCATTGAAGAAAAAAACCCTTCCACACGTGTATGTGCTGCCGAACATCGATGTCAATATTTGCCCAAAACTACGAAGGTTTGGAAAGCGTTCATTTGAAAGGTATTTGAAAAACTCTGGCCCCTTTTCTTGCCTAGTTTGAAGGAACACATCGCCTTGCAAATCACACAATTCAAGTTGGAGAGAAGCTATTTTAATTTTCAATCTTACGTTTTTTGGAGATATTGCTCATTGCACAAACTTTAACAATCAGTCACAGTACAATCCGAGTTGGAACTTTGGAAATCTCTTCGTACTTCGTGCGTAGTAAAACAGATCTCTATAGCGCCTCTCTGCAGTTTTTTTCTGAACACAAAGAGTGAAGCCTTCGCGGAAGCAGGCGAGTTCATCCCACATAGCGAAGGGATGGAATGCATGGTGTGAAGAGAAAGTTACGTCATTTTAGATTCTTCTGATTATCATTATTGACTGCAAAATCAATTCCACCTGTGATATTGTCTTTCTTCACAGAGCATCCGTTCCTTCAGTAAAAAAAAGAACGTATTTTAATAAAAATAAATAAAATTAACTTATTTTGCAAACTGGCTTCGCGGGCCGCAGAAAAAGGCAACGGGGGCCGCCAGTTGGAAACCCCTGGTATAGACCATTAACAACCCTGCATGGAACATAAGACATAAAAATACCTTATTCTTGTTTAAAAAGCATCACAACCGATACACAAAACATTAAAAATGATGGGAGGAAGGTAACCGTTGCATACATTGTGACGAGAAACTCCCTCCCCCACCTTCTCTTCCTATCTCGTGATTCATTAACGGCCTCGAACACAAAATCAAGACAAACCGGCGTAACGGAGCGGGGGAAGGGGGGGACACCGCTGTTGTGCTTAGTTCTGGAATTGCGGGGTAATAATTCATGCCTCATCACGATTGCGCAGCGTGGTCGACAAATGCGTTAAAGGGAAGAGGGTGGACAGGGGGGGGGGGGGCAAGAAATGAAGTCAAGGTTTGATACAACGCCCCGGCATGTTGTTCGATTGGCGGACAAAGATCCCGAAGTCAAAAGCGAACGCTTGGGAACAACGATCAACGTCGCCTAACGTCCAACGTCCAATCAGAAGGCGCCTCTTTACATGCTAAAGTTTGTTTTGGTTCGCCGTCGCCTAGCAACGCGGTAATATGTGGTGGTGTCTTCGACTTTTCTTCCCGGCTTCAAAGCACCACTTCTCCCCACCCCCTGCCTTCCATTTTCCCACACTATCCCCGTAAACATCGGACAGGCCTCCGCAGTCCTTCGCACACGACCTAAATTTTTGATTAACACCTCACCCACGGCACGTGTTGCCAAGTCCCTGTAGCGAATAATACCAAGATTCTGAATCAAGTCATAGTTTCATGGGTGTGGAATCTTGCCCAAGCACTAAACTCCGTACCAGCTAACTGTAGACCAGGCGAACGAGAACAAGTCTCTGCGCAAGTAGCGACGCGAGACGGCTCCACCAATGAACAGCGAGAGAAACGGGATTGCGTAATGGACGACGGGAGTTACCCGATTTCCTCCTTCGCTATGCAGCGTTGCAAACTTTTGAAAAAGGATAATACCGTACGCGCATGGCAAACGGACCGTATTTTTATCTCCAGGTCCGTACGATTGGTTTAAGAATTTGTTAGGGAAATATTAGGGATAAAACTGCAAATTTTGACAAGCCAAAGTCGTGCATTTAGCGTACGGACTAAGGTCTGGATCGTACGGTTGGCAACGCTGCGCTTTCACCACTTGATTTTCCTCCTCCTCCTCTGCCGATATGCGCGGCCCTGCTCTACACTTAGCTGGAACAGGGTATGGCCTAATTGGTTGTTTGACGCAAGTTCCTTCGTAGGGAAGCGTGGCACAGGTATAGTGAAATCGCGCTTACCACCGGCACGGTACCCGCCTTTCTGACAGTGACCTTTGTTGCCGCGTTTACCTACAAAGGAACTTGCGGTCAAACAGCCAGTTAGATCCACGCTGCTTCCCTCTTTGCGCAACGAGCGGCAACCTCTCAAACCGTCCTCCCCGAAGCAGCCAGCAGAGAAACAGGATTTTGTTTAAAATAACAGTTCAGCGCTGTGATTGCACACCGGTTCTCACAGCGGCGGCATTATAGGGCTGGAATTAGTATCTACCTTTTGCCGAGCGCGCTACGACATCAGAGGTCCCAGGTTCAAATTCAACCCTTGGGCATGGGTGTTCTTTGTAAGTGTCCTTTTATCAATTTCATCGTATCATCACTCATCCACATCGTCGCGATTAAGCAAAACAGGCAGAAAAGCGACGCTAAACAACACAAATCAATCTACTTTTTGTAATTTTACGTCGCTTTTCTACCTCTTGTGTTAATCGCGACGATTAGGATGAACGATGAATGGATGAAATGGTGATAGGTAGCAATTCTAGACTCGTATTTATTGACTTAGCTAAAGCCTTTGATAGTGTCAACCATCAGAAATTACTTTCTAAACTTCACCAAATGACACTATCACCCAGATTCTCCAAATGGCTTTGCAACTTTCCAGAAAATAGAATTTTTTCTGTTAAGATTGGTGAAACAGTTTCCTCTAGAAAAGAAATATCTTGTGGTGTGCCTCAAGGGTTGCCACTTCGCCCAATTCTATCTCCTGTTTTTTTTTTCAATGATATTACTTTATGTTTTAAATGTAGCACCTGTTTTCTGTATGCAGATGACACAAACACTTTTAACGGTATTTTAACAAATAATGATGTCGTTCAACTTCAGGCTGACCTTAATAGAATGACATATTGGTCTAAGTTTAATGAAATGGAAATTAATTTGAACAAGTGTAAAGTTTTAAGATGTACTCAGAAAGTTCATTATGTAGTTTCTGTACATTTATCAAAATAAAATCCAAGTGTATGACAGCCATAAAGATTTGGGAATATTTGATGAGCACATATCAGAAAACTGGAAAAGAGCAAAGAAGATGCTTGGTTATCAGCTGGTGTTCTGTGATGATGCACTAAGATAATTTCAAAGATAACAAAATTTCATTTATAAGGCATCAATTGACACAGATAAATGTGTAATTTTGTTAACTTTGAAATGATCTTCTCTGATCATCCAAATTGATATATTTTAAAGCATCACACGGAAGTTCATCTGATAAAAATACCCTTTTATACATTTCTAGGTGTATTTTGTTTTTGACACACTATAAAGTGCATCATTTGATGTTTATGCACGTTAATGTGTTATTGGAGTCAATATATATATATGTGTCAATTGACACGATTTGGGTTCTGTGTGTACCTCTGATCGATCTTTTTACGCGCTGAAGGGTACTGTTAAAAATATATTCAAAATAACGTGGCGTGAATTGTCAGATCCTGACATGGGGATCCAGAAAAATTGAAAATTGAAATTAAAGTGTTAAATTCTTGGTATTTTCTGCACTATAATTGTTTGAAATTTCTTGAAATTAACAACTTTTATTCCAGAAGTGTAAAAACAATCATGTGAGGGGGAAATTGCGTATAGAAATCGAGATTTTTCACCGCGTTGGGAAATCTCGAAAAAATTCCCATCCTGAAAATTTCCCTACCTGGTTGCGAAATGGCGATTTTTTTCTGTCTCGAACATCTGTATTATAAAAATTTCCCTTCTAATACCATCCCGACCAATAACTCCCGGCCCATATTCACAGCGCAGAACGACTATTTTCACAAAATCATGTTTTCCTGGTGGCCGCTCCGGGGAGGAGGGATTCTAATGTTGCCGCTTGTTGCCCGAATAGGGGGCAGAGGTAGGCCTGTTTGGCTGTTTGACCGCAAGTTACTTCGTAGGTAAACGCAGCTACAGAGGGTCACTGCCATAAAGAAGGCCCCCGCGCAGGACCTTAGCTTGGCAGTCATCATCCTTCTAAAGACTCTTTTTTGTTATTTTGTTGGACGTAGCATTTAATTGCCTGTAAATCACAGAACACAATGGACTTGACTTAATTCATTTTGCTCCATCAGAAGCATAGGGCTTCAGTGAAACGCCTTCATTTGGCTCTGTGACGTGCCAACTCTTTGACCCCTCTCCGGGTTTTTCCTTCTTCGGCTGCTTCTTCTTGTTCTGTTCTCTTCCATGTCTTCTTCGGACGTCCTATTTTTCGGGCTCCTTGTGAGTTCCAGTCTGAGCCTGCTTTCTCTATTGCTGTTTCCGTAACGTGTGTCCTAACCAAACCCATTTTCTTCTTTTTATTTGTGTTGCAATTGGCTGCGCTTAGTTTCTCTCCATAGTTCTTCATTCGATATTATTTCTGACCATTTTATGTTGAGGATACGCCCGAGGCAGCGATTAGTAAGGCTTGTATCCTTTTCGTGTTAGTTTGTGAGGTTTTCCATGTTTCACAAGCATACAGTAATACTGATTTTACATTTGTATTGAAATTCTTATTTTTGTATTTCCAAATATGATACAGTTGTATAAATGCCCCATTGGCATTCTTTATTCTATTATGTATGAAAACAATATAATTTGTAATAAACTGTCTAGATATCTCAGGCGGTACCGGGTCATGGCATATAAAAGGCCGTGAGGTCATTAGATCTAGTAATTGACTACAAATTTAAACTTAAATATTTGTTAACAAGCCAAGACATAATCGAATTATTACTCTCTTATAACACCATTAAGCCTTGTTTGCATGATATGAAAAACTCAATATGCTGACCAAGGCAGAAATTTATTTTATTATATAACATAAACTAAACGTAACGTTTCAACCTTCTAGCAAGGTCTTCAACAGACTCTGTACCCTGAACCTACTAGAATGTTCCAGAACAACTTTCTAATAGTCTGGAGGGGAGTATTTTTGTGTATATATATCGTCCTGTTTTGTACCTTGTTACATTTATACTGGGTACAGAGTCTGAAGAAGACCTTGCTAGAAAGTTGAAACGTTACGTTTAGTTTATGTTTTATAATAAAATAAATTTCTGCCTTGGTCAGCATATTGAGTTTTTCCTATTACTCATTATGCCACAACTTATTTATTAACATTTAATTTCAAGTGTATATAGCATAGAGTTTAAAAAAACAACTTATAAAGGTGAATAAAATTGTTGAGATCAGCTTTTTTTTTAACAAAAGTTAAAACCACAGTCTTGGAGGAACCGTTTCTGCTCTAAGGGGCTGCCCTGTCCACCCAGCACCTGTTGGTTTCTGCCTCCTCCCCCCACTAACACACCCATTCCCCAAACCCTTTCCGCTGAGCCAGCGTTTTTAATGACTGCGTAACACGTGCTACTTTCTCACCGGCCAATATGGCGCTACATAGTCAAGCGATCCTGTAAACCATTGCGTCAGGAAACTGGTGCCTAGGAGGTTGTAATACTCTGCCATTTGTGTAGGGAAGGAGTCGGGCACGCATTAATATTTCAAAACTGCGTACGCACGCATCATCACCTGTGTTTCCATAAGCGATTAACTAATGCTCTCCCCCCACCCGCCTCCATCAATGAGGGCTGAAATTACTGCGATTAATAAAGAGTAATCTCATACCAAGTTTATAAAAGAATCGAATGAACACCCCTCACCACGACTTCAGGGGAGCTCTACCCGGCAACACACAAAAGAAACTTAAAGAAGCATCTATTATTGTCCAAACTATAGTGCCTAGCTTTGTCTTTTAGGTTACGAACAGGAAAGAATTTGTGTTTTATCTCTGTAATAATGCTATTCTAATTGTGGTTTTAGATTTAACTCTGTATCTTCATTTCATGTGACGTCAGGATGCGCACAGCCGCCATGTTTGCGGCCAATTTTGTTTGTCGTGTGCAAGGACATATCGTGAAATAACGAGAGCTCCGAATACTGCACAATGTACCATCGTAAACAAGATTCAAATCACATCCCCACCGGTTTGAATTCCGTACGCTTTCAAGAACTAGCCTCAATTATGGCTGGTCGAAGCCACAATTCAGCAGTCTGTGACGTAGGTGAAACACACTCTAATTGTTTACACTAGATACAAGACAATACGCAAAGCTAGGATTTTTGAAAGGGGTGTTCAACTTCTGGATGCAATTGTGATATATGAAAAAGAAAACACCGCCGAATTAATCACATTGCCCTAATATAGTATTTTCTTCAGGAATATGAACTCCAAACGGAGTTTACCGACCTGAATAATCTCCTGCATAATAATTAGGGGTCGGAAGTTGAAGACCTATAAATTGCCAAAAAAAAGACCTATAGAAAGACCTAGAAATATAGAAAAAGGACCAAAAAACGGGAAAAAGGACGTATAAACGTGATCGAAATTCATTAATAACTTCAGTTTTAATTACATGTTTAATGAATAAAAAAAATCAAAATTCTGGTGGTATGGAACACACAGTGCAAAAAAACTGAAAGCTTCAAAACAAGAGAAAGTTGCCACTTACAGCGCGACCTTCCAGACAAGGTACCGTACCTGCTACAGTCGTCCAAAAATGTTTTTCTCTCGTTTCAGGGATGGCACAAATATATATATATATTATTTCTTTACTACAGAAAGGCATCCAAGATGGCGCAGTGGTTGAGTGGTCGCCTTGTAATCAAGGGGTCCCGGTGGAGGCACATAGTGGTTCGGATTCCACTTTAAACTGTAGGTCCAGTCCCGATTAGCCTTACTGTGCATAAAGTGGACTTAAAACACTAAATCAACCAACCAACTTTACTACAGAAAGGATGTTTAAGAGGTGATGAACTGATGATGATTCGAATTGAGAATGGGCAGTAAAAACGTAGTCGAAAGAAGGTGAAGTTGCAAAAAAAGCCGTTAAGAACTAAAAAGAAAGGCTAAAAAAGGACCAATAAGCCAAAAAACGCCGAAAAAGCCAAAAAAGGACAAATAAAACCCACGTTTTTCTGGCCTACAATGACCCAAAAATGAACATTTATTATATTGGGCCTCGTTTCGCACACTAGGAAAAAAAATGATTTTTCCTCAACTTCCGATACCTAGTCATAATACATGTATCCTGAACTCTCCCAATATCTTCACATGAAACAAAACTTATTTTGTACAGAAAATCATAAGCTATAAATTTGTTTTAGTAGTTTTAAGATTATACTCTTGGATTTCCTTGTGCCAGAAATAATTTCTTACGTTATCTTTAAGACTAAATATTTGAACAAATAATTGAAGTTTTACAGTTTTATAATTATTCGTTATAAATCTATGGAACCAAAAACCACCAATTAGCTCTCCTTATTTATTGTGCTCTTTCATTTTCGTCATCTTTACTTTTCTGTTTTCAAGATATTATTGTTTATAATTTTCAAGATCAAAATTTTGTCTCCACTTTTTCAAGATAGCGGCGATTCATCGAATTGTTTCCCGTACCAAGGAGGCAGTTGGTATCATTTCTGTTTCAGTAAGTTCCTCAGATGGCCAAAAAAGTTCCATAACTGTTCAAGCCCGTTCAACATGATCACCGAAGAAATATCTTAGCTATTAGACCCGCCATACTGGTTATTTTGTAACTAAATATCCAAGTAAATGTGCCAACTATAGATCAGAAAATTTCCCCGTTTGTTTCCTTAATTTATCTTCTCAGAGCGAATGTTGCAGTAACAAGTTCTTCTTCCGAAACTCGAATGCTGCACCCAATATCCGAATCCTTGATTTAGGTCCACTTTATGCACAGATAGGCCAATCGGGACTGGACCCACAGTTTAGAGTGGGATTCGAGACCCATTGATTACAAGGCGACGACATTAAGCGCCTTGTACACGATCAAATTAATCATGTAATAGTCGTTGAATTGAACGTAATTGAAAGTCGTTGAACAGCGTTCCTATTAGAAATCTTGAATGGTCTGAAATTGCTCATGTACACGATCAAAGAAACTTGGACCAGTTCACATTTGAGCAAAACGTGCAGTGTGTACGGCATGGAAATAAATAAATATACTAGCATTTCCTTTAACATTTTTGCTAGCATAAATGCTAAATAAATGCTTCAAAAAAATCTTATAGCAGATAGTACATACTTTATACAAAAACGAAAGCATTTCTTGGAATATTTCGGTTAGTTTTTGCGATTACATTGTATAATACATACAGCACGAAAGGCACATTCAGTTACACCATTTATGGTGAGTTCACGGTGTTTACAATTAAAAATAAACTGAAATTTTCTTCCATACGTGTACAGTAAACGCTATAAAGTATGTATTTAAGCAGCGCCATTCTTTTGTTCCTAAAACAATTTAATACGAAGCGTTATTCCTCTCGGTTGAATAGTTATCGTCTTTTAAAAATGTCAAGTGATACATTGCTTACATCTCACTTGGCCGCCATTACAACTGCACTCGTGACCCAGAGGTCGCTTTTCGATTATCGATTTCAAGCATGTGCTCTGATTGGTCAACAGTCAGTCTTGGATCGTGTTAATTAGAACCATTCCTAAATATAAATTCTTTGACCGAACCTTGGATGAGAGAAATGACGTTGTCTCTGACGTCATTCCCTTTTAAGCCTTCAATTCAAGGACTTGTTCATGATTTATTTGATCGTATACAAGGCGCTTTTAGCAATATCACCATCGGGGAGGCCCTTGGTCAATCCCCCTTCCATGTAATACACCCTGGACTGCATTTTGCAGACTAACAAGGCTTTGGTGTGTGTGTGGGGGGGGGTTGTTTTGTGCCGTCCATACATGTTTGTGATTGTCCTCTCGTCAAATTCATCTTAATGAATCAATCAAACCGAATCCTGGTTTCTACATCCATATCCCCAATCCAGTACCCAATTCCCGAATCTTCAACCTGAATCCAGTAGGATCCACAATATAAATAAACGATGTTAAACCAACCAGCCAATCGCAACGAACCTTTAGTCACGTGATAGAAATTAATCCTGATAAATGGTAAAAAAAGCTACTCGTTTCCGGTCTAGAACTAGTAGCCTGTGGGTGTAAAGGCTGCCTCTACTAATATTTTTCACGCTGCTTCAACAACGGTAGAAAAAAAAATGAATCACCCTTTAAAATCCGATAACAAGTGCTGTCTGGACGCAGCAAACAAGTACAGGAGTGAGAAGAGGGGCGGAGACAAAAGCTTGCAAAATAAATCCATACCTTGTCAGAACACAAAGCAACAACTCCTCCTCGATAAAAAAAGACTATAGAACGTCGGCTAGAATTTTTCTCCAATTCTAATCGCCCTGCCTATTGTGGCGAGGGAATCCGGCATTGCTTGCGTGTCGCATCAAAGCCCGTAATTTACGATGTGTCCCTTGCCGTTGGGTAACCTGTGTGAATAATTGACGCGGGCAGTTAATATCTGTTCGAAACAGCGGCGCTTGCCTCACCGAAGACGGGCGACTTCCCTCAAACGTCACGGAGACACGTTCCGCCGCGAACAAAACACGATCGGGGGAAGAGCTGTCAGTGCATTATTCAGGGGCAGAGTCGTTCGATCACCATTCGCTAGGAAACAGCATATTTTTATATTCCCTGTCGCTGCACGAAGTCTTCTCTTACCATACCGATTCACTTCGAATCATATGTGTTTGTATGGTGTATTGTCAGGCAAATTATCCATCGCTATTTCCATTCTGCTAGTGCTAAGGTTGTCCACTGCATAGATGGCGTTCTTTGCTGATGGACGAATTGCACGTTTGCTTTACGAACTGGAATTTTCGGGATCTCCCTTATCGGACAACCTCACGTTCTAATGTCACCGGGAAATGCTTTTATTGTTAGGCTAAATACCTAAGTTGTTAGGTTAGGCCAGTGGCGTACGCAAGGGGGGGGGGGGGTTACCGGGTTTAAACACCCCCTTGAGCTTTTGAAATATTATGGAAAATGCTGTAGAAAAAATTAAAAATCGCTAATTTATCACAGTCAAAGATCTGCGACAGTAATAATAATAATAATAATAATAACACTGGTCTACGTCCATTTTGCTGACTGGAGGCTGATGGTTGTTCTTTAGTAATTCGAGGGTGGTAAATCCAAAACCGAAATCCGTTTTTTTCTATCACGTCAGGTTTCGGAGGAAAATAGAAAATTATCTAATATTAGGGATGTATATTTAGAGCAATGAAACAACGTAGTCCGTAAAGAGGTCACAAGATGGCAGCACATGGAATATTATAATGAATATTATTTCAATCAGTTATACGAACATTGTCAACCCCAAAACAAAGGGCATATATTACTGACTTTGTAAAGAAATAATATAGTGCGTATTTCGGGATTAAATTGGGTGACCAAGATAAATCCTGGGCACCTCATAAAGTATGCAGGACCTGTGTAGACTAAAGGAAAGAAATATATTAGCGTCTGGAACAGCCTTCATGTATCGGGACAGAGAGAGGCATCTATTAAAATATTTTCAAAGGGACGAAGAAATTGTCTATTGTACAGATGTGAAGGGACTAATTGAAGCTACGTATAATGCAGAAGAATGGAGGCTTTTTATTGATAGCTCGAAGAGGAGTTTGAAGTGTGTGTTGCTGCATAATGGCAATAAGTTAGCATCCATTCCTGTTGGCCACTCCGTACATTTGAAGGAAAGCTACAAAACAATGAAAGAACTGCTTCGATAAAAAAAAGTATGCAAATTACAGTTGGTTTATGTGCGGAGATCTCAAGGTCATTTCAATGTTACTTGGTCAACAAGCAGGTTTCACAAAATATCCATGCTTTTTGTATTTATGGGACAGTCGAGCAAGGAACGAACATTGGGTACGAAGTCTGTGGCCTGCCAGGGAAAGCTTTGAAGTCGGGGCGAAAAACATCCAGAACAGGCCGCTTGTTGATCCTAAGGAAGTGTTACTTCCTCCACTGCACATTAAGTTGGGATGAATGAAACAGTATGTAAAAGCTCTGGATAAGAATGGGGTTTGCTTTAAATACATTTGCTCAAAATTTCCTGCATTGACGTATGAGAAAGTAAAAGCAGTTATTTTTGATGGTCCTCAGATAAGGATGCTAATGAAAGATGAAGAATTCTTACAAACAATTAACCGCACAGAGAAAATTGCATGGTGTGCCTTTTCTGATAATACAAACTTTCTTGGAAACTTCAGGGCGCACAACTATGAGGTTCTAGGTGAAAATTTGTTGGTGACGTTTCGAAAGTTAGGAGTAAATATGAGTGTCAAGCTTCACTTCCTGCACAGCCACTTAGATGTATTTCCGTCCAACCTTGGTGCCGTAAGTGAAGAACAGGGTGAACACTTCCACCAAGACATAAAAACCATGGAGCACCGATATCAGGGGAGATGGAATGAAAACGATGGTCAACTATTGCTGGTGCTTGCAGCGTGACGTTCCTGAGGCCACCTACTCCAGAAAATCAAAGAAACAAAATTTTTTGCCTAAGTAGGTATGCATGTTGTGCTATTCTGTGGTGTATGTTAAGTTTAGCATAAGTACAGGCATCAGGTGTTGACTGTACGTGCTCGTGAAACAAATTGATCAATTTGCCGGAATTGACTAAACTTTTTGTCCATTTAGAACTCCCTATCGAGAAAATAGAAACGTATGTTTGTTAAACGACGTGACGTGATACTCTGCATGGACATCTGACTACGTCGCATTCTCTTTGCAAGTGCTGATGGAATGTAGCCGGATATAATTTTCTGAAAATTTTGAAATGTGACTTGTCAAACAATGCAACTTAATTCCTGTTATCAGCTCCGCCACCTATGTATAGTCCTATAATTTCATTATTTGCAGATATCTATATGGAAAATTGTTGGAGTTTAGCCCAGTATTATAATATTATAATATTGTGAAAACTTGTGACGTGATACACTTTTTCTGACTACATATTTGGAATCAGCGACCTCAAATTATATAGAATCAGTTAAAATATCTAAGTCAGCAGAGATTCCTTTTTCATATGTAGACCAGTGTAATAATAATAATAATAATAATTTGAATTATTATTCCCATGCAGAATGAAGAAAAACACAACATTCCAAACACAATCTAAGCGGCCGCAAAGTTCAATTTTGCAAATTTTTTTGCAAAAAGTCACGCAGTGACTCTCGCGAGAATTGTGAAAGTTCCTTGCTTCGTCGCAGTGTGCCGACCTTATTGCAAACGTTCTTCCCGGTACTGATTTCACATCCCCTTGTGAACTCTCAAGTGATGCTGAGTCTACGTCCACATCATTAAATAATGTTAAAGAAGTGCTTTGTGAATCACCTAGAAGTGATAAATGTGTTGGAATGTCTATAAACTTACTTTTCAACGAAAACATAGACTCAGTGGAATTTAGCAACATGTATTCTCGCGCTTCATCATCATCCTGAGCGAGTGCCATAGGTAAAGGTAATGTAAATTCTCCCGTGCATATAGCACCGTGCCATGAAGGCACGCGTAGTGGTGTGGTGGGTCCCAAAGATTCTCGATCTCGAACTATTTTGCAGGTGATGTGATCAGCACCATGCTCCGGTAGCCTTCATCCCCCAAGGTTGCTCTCAGGTACCCATTGCTATGAGGCTGGGTGCGGAGACAAATGTGGATAAATTCCAACCAATTCCGGGAATCGAACCCGGATATCCCACGAAGTTGTCAGACTAGACCAGCGCGGCTCCTTGAATGAGTTTCATCTTTCAATTATTTCAATAAATTTAATATATTTGCTTGTTTTTATGGATTTTCTTCACACTTAAAATGTCTCACTTATCATATACAAATAACCGTTGACTAGACAATTATTTTGAAACAAAAGAAATATAATTTTGTTCTATTTCTTTCATAAATAGCAGCTACATTAGTAGTAATTATTAGTAGTAATTAAACTAATTAATTATAAGAATTATTAATTAATTTATTATTATTATTATTATTATTATTATTAATTAAAGTATAATAAAACAATGGTAATGTGAATTTGTAGAAAGTTTTCGAAATAACACCCCCCTTGATGAAATCCTGCGTACGCTACTGGGTTAGGCCGGTTTTAGACGAAGGCATTTCCTTTGACATTTTTACTAGCATAAATGCTATGTGAATGCTTCCAAAAATCTCATAGCAGATAGTACACCCAACGGCAAAAGAAACAGTAAGCAAATTGTCCACCACCATTTTAATTCGGTCTGTATTACACAGTGTGATGACAATGTATTGAAATAATGACGTCAATAAGCAGAGAACAATGCCTGCTTCGTACCAACGTAGTTTCATTCCTTAAAACACACAGAGGATGTTGAATAAAAAAGTAATTAAAATATCGATGAACAATTTGCCTACCATTATCTTTGCCGTTGACTGTACTTTGCATGGAAGCATTTCATGTCACTATTCCAGTAGCGTACGCAGGATTTCATCAAGGAGGGGATATTTCGAAAACATTCTACAAATTCACATTACCATTGTTTTATTATACTTTAATGAATTAATAATAATCATAATTAATTAATTAATAATAAATTAATTGATTACTTTAATTACTAATAATAATACTACGAATGCAGCTGCTGTTACTACTTACATCACTATTGTTATTAAGTAGTAGAGATCTACATAAATATATTTATAAAGCAATAGAACAAAATTATATTTCTTTTGTTTCTTTGTTACGAAATAATTATCTAGTCAACGGTTATTTGTATATGATAGGTGAGACATTTTAAGTGTGAAGAAAATCCATAAAAACAAGCAAATATATTAATTTTATTGAAATAATCGAGAGCAAACAGTGAAAGAATCCAGCAAGTGGATAGCTTCAAGTACCTCGGATGCACTATAAGCAGTGACATGAGCTGCAACCAAGAAGTGAAAATGAGAATCGCAATAGCAAAAGAAGCTTTCAATAGAAGAAAAAATGTTTTTTGTGGACCCATGGACATAGGTCTAAGGAAGAGATTAGTGAAATGTTTTGTGTGGAGTGTGGCACTATATGGTGCAGAAACCTGGACGTTGAGAAGAAATGAAGAGAAACGACTCGAAGCTTTTGAAATGTGGACATGGCGAAAAATGGAGCGTGTAAAATGGACGGACAAGGTAAGAAACGAAGCCGTACTGAAAAGAGTTGGTGAAAAAAGATCTATACTGGAGACCATCAAGAAGAGGAAAAGAAACTGGTTAGGACACTGTCTAAGAAGAAACTGCCTGCTAAGAGATGCCTTGGAGGGATTGGTTGAAGGAGGAAAAGTCCGTGGAAGAAAGAGATATCAGCTTATGGATGATATTAAATTAACTGGGTCGTATGCTATTACGAAGCGTAAGGCAGAGAACAGGGAAAGCTGGAGATTGCAGTGAAAAACCTGCCAATTAGGCAGAAAACAATGAATGAATGAATGAATCGAAATATGAAACTCATTCAAGGAGCCGCGGTGGTCAAGTCTGACAACCTAGTGGGAGATCCGGGTTCGATTCCCGGAATTGGTTGGAATTTATCCAGCCTTGTCTCCGCACCCAGCCTCATAGCAATGGGTACCTGAGAGCAACCCTGGGGGATGAAGGCTGCCGGAGCATGGTGCTGATCACATCAGCTGCAAAATGGCCGAGATCGAGAATGTGTGGGGCCAACCACAGCACTACGTGTGCCTTCATGGCACGGTGCTATATGCACGGGGAAATTTACATTACCTTTACCTATGGAACTCACCCAGGATGATGATGAAGCGCGAGAATACATGTTCCTAATTCCACTGAGTCTATGTTTTCGTTCAAAAGTAAGTTTATACACATTCCAACACATTTATCACTTGTAGGTGATTCACAAAGCACTTCTTCAACATTATTTAATGATGTGGATGTAGACTCAGCATCACTTGAGAGTTCACAAGGGGACATGAAATCAGTACCGGGAAGAACGTTTGCAATAAGGTCGGCACACTGCGACGAAGCAAGGAATTTTCACAATTCTCGCGAGAGTCGCTGCAAAATATAACTTTGCGGCCGCTTAGATTGTGTTTGGAATGTTGTGCTTTTCTCCATGCTGCATGGGAATAATAATTCAAATTATTGTTATTAGTATTATTATTATTATTACTGTCGCAGATCTTTGACTGTGATAAATTAGCCATTTTTAATGTTTTCTACAGTATTTTCCATAATATTTCAAAAGCTCAAGTGGGGGGGTTTAAACCCAGTAACCCCCCCTTGGGTACGCCACTGAACTATTCGGCTAGCTTTTGCGATTACAATGTAGGAACATATACAGCATGAAAGGCACGCCGAGTTACACCATCTATGCTGAGTGCACGGTGTTAACAACTGTATTTTTGAAAGACAAAAATGACGAATATAATTATTTTTGTACATATGACGTGTAACTTTCATATAGAACATATGTTTTTCACATATGCAACATGGATAGACGTAAAATAAGAAAATACACATGAAGCATGTTGACACTAAATTGTGCACGTATTCAATATTTCTTTAGTAGACACACATAGGTTATATATAATTTAAATACATTACATAATCAATTCATCCACCTCATAACAAACCACCAGCAAAAATTATATAAATTGTCTCTCACATGTGTGTGCTCCTTTCCCTCCAAACAATTGTTCATACATTTAAAACAAAACTGTTCAGCAGCAACAGTCTGAAGTAGCTACATATTTGGTCTTACTTTCTCTCTCTGGTAATTTCCAATGCCGTATATATATATATATATATAAAACCTGCGAGTGGAGCGAGCAACAAAATTTTTAGATCCAATTTTTGCAAACTCAAAACAGTATTGATTTAATAGGGTGTAAATAATTTCACGGGGCGCCATGTCATCCTCTCTTTTGCAACTGTTTTTTTATTATTATTTAGATCCCTCTCTGTCCATGTCCGACTCCTACCGCCCCCTAGCTACGGGTCTGAACTTGATGAGACTAAGAAAAGCAGGTACTGTAAGCGAGCAATATCATTTTACGAAAAGTATTTTTATTTGCAGGTGTTCTTCGCCGTCTGGAAGAAAAATGCAAGAAATATATGAAAACTAATTCCATCTTGAGTATAATTTTGTCCTGCTGCTCTTAAATTCTGCTAGCATTGCTTTTCTTTACTTCAATATCCCCCCTAGAATTAATTTTACGTCAAAGGTTGCAATGGCAATGCCCCCTGCCCCCCTCGAGAATGTGTTTACGCGGGCAAATGAGCCGCTCAGCGAAACCGCCTCAAGAGAAACCGAGATAATTCAACAGGGTTGACAAATGCCAGCGGACAAACGAGCTGGATTACAGCTTAAAAATCACTATAAAAGCGCAAGGCAAAATGAAAAATCACTAAAAATAGCGCTACAACACAAAAAAGTGTAAAATAGTGTATTTTCCTTTATGAAGCATCTGACAAAGGAAACGTCTTTTTATATAAGGAGCTTGGGCTGTGGATAGTTCGTTCATCAATTCCGAAACATGTGCGTTGTTCCGATAGTAATCACAACTTCCCGTGATAAAGTGAAATTGTAACGAAACCTTAGCTACGGGTAGGGAAGAGGTGAAGTCGCCCCGGGCGCTGAAGTCAAGAAGGCGCGAAAGGAACTAAAGAAAATTGGAAACAACATGACGGCCTAACTCTATAAAATAATCTTAAGTGTACATCGTTGTCATTATGGAATAGTAATAATATCCGTTCCAGTGTATACGTAGTTACAAATTAATTTCATTGCATTATTGTAGATTTTTAATTCCCAGTGAAACTATTACAACTCATTACACGTTGAATATAATGATATTCTTCGCACTAGAATTTAGACCAGAAAATCTTTAAAAGAAACACCAGAATTGCGCCTTGGCGAATAAAAAAAAAACTGGCACCAGTCCGATGTCTCAAAACTCCAGATCTGCTGTAAAAAGCTCGAAATTAGCATCCCTGGCGGGGACTTCGTGACGCCAGACGTGGTCTCGTGGAGATCGGTACCTCCCCGACGAAGCTTCCATGAACAATAAAGAAATTAGAACTCATTACAATTTGAAAATTCGCATGCAATTTCTCGCATCAGAATTTACATAAAAAAAAAAAAAACTCCAGAATTTCGCCTTGCCGCAATTTCAAAAAGCGGTTGATCCGAAGTACAACGTCAAATGGTAGGTTCGCTCCGTCCTTCGAGGGTGGCGATACTGGCGTGCTATCTAAAATCGTGGGACTACATATTTATTTATTTATTTTCTTTCTGTGTTAGCCATAGGCTGTACGCACTACATAGTTTTGATTTTTCTACAATATTTTGTTACATTTAGTCTTCTTTTAAGCTGTCTCTTGCTTTGTCCCCTACATACACATTCTTCCCCTCCCTCTTCTTCCAGTCTTTCTTCCTTCCTCCTCGCCCCACTTCTCTTTTCCTGCACTCTCACCAAAAAACGCATACATTTTACTTTACACACAGTTACACTATAAAGATGGCTCGACTGGAGCATGATCACTCAATTCGCTGCCTTCTCTAAGAGCTTTCCCCCGCCGTTCTCTTACTTCTCCCAGGTATTTCTCCACTTGCTGCTCCGCTTCCTTTATCTTTATTCTGTCGTCTACCACTTCTATCACCTCCCTACCTGTAAAGTTTTTCATCCATTTGTCCCTTAGGTCACGTGTAGAAGGGTAGTTCAGTAGGATATGCTTGTTCGTCTCCTCCCCATCGCACAAAGAACATATCGTTTCCCCTGATTCGTTTCTCTTTCTTAGTTGTTTCCATCCCCCTAATCTGAACCATGCCAACGCGCCTCTTTCATTTTTTCCCACAACCTGGAAATATTTCGCTTTCCCCCATTCTCTTACTCTTAGCTGTTCCCTGATTGAGGTCTTTGTTTGGCAGTCTGCTATTATTTCTTGTCTGTCTATGTCCAGTAACCTGTCTCTGATTTGATTTTCTGTTGAGATGCCCCCCTTCCTCCCTCTTCCCATGCCCGACCAATTCCGCTATTATATAAGATATTTTTCACTTCCACACCCCAGCTGTAAATGTTTTCCTCCCTTGTCTGTATTTCCAAACATTGTCCCCTCAGCGTAGTTTGGTCCTCTTGTGATAATCGCATCCAATATTTAACAACCCTCATCCGTGCTTGTACCGCGTCTCTGTTCAGGCATAATTCCTTAAGAATCCCACAGTTGGCCGTACCTCTGCTTACGCCCATTACTCTCTTATAAAATTCGGTTTTGTGATTACATAAGTCTATTAAACAATTGATAATATCTAGACAACAATGAAAGAAAACTGCATGAAAATTCACGTCAATGCTCTAGAAGGAATTCTAAGCTGATGTAATGTTTCATATTTTGAAATATCCAAGAAGTTTTTCGAATGGAGAGGAAAATTTGAAAAAAATCGCCCATTTGCATGCCAGAGGTCCAGCCGAGCCTTAACTCCAACAGTTCTACTCCATAGTTTAATGTAGCCTACCTAATACTATTGATGAATAAAGGTTTGCTCAAACGTCAAAGATATATGGACGTCTGAAGGTTTATTTTTCCAGGGAGGGGCAAGCAAGGTATTTTTCCTGGATGGGGGAAGGGGCAACGATGCACGGATCTCCCCACAAGTGTTGTCCATGTACGAAAGCGACGTATTTCCGGTTTGTGCCAACTTCCTTTGAATGAGTTGTTAACCTTGATGTCTTGTGAACGATAGTCGGAGTCGTGTGTGTTGCAGTTGTGAAAAGTGGCACAAAAGCGAAGTAGAATAAACCAAATCAATCAATAAATCAACAATAAGTAATGATAATAAAATGTAAAATACAAGTTTAAAGTTCCACACTTTAAAGTGAAATCCGAACCACTTACGTGGCTCCACCAGAGATTGAACCCGAAACTCCTTGATTCCGAGGCGACAATATTACCACTGCACCATCAGAAAGCCCCTTAAGGAGCCGAGCAGAAAGTAACACCATTGCAAACTATTCCACAAGGCCATGGAGGAAAGCGAAGGGGGAAAAAAATAGTTCCCGAGGCAAAGATTGTTTCCGACCCGTGAAAAATCAATTAGGTATTCTCTGCGGATTAAAAAACCATCAAAAGGCGATTGTGGTGATCTGTGGGTTCAGACCCGTGGGGAAAAGGTTATGCAAAATAACTTTCGACGGACTCCGGTGCAATCTGTTGTCTAGGTTCGCAATTCAGCCACCCCCAGCCGGAGAGGCGCCCAACATGGCGGCTGGCTGTCATCAAATCCGCATTTCGCGTCTCTTTGTAAAATCGCAAGATCGAAAACTTCACGCCGTAAACTCATAAGTTGGCAGGAAAGAATAAATTGTCTTCTCATGATCCTTTGTCTTGAAAAAAACCGCGTCATGTGACTTTTTTTAAAGCGGAAGAGAATGCGAACACGCCTCGCCCGTTGAGGCCGGCCTTTCATCAACTGTCAAACAAGAAAATTAATCGCTGGTTCATAAGATGGCCTTCATACTGTGCATAATGGAAGGAGGCAATATTGATCGAGATGTTTGCGAAATCTAAAGTGCATTTTATAATGCCCAGCCTGATTCAACACCTGCGCAAGAAAAGTTCAAAGTGCAACAAATTTTACAATATCCTTCACGAGTGTGTGCCGATAGGGGAGGTTGGGTGGGGTTCTGTTAAATAATTGTTCAAAAAATAAAGCATACAAAATTGGCGTTCATTCACCACCTGTTTGACGTATATACGGAATATTTGGGGACTACCCGATGAAAAAGTCGTTACCTTGTAATCAAGGGATCCCGGGTTCGATATCCGGTGGAGGCACATTGCACAGTGGTTCGGATCCCACTTTAAACTGTATGTCCAGTCTCGATTAGCCTATCTGTGCAAAAACTGGACTTAAAACCTTAGTTAACTAAACAATATTCGCAATATCGCAAAGCTCTGCTACAGGGCCGGACTGGCAATCTGGGAAACTTGTCCTCCTTGACATATATTTAAAAAAAATGATATAATTCGAATAGTCGTGAAAACATGAACAAGGTGTGCCATGAAAGATATAAATATGATTATATGCATATCGTGAAAAAGTACAAGAAGGCAAAGAACTGTTCAACAAATTCATATACTCTGTCTCAAGAGCCGGTAGAGCAACGCCGCGCATAACAGTAGAGAAGGGGAGAAAGCGAGTGGGCTGAGCGAAGCACTGCCGAGAGGGGTGGTAGCTGCTTCTTCCATGCAATCCCTTTCCCTCTCACACGTTCATTGGTCGAGCCCGCTCGACCCACTACTTGGGCAGACGACTTATCTTTGTTCAACTGTTCCATCTCCTGGTACAGAGTATAGATGTATGGAAAGGAAGCAAGTCGAATCCAGTGGACTCATATTTGAACTTGATGACAACACCACGGCATTTTCGATTGAATTCCATTTTTTATGATTTGCAAAACAATAAGAATAAAAGGTAAAATATGTCTTGTTATGACGAGATCTAGGATTTTAAGGCTCTAAAAAGTGTGCTTTTAGCTCTACAAATCCTAAAATAGGTCCTACAATTTCTAAAATAGGTCCTAAAAATCTTAAGTTAGGCTCTAAAAATCCTGAAGTAGGTTCAAAAAAACTTAAAATTCCTCAAAAATGCTGATTAGGTATAGTCACCTATATCCTGAAATACGCACCATCTTGCATAACGTTATGTGTGTTGCCTAACCCTACGGCGATGGCAGAACTTACCATTGGAAATTTGCTATTAAAATCCACTCTTCGCCGTACAGTTAGGCAAAAATCTTTATTCATGTTATCCACAGTCAAACTCCACAATTTTGTCTGTGAGGATCATCTTATATGCTGAAAATAATCTTTCAACAAAAACATAGTCAGTGGTGCAAACTTCAATGCTGAAATGTTAGTTTGCAAGGCGTGAATGTCACAAAGCACCGAAGTGACGCGAAAGTGAGCAAGACCACACAGATCAGACCACTTTGTATTGTACAGGTAACAGTGACACCAGACATTTTCCTTTGTTTAGAGCTTTGAAAAATCACCATGGACTTGGAGGAAGGGAAATCGACAGAGAGGAAATTTCAAACACGTTCGTCATTGAATTTTTTCGTGATCAAACAAAGCAAATGCCTCTGTGCGACATTAAAATCCTGTAAAACCTTCAAAAAATGCAGTGAGTGGGGGAATACCTGTGCAAATTATCCTGATGGGGGATGCCTTGGGAGAATTTTCTTAACTGAACGGATAGCATCACCCAACTTCTCCCTCCCACTTTGAGCAGCGCTGTCCACTATGAAAAACTCTTTCGTGTGGTCTTGCTGACAGTTAGTTACTGGAAGTACCAGAAATTGCTGAAGAAGTAAAATTGTGTCGACCATGTCTCAAACTGGGCTGATAAATTTATCACATGTGTAAAAAGAGGCCACTTTAAGTGTATTTTACCCAAAAACTACTCACGAATTGCTTTACATTCGAAAACATTCGGTTAACGACTCGGTGGCTGAATTGGAAATAAATTACTGCCAGTATGCACTGACCAGTCTTTTGATACAATCCTTTTTTAACATGAAATCTTAATTAATACATCCATTCTCATTGTCTCTCTTGTCTTTTATCACCACACATTGCGCTCCTGTTTTATTTGTGCCAGGCATGAATTGAAGGCATTAAACCACTCACTATTGCAAAAATTCCTAATAACACAAAAATCAGTTTTAACCCTCAACTACAGTTGTGACGTCCCACGGACCGTAGTGTTCCTTTCGCTTGTTAGTTGTTACCCCGCCAGTAGCTTTGACCTTGAGACTATCTCTCTTTCAGTAGAGGGAGATTATTTCCATAACATCTTTGGCTGTTATGCATTTGAAGCTTCGAAACGAGTCACAACTCTCGTAGCAGCCAATCAACGAAGCGAGCCTCTGACGTCATCTCAACCCAGAACCTATCGCTAAGCCCCCTGCTCAGGCTCTACACGCCCACTAGGTTCGCTAGCCAGACTCGAGTAGTCCGCTGGAGATGTTCCGAAAGTAATTCGACTCTACCTTCCTCAACTTCAGTGTGCTGTGAAAGCGTGAAGGGAAAGGTTGTATTATCTGCTTCTGTGGTGCTCTATTTATATACTGCGGTCCCGCGGACGTCACGACTGTGTTTCAGGGTTAAAATCACCGATGATTTATTACGATCAAGAGACAAGAGATTTGCAGGTTTTTTATTTGTGGCATATACTGAATAGAGGGGCCCGTGGTTCTGAAGAATGAATGTTAAACAATAACTAAGGACTAAATTCACGTTGATCAGCTGTGTGTAAAAACTCAGTTAAGATATATTTTGGATTGGTGTACTTGTTTTGCTTAAACTCACAATATAAACAAAATATTTCTTTGAGGGAAGTTAAAAAATAATGTTTCGCTCTCAAAACTACGTAATTGTGTTCAGTGAATAACAAAGCATAAAACATGATTAAATTCACATCATTTAAAATATGTCTTGATATATTAATATTCCTTTTTACATAGAGGTCCTGTGGACTGTGTTAGTGCCCAAAATGTTCACGACTGTGGTTAAGGGTTATAATTAACATGTATGATCACTGTGATTTACCCTGGCAAATGATACTTGTTTAATTTATTGCACGTTATGTCATGTGGTAAATCTGTAAATGGCCATCGTTTTTTTACCAATATTAGATCTATATGCAATTCTAAACACGTTACTGGTTGGTTCCAAGTCCTTTTGATTCGGAATGTTAATTGATTCTTATATTCGGTTCAGTTTAGAACTTGTTAGCATATTATCGGCTGTATTGTTGTCTTTCTCATGACTTGGACTAGGATTTTGATGACCTTAAAATTACCAAAAAATGACCTTTAAAAAATGCATTTATGACCTAATAAATTCAAGAAAATGCCCTATAAACTTAGAAAAATGACCTAAAAATTCTGAAAGATTTGTGGAACAAATTTATAAACTACCAAGAGAAATTCAAATTACACATTAACGTTACAGTATCTATCACATGTTCATTGCGTATGGTAGTACAAGTAAGAAAGTTCACTTTATGTCATCTTTTACACTTTAAGTACTGAGTTACAGTACACAATGAAAATCATATGCAAATTTTCAAAAATGAATGATTATCGGTTGTCGGACAAGAGAGCCTTGTACATGGAAAAACTTCTCTCGACTACTAATTAACTTGACTTGAAATGAACAATATCGCTTGCTGCTAAGTCACTTTCAATTCCATGGAGTGCAAATTGTTTCCCTGACAAAATGTTCGATACAGAGCACAGAACTTTGTACCCCTTGTTTTTTAACAATAATCCGTTCGGCGACAATGTATTTACTGATAGAGCGGAATTGTTACACAACAGCTTGTATCAACAATACTGCAGAGAATTTATTTGTTTCTTCAAACACAGGCCACCAGAACTGCGCTGAAGGCAATGAGACGAGCCATACTCATGACGTATTATCGACAAGGAGCGCTCTGCGGGGCGGGGGAAGAGTGCAGAGTGCTGCACAATTCAACTCAAACGTGCGTGAACAGTCTCGACGGACGGGAACTATTGATGCGCGCGCTTTTCAAACTTGCAGCGATGTACAAAGAAAATCGTCCCTTGAGAACTAATTGTCCTAGAAAGATGAAATCGGTTTTCTCTTTTCTCGGAATGACAGAGCTGTCAGCGGAGGTGACATTTATGTATTTTACTTCCCAATAATGAAAGTTAAAGGGAGAAAAATAAGAAAAGCAAAACTTTAACGACATGGCATTCGGCACGCCCCTGTGGCCACCACAATTCACCTAAGTGAAGGAAAAAATGTGGTATGTAGCAGTATTTCTATAAACTACTCACAAATTGCTTTACTTTCGAAGACATTCTCTTTTATCTACAATTTATCTCGACACTTAGTTTTTGAGATTATCTGGCGTTTCGACCCGTGTATTGCGTTCGTCTGTCCGATTGTGACAAACCTCAGGAAACATGACAAGACATTAATTTCTCCCGGGAAATTCGATGGCAAGTTTGAAAGTTGACCAATGCGGTCGACCACCGAGGTCTGATAAAAATGCACAATAATGACATGGAAAAAGATAAATGCATTCAATTCTATATGTTGCAAGCATTGGCGTACGCAGAGAGGGGCTGATGGGGCTACAGCCCCGCTCCGAAATTTTGAAAAATCAACTTTTTCAAATAAGAACAGTGACAACTCGGGAAAAACCAGTGATAAATGCAAACCGCCCTCAAAATGACCCCCCAATAGGTGGGTTTCATGTGACGTCAGAATTCGCGTCGCCGCCATGTTTGCGGCCGAGTTGTTTGTTGTCTGCAAGGAAATACCCACCATGTAGGAGAATGGGATCCATTCTCTTTGCACGTAGCGTTCGATACACCTGCGCCAACTGCACGTTTGTTGTTAGTACTGTGTAAAATTTCGGTAAAACATTGCATACAATTAATGACAATGTTGTGCCATCTGGAAATGGCGGTAATTTTTCGTGTTCAAGCTCTTTGCGCAGTGCACACAAAAAGATATGGAGAAAATGTGAAGTTTTGCGTTGTAGATCCATATGAACTGGACGATAAAACGAAATGAAAAGGGGCCTAAACCTTTGGCCAACTCAAGTTCACGTGTGTTTAATGACTTGATCCAGCTACCTGGAATCAATTCGTTTTCGTATTTATTAGTGGTTAGGATTCTGCTTGAAATATTTACATTCAGTACAGATTTTCAAGGCTCTGCTATTATCGTCTCTGTTTTCCTTGAAGGTTTGTTCAAGCGCTGTAACTTAAAATGTTGAGTTGCTCGAAAACAGTAATTTCATTCCTTGCTTTAACAATTTGGGATATGCTGGCCTCCGTGGCGGACTGGTAAACACAGCGCGCAACGATGCCAAGGGTTCCGGGTTCGAATCCCGGCCTAAGTATGGGTGTTCTTTGTGAGTTTCCCTTAATCAATTTCATCATATCATCACTCAACCTTGTTTTCACGATTAGCCGAATCGGCAGAAAAGCGAAGTAAAATAAACCAAATCAATCAATCAATTTG
Organism: Lepisma saccharinum; assembly: GCF_977018435.1. Classification (NCBI taxonomy): domain Eukaryota; kingdom Metazoa; phylum Arthropoda; class Insecta; order Zygentoma; family Lepismatidae; genus Lepisma; species Lepisma saccharinum. Next base: position 20,649,236 of record NC_139257.1, read on the forward strand.
GGATACTTTGATGTATCATTAACATGTTTTAATTAAGCAGTGTTTTTTTTCTGACAGTACGCAAAGCCTACTGCCGGTACCTTTTCTCATGGATCGGCTAAAAATTAATAATAGTTTGTGTTATATAACGGAATATAAATAATCAAGTACAAGCGTCAAATTATCAATATGAATTTAACGTTGAATGTTATCATTTTTATCGTCAAATTTATCGGAAGTATCAGCACCCTTCTACCAAACAAAAACAAAGAAGCACTACTTGTAAGTATGATTAAACACACAAACTTGATCCATTTGTACTAAAAGTCACAGAGAAAGGTGATACGAGGGTCACTATTTATATTTTGAGCCTAACAATGAAAAAACAGGAATTTGGCATTGAAAACTGCTTTATTGTTTTTCGAAGTATTCTCCTTTATGGTCAATACACTTTTGCATTCGTTCGAACCATTTGTCAAAGCAGTTTTTCCAATCTTCTTGAGACACCTCCATAATATGGTTTTTGAACGCATCAACGGCGTCTTCCGCCGACGAAAATCGTTGTCCACGCAATTTATTCTCGACATTCGGGAACAAGAAGAAGTCATTGGGTGCCAAATCAGGACTGTACGGCGGATGACCCATCAATTCGATTTTTTGACTGTTCGTAAAGTTGGTTGTTAGACGAGATGTGTGACAGCTGGCATTGTCTTGATGAAGAATGATCCGACGGCGTTTGTTTGTTTTCCGTATTTGACCGAAGACCTCTGGCAAACAAATTGTTGTGTACCATTCAGAGTTGACCGTTCTACGTTCCTCTAAAGGGACAGTTGCCACGTGACCAGTTTTCCCGAAAAAACAGGCGACCGTTTGTTTCGATGTGCTTCGAGCGCGAACAACTTTTGTTGGATTGGGTTCATCTTGAAACACACATACAGTCGACTGCTGTTTACGTTCCGGCTCATATGCATATATCCAGGATTCGTCACCTGTTACAATCTTATATACGTCTTTTGAAACACCACGATTGTATTTATTGAGCATTTGTTTGCCCCAATTGACGCGAGCGTCTTTTTGGGTTTTTGTCAAATTGTGTGGGATCCAACGAGAACATACCTTTCTCACAGCTAAATGATCATGTAATATTTTATATATGCTGGTGGAACTAATGCCTATGGTTGCCTCAATCTCACAGTATGTCACATGACGATCTTGCAGTATTAGGTTATGCACAGCATCAATGTTTTCTTGAACAACAACTGATTTTGGACGACCTTCGCGAATCTCGTCGGTGAGCGAATGGCGGCCACGATTAAATTCGTTATACCAGCGTTTCACATTGGCAAAGGATGGGGCTTCATCGCCAAATGTGGAAGTAAGTTGATCGATGCACTCTTGTCTTGATAATCCACGTCGAAAATTGTAAAAAATCATCGCACGAAAATGTTCACGAGTTAATTCCATTTTATTGTTGTCGCGCAATCTCCAAGGCAACATAAACAACACAAATGAAGCTATTGACAAAACATTAGAAGTATGTTATGGTCAATAATGCCAGACGATTCCGTGCAAACTTCAAATCGCGCCTAACTTCAATCAGTGTTGCCAAGGCTCAAAATATAAATAGTGACCCTCGTATATGAACTTACCTGAGAGGAAATGTTCACTCCACAGTCTGTAATGTTGGTACAATTTATTCTCGCCAATCTTCTGATCAACAATTATCGAGTTCCGTGACGTGAAGCGCACCTTCTGTTCTTTCTCGGGAAATTGGAGGATAAACGTGAGTTTCTGTTAAACAACCGAATACTACACAGTCCCATTGTAAACAACGGTCACATCTACCGCCCGCTTGAATTCCGTATGCTTACAAGAACCGGCCTCAATCATGACTGCTCGATCCCACAATGCAACAGTTTGTGACGTAGGTGAAACGCACCTATTGCCATTCTCTTTTCTTTAATTTTTGAGAGTGGAAATATCTAAATGTACGAAATATGTTATTGTATATTCCACCCTTCATCCATCTTTACAATAATTCCAGCCCCTCCCGAAAAAATATCCTTTGATTGCAAGGTTTGTATTATTCGTAAGTGGACAAATTTTGCGCAAGGACCATTTAGAGGGGAGTCCAGGGTGTCCTGACCCCTTACGAAAGACTTGCCAAGTCCAAAATTAAATAAGCAAAATGCTTGTTTACTTTTATATAATAAGAAGTTAATTTATTTTCGCAGTACTTAAATAAAGATAAGGATTATATTGTGATATATAGCTCAGCTTTTCGTTGACAGTGCCTGCGAAAATGCGTATCACTAAATACAGCAATAATAATACGCATAAAATAATTATCAGAGACTGGAACCGATTTTGTATTGAATAAATAATCCTTTAATTTATTTGATAGGACAGCTGTATTTATTCAAATCTTAGTGAACTTGATTGATTGATTGATTTCGTGTTTAAGTCCACTTTATGCACAGTAAGGCTAATCGGGACTGGACCTACAGTTTAAAGTGGGATCCGAACCACTATGTACCTCCACCGGGACCCCTTGATTACAAGGCGACAACGCTACCACAACGCCATCGGGAAGGCCCTTTTAGTGAACTTAAGTAGACATAAGCTAGATAATGAATACGTGCTGTTCGTGACAAAAATATTATTTTTATTATTAATAATAATTGACCAATTGCAATAATAATAGACATATCAATCTCATTAAGCTATTGATTGATTGAGCTTGTTTTCAAGTCCACTATATGCACAGAGAGACTAATCGGGATTGGACATACTGATAACACCATTAAGCCTTGTTTCCATGATAACCAAAAACTCAATATGCTGACCAAGGCAAGGCAGAATTTATTTTATTTTAAAACATAAACTAAACGTTACGTTTAAGCCTTTTAGCAAGGTCTTCTTCAGACTCTGTACCAAATACAAATTGAATTAAGGTACAAAACAGGAAGATATATATATATACACAAAAATCACTCCCCTCTACACACAAGAATATTAGAAAGTAGTTTATCTGGAACATTCCTTTCCAGGTGTACCAGCAGGTGGCCTTCTCCTGTCAACTGTTGGTTCACCTGACAGGCGATTTAGATAAACATTCCCATGAAGAAGATTGAAATGTAACGTTTAGTTTATCTTTTAAAATAAAATAAAGTCTGCCTTGGTCAGCATATTGGATTTTTGGGCCTACTGTTTAACCACTACCGGGTATCGAACCCGGGACCCCTTGATTACAAGACAAAGACGCTGCCACTACGTAATCTGGGAGGCGTTTATTATGATATTAATTATGAACTTTATTATTATTATACATGTGAAACACTTGGTTCAGACCCTTTCCGAAATATAGTTCTACAGGGTGTATCAAAAGTCCCATTACCCCCTCTTTGAATTGTAGACAAACCTGCAAAATGTTATTTTAACAGCATGCGTATGATGAGAGGATGGTATACCATTAAATCAGACCAATGGCCACCATTTACTCTGTGTGCACACCGCCATTTTCATGGCACTGTATTTCTCGCCTCCAGGTGCGATGTGAAATCCTCCGTAACGTGGCTGGCGTGAAGGAAGCAAACGCATTGCGAACGGCTTCTTGAAGTTCCTCAGTTGTCTGATAACGATTATGGGCGACTTTCTGTTTGATGTGCCCCCCATAGCGCATTAGATTTGGACTTCGGGATGGCCATTTTAATGGTGCTGGTAAATTTGGCGATCCTCGTCCAATCCGTTTGTCTCTGAACACATCATTGAGGAATTCTCTTAAAATGGCCACCCCGAAATCCAGATCTGACATCTTATGTTACGGAGGATTTCACATCGCACCGGGAGGCAAATAATACTGTGCCATGAAAATGGCGGTGTGCACACAGATCCTCTGGAGTAAATGGTGGTCATTGGTCTGATTTAATGGTATACCATCCTCTCATCATACGCATGCTGTTAAAATAACATTTTGCAGGTTTGTCTACAATTCAAAGGGGGGGGGTAATGGGACTTTTGGTACACCCTGTAGATGTATGACTGCTTTTGCAATATTTTTTGCTTTAAAAAAAGAGCAAGTGCATATCTGCAAATCTTTCTCGAAGGTAACTCAAGCATGAAATTCACCCTCTCCCTGCTGTTGGCTTGTGTCACGTAATAGACCGCAAGCTAAACCATAGCACTTTGACTCGAGCCCCCTTCCCCACCCCCGCCCTTTTTGTCAAGGGGGAGAACTTCCAACCCACGAACTAATTCACCTACAGCGCCATTGACGCGTTAAGGTTCGTCATTGTTTCGGGTGGGAAAGCGCCACGTGTCTTTCCTCTATCGAGCAAAGAGATCGCAATCCGAGAGGCCCTTTGTTATCATTTCATGCTATGCTGTCGCTCATTGCTGTGCCTCGTTTCACGGTGACGTAAAAGTGACAGGCCGACGCGCAGTGTTTCCAAATGCTAGGAAATAGCGCTGTAGCCGGTAGGGGTGGTACCCAGTGTCGTCGCGTGCGGTTTGCATACGAGTGTTCACAATAATTTACTCCTCTCCCTTCAATTGAAAAAGTGAGAATGACAGTTCAATTTATTTTCAACAACGTCCCCCCAAAATCACGCTATTTGAAGTAATGTAAGAAGGACCTAGGGGAAATTGTCCCTCTCCCCCTTAAAACCCGCCAGGTTTAGCGAATTCACGCTAAAGTTTGCAAGTATGTAGCACAGACGTTTTCAAATCTCCCTAGACATGCCTTGTATATGCTGCACTCTGGTGCCAAATGTAAGCAGTATTGCCGCTTGCATCAGTGTTCGCACAGAGAAGTGAACATCTTCGGGGTATAGTGGCCAACAGCCTCTTAGCTGTCAGTATGCAACACGCACAGCAATTGTGTTCAACGCCCTTCGTGGAACACCGTGGGGAGTCAGTGTTACCAACTATCTTGAAAAGTTATCAGACGTGAAAGAAGTCGTGTCAGAGTAAATTGTGTGTATAGCCTCGTACATCAAACATAGTATTTCTTCGAATAAATATACGTATGTGTGCGTGCATTTAATATGTACGTAATTTAAGACATATGAGTGTTCACGTGCTCATGCCAACATTATCGGGTGACGCGCCTGGTGGTACCGATACGGGCTCACACTTGCGTGAGGATTTTTTTCGGGCGAAGTTGGACTTGCAAAGGTGACTACTACGTAACTGCTTAATAGGGTGCGGCATACGCAATAACATATTCCGTATATTTAGAGCTTTCCACTCTCAAAAATGGCAGGAAGTTTACATTTATCACTGTTTTTTTTCCCCGAGGTCTTCACTGCTTTCTATACTTGGCACGAGCTTTGGGGGCTAACTTTCGGCGTTAAAATATATTTTCAACCGAACATATTATATTTTTATGACCCTACAACTGCAAACACAAAATGTTAATCACTAGAAAGGTAGACGGTGAATTACCAAATTAGAAGAGAACCTTCATTAGCTGAATAGTTCAAATCACCAAAGGGTCAAAGATGAAAATGCTCCGGCAACGCTGACTTTAATCACTGCCCGCCCCTACTTGCACTTTCTACCAAGAAAAAAAAAACTTCGACGAATTGACAAGATATTGGCTCACTCGACCCAGTGGATTGTTTTAAAGTAAATATTTTCTTCCGTGCTTTACATATTCTAGTAAATCAAGCAAACAATAGATTTCAGAGTATGAAACAAATCAAAGAAAAATTCATCTTTTTAAGCCCTAACAGTAGAACCCGCTCTGGGAGAAATATATAGAAGATGTATCCCGCACTGTAGCTAGAGAAATTGTTGTTTTCGGAACGTAGTATCAAATGAACTCAAAAGAAGAAACAAGTCGAACATCAGCGAAGTTGCAGAATTCCTGTTGATAGAAAACAAAATTCTCTATTGCATTCCGGACGTATGCACTGCATGTATGCTGTATTTGACTCTACCTGTAACATCTTCATCAGCTGAGAGGTCAATATCCAAGCTAAAATTAATCAAACATTTCTTCAAAGGCAAAATGACAAGAAAAACTCAATATGCTGACCAAGGCAGTAATTTATTTTATTATAAAACATAAACTAAACGTAACGTTTCAACCTTCTGGCAAGGTTTTCTTCAGACTCTGCACCAAGTACAAATGTAACAAGGTACACAACAGGACGATATATAGACACAAAAATACTCTCCTCCAGACTATTAGAAAGTAGTTCTGGAACAATCTAGCAGGTGGCTTTTTGTGTATATATACCTATATCGTCCTGTTGTGTACCTTGTTACATTTGTACTTGGTGCAGAGTCTGAAGAAGTCCTTGCTAGAAGGTTTAGTTTAGTGTATGTTTTATAATAAAATAAATTACTGCCTTGGTCAGTATATTGAGTTTTTCATATCATGGAAACAAGGCTTAATGGTGTTATAATGACAAGAGTGAGATTGAATGGACTGGCCCTACACCAAAAGCGATCCGGCTCAAAATTTGGACTTGACGAAACTAGCACAAGAATTTGCTTCCATCCAAAAACGCAGAAGAATGTAATTGGCATTGAACAATATCGTATTATTTTGTAGAACAGTGTATTTTCATATACTATAATTGTAATATATAAGTTTTTGCAGTTTGTCTATTGTCTTAGCCTTTCGTACCAGTTTCTACACTGATTCTAATTACATGTATGTATTTTCATATTTGAATATACATAATATAAATGTAGGCGTGAATTTATATATATTTAGATTATTTTTAAAAAAGAATAGGGGCGCAAAACTGAAAGTTGCGAGAGGGGGCGCAGAGCGTGTTAGTTACGCCCATCGTTTCTGAACCTATGGGGCGCGACCCATTGCTGGGTGCCGAGGAGGCTCTAAAATGTATTTACTGTGTCTTCAAAACCTATTACATTTAAATTACTATGACGTATTGTTTTAACAATTTAAATTCAACCCGTGTCGCGCTCTACCATTGCACATTAGTCACGTTAGTTTGGTGAGTACAAGAAAATGTTTTCAATATCAGCATGTGTGTTTGGTTAAATGTTAGACTGGAGTAAATTAGTCTTTTAAATTACATATTTAGTATTCTTTAATGAAGTATGTGTAATTTGTTTAAGCAAACGTAAAAGAGTGCTTCCTAAAGTACTAGTTATTAGCAAAAATAATGGGTGCACACCCCTACAAGTATGCTTCTGGGTTCGATGAAGTGTAATAGCTATCCTTCCAGGTGCGTCCCCGACTGAGAAAGGTTGAGAACCACTGCTGCAGCTCCATCAGCCGTCCTCTCACACGCGTCGCCTGATAATGTTCGCATGAGCACGTGAACACTCATGTATCTTAAATTACGTACATATTAAATGCAGACACACATATATTTTTATTCGAAAAAATACTGTTTGATGTACGAGTATATACACAAAATTTACTCTTGACACGACTTATTTCACGTCTGATAACTTTTTTAGATAGTTGGTAACAATGACTCCTACGGTGTTCCACGGAGGGCGTTGAACACAATTGCTGTGCGTGTTGCATAGAGCTGACAGCTAAGGGGCTGTTGGCTACTATACCCCGAAGATGTTCACTTCCCTGTGCGAACACTGATGCAAGCGGCAATACTTCTTACATTTGGCACCAGAGTGCAGCATATACAAGGCATGTCTAGGGGGACTCGGAAAGGTCTGTGCTACATAGTTGCAAACTTTAGCGACAATTCGCTAAACCTGGCGGATTTTAAGGGGGAGAGGGACAATTTCCCCTAGGTCCTTCTTTCATTACTTCAAATATAGCGTGAATTTGGGGGGAAATTGTTGAAAATAAATTGAACTGTTATTCTCACTTTTTCAATTGAAGATGAAGTTGCAAGGGTGGGGAGTAAATCTACATTCAGTACAAAAACATTATTGTGAACACTCGTATGCGAACCGTACGCGACGCCAGTGCGTCCTCTGCCTACGCCAGTGCGGCACGTATCTATAAAGGACATTCTATTGTCACGAGTTGACTAAACATATCTATCATTAAAAAAAACTTTCCAAGATTTGTAGTTACGCATACAAGTGAACAATTTTGTATCACGGGTGGGACAGAAGAACCACTGCCTATTCACTTAATAATACATTATTTTTTTAAAATTCTGTGAATTGTCAATGATGAAAAATAAATTATTTAAAACAAACAGAGAAGATAATTGACATTTGAATATTCTAATGGAGTTGAGGTGGAAATGTAACATTTAAAGGAGAAACTAATTATTTTTTGGTGTCACGGGCGGGACAAAACTAAATCAAAAAGTTAAAATAAAGTTAATTATTGAATTTTTATGCAAACGACAATTTTAAATTGTTCACTCACAAGATAGGATAAAGTTATAGCATTGCATTTAATTTTAAAAATTGAGGTTCAGGGACACTTTCGCCGGACCTGTGGCTGAGTGGTTAACACATCGCACTGCGACGCCAGGGGTCCCGGGTTCGAATCCCGCTCGGGCATGGTTGTTTGTGTCCATTCATCAATTTCATCACTCATCCCCATCTTCGCAAATTAGCCAAGAGGCACAAAACGCGAAGTAAAATAAAATTAATCAATCAATCAATCAGGAACACTTTCACAGGGAATGCACCATAACTATACTTCGGCAGGGTCAGAGCCAAGTGTCTCAAATGTAATACATAATAATAATAATTAAATTTATAATTAATAGGTTAATAAATTAATGATTTGGTTTATTTTACTCCGCTTTTCTGCCACTTTTGGTTAATCGCGAAGATGAGGATGAGTGATGACAGGATGAAATTGATGAAGGGGGACCTACGGCACACTTTCAACTGTAGGTCCAGTCCCGATTAACCTTTCTCAAACAAGCAAGCAAACTCCAACAGCCACAAATATCAACGCTCACCAGATTGCAAAGAACCTCTCAACGACTTCAACCAGAAGATCCAATGACGTGAATATATACGAGGAAAAACAGATTGCCTGCCTTTCAAAACCGAACGCATCCACCCTTCACTCCGTGGCTTGTTACGATTACACCACGCGTGGCTCTTAATGGCAGGCACGTGCAACCCTTCCCGACTCATTTCGTGCCCCTTGTTGACGCAGGAAACTCACCTTAATTACATCCACAAGTGGTTCCCGCACCTCTCGAGCTTTAAAGCTGTACATGCAACCTTTTCCGCATTAAGCGAGTTTCAAACAATGACCGCACAACTTGAAGAGCTCTTATTTTATTAATAAGAACAGCCTAATCTTACTTACAATACCGTAATTATTGTAGTTACCAAACAGTAGTTGGCCATTACAGAAACAGGACAGTTTCAAAACTTTCGTTTCTCTTGTCGTTTTCGTAATTGGAAATACCTTTTCTTGCGCTGTTTAAGTATTGAATACTGAGGCATTGTTTTGAGGTTGCTGAACTTCATTGGAGATAAACTAACGCCAACAATTACTCTTGCTTGATAGTTAATCTAACCCAGGGGTGACCAAACTTTTCAGGGTCAGATCCCGAGAACGGATTTACATGTAAATTACATATAAATATATGAAGCTGAAATGAGTTATATTTTGTATTATCTTTGCGCATCATGGCACCGTAGACTCGAAAAATTCCGTTTATATTTTCCATATCTGTACATATTTATTTGGTTTAGGCTCATATCTTACATATTTTAGTTATTTCTACATATTATTTCCATATTTCAGAACATTTCTCAACATATTCGCATAATAACACTATACATATCCCCGTGTGACCCAAAGAGTTGGATGAATTTCTTGCGAATAACGGAAGAAGTCCGAAGCGACGTTAAGCAAATGAAAATTTACGACAATTTTTTTCATACCCTCCAATTACGTTAATTACAACTTTTCTGTCATCCGAACAATAATGTTTCTTCTCTTCTTCCAATTTTACACGTCCAAACTGTTTGTTTTTGCTATTGTAAAACAATAGAGAATGATTGCTCAAGCACCGGCTCCTGATTGTTACAAACCTACTGCGAACGCTTGACTCTCACGCGAATCATGGTCAAGCAGCTATTAAACTATTGATAATATCTAGACAACAGTGAAAGAAAACTACACGAAAATTCACGTCAATGCTCTAGAAGCAATTCCAAGCGTATGTAATTTTTCATATTTTGAAATATCCAAGTGGTTTTTCGAATGGAAAGGAAAAGTTTTAAAAATTCGCCCATTCGAACGCCAAAGGTCCACCCGAGCCTTAAGGTTCAGCCACCGATCTCCGTGGCGGAGTGACGCCATTTCGGGGGGGGGGGGGGGCTCATCCCTTATCAACAAGAGTATTGCTATTTGTAAAGGGCGCAGGCCATTGATAAAACTTGATTACTAGAAATAATAATGACAATGATAATTACTACCACGGTTATAATTGTAATTTTGCAATAATAAAGTAAAGTAAACAAATTTTATTCCAATTTTATTGTTATTATTATTATATAAATGGAGTGATTTTGCTACTTGATCCACCGTGTGAGGGTGTGAGTGAATATCCAATATGTCCACTATTTTTTTACATTTTGTACAGTTAGTGTACCGAAATTCGTTACAAAAAAAAGGCTTTAAAAGTTAGGGACAAATTTTACTCATAAAGTTTATATTGTGTGGCCTCTCACAAAGAAAACTATAAGTTTTGAAAGCTGTGGACCCATTTATTCTTCTATTAAATGCTAGAGTATAAAAACATAACCTAGTTCCTCTATTATACACTAAATTTTTTCGATCCAATGTTTAGAATGCTAAGAAAGTTCGAGGGGGGCTGAAGCCCCCTTAGTTCTCCCACTGGCTACGTGTCTGTTTGTGACTGTCCTTTTATCAATTCCATCACGTCATCGCGACATGCCAAAAGTGGGAGAAATGCGAAGGTGTTTCAGGAGTTGGCAACCGGATTTATTAGAAGTTGGCAACCTGATTTGGCAACAGAGGCGGATGTAGAATTTTTTACTGATAGGGGCAGAGAATATTTATTTCCAAGACGTCTTATATGTTTACAACAAATATATAATCCGAATTTGTTTATCTGACCACGGATTGGTATACTAAAACAAATTCTACATCCGCCTCTGTTGCCAACTCCTAATAAATCCGGTTGCCAACTCCTGAAACACCATCCATAACAATCTGTAGAATCTTTGAAATGTAAAATACAACGAACTTCAAATTCCAGACATTTAGCCAACACCTTTCCAGACAGGAAACAGCAAGAAACATCTAATGTCTTGTCAGACATTACCGAGCTCCCTTGATCGCCATCGTTGTAAACAGGTGTAAACAATTGCAATCAAGGAAGAGACTACAGGTCTGATTCTGCATTTGTTTAGTAAAATCAATCTGAATAAATATCTGGGAAGAGAGAGGTCAGGGGGTCAGGGGCAGTTTCTAAGCCATCAGTCAGAGTGGTCAGTTTTTCGGAGGTGCAGAAGTAGGAGCTAAAAGTCTGGTAGAGGGAGAATATTTCCATAACATCTTTGGCTGTTATGCATTTGAAGCTTCGCAACGAGTCACAACTCTCGAAGCAGCCAATCAACTAAGCGAGCCGCTGACGTCATCTCAACCCAGAGCCTATCGCTAAGTCCCTTGCTTAGGCTCTACCACGCCCACTAGGCTCGCTAGACAGACTCGCTTAGTCCGCTGGAGATGTTCCAAAAGTAATTCGAGTCTAGAAGGGTGAAGTCTAGGCTTTCAGACTTGCACTATACGAAGGACACGTCGTTTGTAAAGCAATCCGTGCTTCGACACCTCGAGGAAGCACTTCCAGACAGTGAAAGACAGGTATTTCCATACACCATGCTGATCCAGTCTGTAGGGGTTTAAAACTCAAGTGTTGTGTTTTGTCATCAAGTGTATAGTTAGCTCTCGCACCTTACCATCAGGTTTGCCATGAACAGCGAGTGTGCCAATGATTGAGGGGTGTATGACGAATGAGCTACATCACCCATTTCGATCCCGCATACCGAAGGGTATGTTACGCATCATCGTACGGAAATGAACAACTTTATGCACATTTTCAAATCGATTATTATTCTGTATTCTGGCTTCGCAGATACAATAAACGCTCCTGACTAAGCCATACCCTATCCTGACACAAACGATCAGATCGCAATCAACGATTCATATGTGGCCCAATATTAATATACATGCACGTTAATGGCGAACCCGTACTGCGAAACCTATTATTTATTCATGTGACCTTTCTGCCTGGCAGCAAATGGCAGGGCGAACCGACCCCATTGGGCATGCATGTTGTGTCAGATGGTCGCGTTCCCTCCATGTACAATCACGCCTCCTAGCGGATAGGCACGACAACACGTACTTGTAGCGTGTAATATTATGACAGCGATTGTCTCTGCGATAATTCGTACATAGGCTCTTATGAAACATGGCTAAATCGATACGAGAGTGTAACAATCGTGTTTGTTACAGAGCACACAGGCTCGACACTAACGTGTATCTATAGCGCATATATACGAGGGTTAAGTCATAAGTCATGGCAACAATTTTTTTTCTCGCGAACAGGGACAACTAAGATATACATTTGAAAGTGTATGGAATGTACTTTCGAATGAAGCCACCAGATGAATTCTGGATGCAGGAGACTCTCGTAGGGAAGAGGCATAACACAGGACATTGGACAACAGTGTTATGTTATGGCATGAGCAACAAGTACAGAAGACTACACTCTTTAACAACCTTCAAAGTATTCACCCAGGTTATCCATTGTGTTTTATTGAGGCATGGCACCTGTCCTCTCGTAAACACTGTTCAATCACCATCACCCGTACATCTTTGTCCTTGGATACACTGCAAGGCAGATCGGCAGTTGATACTCTGCCCTGTTTGAAGGCCTCCACCCACCTCGCCTCTGGGAACAATTTGTTCATCCGCCAAAAGCCCTGACTTGGCACCAAGTGACTACCATCTCTTTCTTCATCTGAAGAAGAAGTTTCTTGCTGGTCAGCGTTTCGACGAGGATGACGACGTCGAAGCAGCAGTGCATGGATGGATTTCGTCACAGGCGGGAACATTGTATGATGATGGGATACAAAAAATAGTGCCACGCTACGACAAATGCTTGAACAATGGTGGAAACTACGTAGAAAAGTAGTTTAGGGTCTGTAGAATGCAATGCAAATAAAAAAAGTACGAAACTATTTTACTTTATTTTTTACATCCTTTCGGTACTTACTTTCTGAATACGCCTCGTATATAAGTTTAGTTCATGTTATTTTTTTCTTATTTTATACTATTATTTTTGTTGTTAGTACGTTCCAATGTAAAATGGCTAACGCTGTATTTGGAATCTTCTATTAAATAAATAAATAAATAAATATCATCATCCATCCTCATCTTTGCGATTACCCAAAAGTCGCAGAAAAGTGAAGTAAAATAAACCAAACCAATCAACTGCAATGCACGTCGGGAAGTGTGGGGGTGGGGGGTCGAACCCCCTCCCGCCTGGAATTTGTCATGGTTTATTTCAAGATACAAACAGGCAGAAAGATTATTTTTAATCTCAATAACACACACAGAAAACTAAATGCATCATATCGACTCATGCACCAGAATGCATCGCTTGATGCACTAAAGTGTGTTTTATGGCTTCTTCAAAGAATGAGATTCACATTTGATGCATTTGGGTGCATTTTTGTATGTCGTGAAAGAAACACCAAAGTAGCAACATTTGATTCAAGTGAGGATTTATTTCAGTCGAGATGCAGTTTAATGCATCAGTTGATGCGTTTTGATGCACCTTTCTGCATCTTTTTTGATGATGCACTTAGCGTTTGGTCTGAGCTACAGAGTGTGTGTAGCATCTCGACTGAAATAAATCCTCAAATGATGCACTTTGGTGTTTCTTTCACGACATACAAAAATGCACTCAAATGCATCAAATGTGACTCTGATTCTTTGAAAAAGCCATAAAACACACTTTAGTGCATCAATCGATGCATTCTGGTGCATCAATCCATATGATGCATTTAGTTTTCTGTGTGCAGAAACCCAACAAAAACAAAGCAAAAACTGCGTTAGATCACACACACTTGTCTGTGGAATTTTCAATGGCAACTTTTACCACCGCCGTGAAGTTAGACAACACACATAACACCTTTCAGGATCTGTGTGTTCCATTTTTATGGCCGGTGATACCTAAGTATGTACCGGGTGGCCAGAACTACAGTTACCCAACTCAGAGCCCTCTGTAGCCTGTTTGAGGCATCGTAGAACTCTGGAATTTGGTGAATCCACTATGCAGACCATGGGGAAGAGGATGGCGATAAAAAAAGTACAATTTTCCGCCACCAGGTTGAAATGTGGCGCTGTACCATGATGGGTTGTACAAATAATCACGTTAAGTGATTTAGCTAAAAAAAAAAGTAAAGTGTTCCCCTGTGCTTAGCACCACGCCATGAAGGCGTATAGGGGTGAGTGGGGGTGATGTGATCAGCACCACGCCCCTGACCGCCTTTACCCCCCAGGGTTTCCCCCAGGTACCCATGTTATTCGACGCTGGGTGGGCGCCGGGGCCGCTTCCAACGTTAGAAAAGTTCCCGGATTTGAACCGGCCGGGGATCGAACCCGGGACCTTTGGCATGGTAGTCAGACGCGTTACCGACTGAGCCACCGCGGCCAGTGATTTAGCTGAGTTATTAATTAGAAAGACATTTGTTAGTGGCTGGAAGTTGCGAAAAATAATCTCTCGTTTATTGCAAGATTGCAAGGTAAAGGCAAATCCATAACCAATTGGAGCCGTTTACGTCATTATTACAAGTCATATACATGTTTATAGTACGGTCATGAGTAGGGAGCGGAAGTCGATGAAATGTCATCTTTTTTTTGACATCTCAGATACGATGCCCATTAAATGTACAGTCACGGACACTTCTGGGTTGTAACGACCCTATTGAGGAAGCACTGAAGCAAGCCATCCATGTCTGACCACCAAGCGCCTTGTGACTAGACAACCCAAACAGCATTGGAATTCTGCGGCTTGTATACCAGTCACGGGTATACATCTCTGTAAATTGAGTAGTGATGCCAAAGAGAAATACGAGATGAAGATTGTCGATCGTAATGTCTCGTGTTCTCGACATGGAATAATTCTCGGTCCACGTTACGTTCCATTATTTAATGTTGTTTGGGAACGAACCTGACGGACTGGGTTTATATTTTCACTCCTTGCATTACAGTAAATTCCATATTTTACAATTATATTAATGCTTTGAACGAAAATAATACCCAGAAAAACATCGAACACACGTGCACACCACTCTTCTCACACACATGCACGTGAAAACAAACACACCAAGCTAAGTTTTAACTTCCAATTGAATGTCCAAATAACAGTAAATGGAGAAGCACGATGTGCGAAACATGGGATTTTTCACAGAAAGAATGCGTCTATTTTTGACATACGTGGTTTCTATTAATAGACAATGAAACAATTATGAGATAAATTAAGATGCATTTTCGTCTTCAGGTGTTGAGGAAGGAAACAGACTGACTGGAAAAAAGAAAACATGGTGTTATTGATAGAGTGTTGGTTAGCGTACAGAGCTTTCGTCAGTGAGATCTAGGGTTCGATCCCCACCAAGGATATTTTTTTAATTCTTTTCTATTAGTGAAGAAGTATGTAATATTGTTTTCTAGGCATTTTGACGAAAGGATACACATCAAATTTGTTCGTTTAATCTGTATTTTCATTCTTCTAAAAAGTTCTCTATCACAAGGGGGATATAGAGATTCTCTATCTAGGCGATGGATATCTTCTCAATGGTTCCGAAGCTACGATTCTCCAGTACCTTCCACCCACTTGTCTCGTTTATTTACTTTATTCATATCAACTCACGAAATACCATTAATCTAACGAAAACACACAGATATAGTTAGAACAAGGAACACACCTCGCGTCGAAGTTTCCAGACTCGAGTTCTGGCTTTTTTGCGAGAGTGATTATTCCTGTGTGTGTGTTTATCATTTTTGTCTAAAAAAATATTCCTCATTATTGCCGTGATTAACCTAAGGGGAGACCAAAGCGACTGAAATAACAAAAGTACAGAAAATGCAAGACACATCTGCCTAGGCATGTTATACCTTGGGAATTAGCAATCTGAAAATTAACTTCCGTTTCAGTCGGCTACTTGCGAAAGAGTTTCGTATTGAATCGTTTGGAGTGTTGGTTGTCGTGTCGGACTAGCATGCGGGCAACCCGAGTTCGAGCCCAGCGAAAGGGAAGTTTTTTTTATTTTTTATTTCATCTAACCTTATTTATAAAACTGAGGTTTCTGCAAAACCTTTTGAATTGCATGCCACTTCGTATGTTGATAACCTGAAAGCAGCAAAGATGAAAATTTGATGTTCCGAAGCAACGATGTATTTGTGCATGTGTTGAAAACACGCATTTATTTATTAGCGAAAAGCATGCAGCCACGTGATCATTGAGAACGCTTCCTAGTTGTCAGTGCTAATGATTAGCCTACCTTTCCACGTTTCAAAATCATGAGTGCCGTCTAAACAATACTTTGATATTTGCGTTTGCATGTTCGAATCTAAAGTAATACGAAACTTTATTTCCCCAGAAAATGACATTGAAACCATTAATAACTGTTTGCAATGTGATATTGATATCATATATGGAAAGAATAAAAATGGAGAATTTTGCTTAAAACAACTTACAAATATATTAAATTATGTGGATACCTGATGTGAAACGTACGATGCACGATCAGAGAGCCTGAATGTTGCATTGAAAACTGCAGAGAACAATGACTGACTTATGAACAGTGAAAGGTTTTTCTATGCTCCAATGGGATATTTTTTATAACTATAAATAAACAAGGGAGAAGGACACAGGTTTGTATGATGAACTAAATTGTAAATTAAAAGTTTTAATTGAAGAAACAAAACACGTTCATGGTTCACGGTTATTATATTTTTTGACCACATGGTATTAAATGACCATATTTTGCTTTAGACCTAATATTAATTAAAGTATGCAAGTTTGATTAAATTAGTGCATACCTATATTGCGTATCAGTGAAAGTTTTATAAAAATAGATCAAATACATTCACAGAGTCGGTTTTATGCAAGGATAATGTTGGAAAATTTTCCGCTTGAAATCATTCACATTGAGAATCGAACCTGGGTTTACTACGTGGCAGTCCGATGTCATATTTTCTCTGCTTTTCTCATATATCAGTATTTTACTCAGTTCCATATTTTATAACATTCACATTCAGAACATAAACATCCATGTCTTACTCGGGATTCGAACCCGGTACCCCTGCTGTCGTAGCGCGCTGTGCTAACTACCTCGCCCCGGAGGTCAAAAAGTAGACTACTGGAACTCCTTATTCATTGAAGAGAAGCTTCCACAATTATGTATGTTACAAGCCACATATTGTTGCTGCAGGACTCTATATTATCGTCTGGAATTTTGACAGGAAATGGTAAGATCAGCTTTTGGCAATGAAGATGCCAATCGACCCGGACACAAAACCAAGGACATGTCTGAGAAAAGAAATGACAAGGGTTTTACGACCTGTCAATCATTAACTGCCCTTGTACCGGAGGAGGCGTGTTCTTGAGTCTGGAACCTTCGACGCGAGGTGTGTTCCCTGTTCTAACTATATCTGTGTGTTTTCGTTAGATTAATGGTATTTCGTGAGTTGATATGAATAAAGTAAATAAACGAGACAAGTGGGTGGAAGGTACTGGAGAATCGTAGCTTCGGAACCATTGAGAAGATATCCATCGCCTAGATAGAGAATCTCTATATCCCCCTTGTGATAGAGAACTTTTTAGAAGAATGAAAATACAGATTAAACGAACAAATTTGATGTGTATCCTTTCGTCAAAATGCCTAGAAAACAATATTACATACTTCTTCACTAATAGAAAAGAATAAAAAAAATATCCTTGGTGGGGATCGAACCCTAGATCTCACTGACGAAAGCTCTGTACGCTAACCAACACTCTATCAATAACACCATGTTTTCTTTTTTCCAGTCAGTCTGTTTCCTTCCTCAACACCTGAAGACGAAAATGCATCTTAATTTATCTCATAATTGTTTCATTGTCTATTAATAGAAACCACGTATGTCAAAAATAGACGCATTCTTTCTGTGAAAAATCCCATGTTTCGCACATCGTGCTTCTCCATTTACTGTTATTTGGACATTCAATTGGAAGTTAAAACTTAGCTTGGTGTGTTTGTTTTCACGTGCATGTGTGTGAGAAGAGTGGTGTGCACGTGTGTTCGATGTTTTTCTGGGTATTATTTTCGTTCAAAGCATTAATATAATTGTAAAATATGGAATTTACTGTAATGCAAGGAGTGAAAATATAAACCCAGTCCGTCAGGTTCGTTCCCCAACAACATTAAATAATGGAACGTAACGTGGACCGAGAACACGAGACATTACGATCGACAATCTTCATCTCGTATTTCTCTTTGGCATCACTACTCAATTTACAGAGATGTATACCCGTGACTGGTATACAGGCCGCAGAATTGCAATGCTGTTTGGGTTGTCTAGTCACAAGGCGCTTGGTGGTCAGACATGGATGGCTTGCTTCAGTGCTTCCTCAATAGGGTCGTTACAACCCACAAGTGTCCGTGACTGTACACAATATTACACTTAGTATAGAACCCAAAAAGGTAATTTTAAAGTGCATTTTTTCCCTGATATTCGGGATTTTTCCATCATTTTTCGCAATATTCGGTGTATTGTTTCGTCATATTTTGCTACTTTTTTCATTTTTGGTAATATTCTTGAGTCTTTTTTCACCAAGGTGAACATATATCTCGCAGGATTGCAATTTACGAGCAAAAGAAATGCTGAACTGGTGACAGTCCTTGTTGTGTCGGGGGAAACCACCAGGTATCCGTCTGGGGCAAACTAAAATTTAAGATGAGATAAGGAGATTGCATTTTGTTTAAGTTCCTTTTCATTTGAATTTTTAACCCGAAACTAACAAATTTAATGGTAATTTTTGCATTTTTTACGTCATTTTTCACATTTTTTAGGTCATTCTATAGGTTATATGCCTACATTTTTTAGGTCATCAACTTCCGCTCCCTAGTCTTGAGAATGGGTGCGGGGACCGCTTTTATAGCAGCGACCCTCTGTTGCCGCGTTTACCTATGTAGAAACTTGCTGTGAAGCAGCCAATTAGACCTACCGCTGCCCCCTTTTCGGGCAATAAGTGGCAACCTTAGAATCCCTCCTCCCCGAAGCAACCAGCTTCTTGCTCTGTGAAAGGGGGTCGGGAGGTAGCTTTGAAGAGACATAGAGCAACGCCCTCCGCCCCCAAAGAAATAACTCTACATCTGCCTATGCACAGAAACAAAAGAATTTAATTTTAAATTCTCTTTAAGCGCCTTCAAAGAAAGATAACAAGTATGAGATACCGAGACAAAAACGAGAGTAAAACCCAAGGGTATAACGAGAGTAGACCTTTCGAGACTGAGCTTTTAAGTTACTTTGAGTGAAGTAACTGTAGTTAACCGAGTTAGAGGGGATGGACAAAAATATGGAAACACCACGACATCGGAACGGGTGATACGAACGCAATTTTCCACTTGAAATCGGACGAGGTGTGACATTCTTTTGTATTGCACCGTGAGATAGAACCCTTTCCGCTGGGGGATCTCACATATCGCACAACACTTTAGCAACCTTGTGTACTGACGTCACGGGAAAAGAATTTTAGGATACATGCCTACATTGTTAGGCTACCTAGGTTTAGTTCTCTTAGCCTAAATAATAATTTTTAACCTAACCTATCAGGCCTAACCTAATCTCGTAGGCATTCCTCGTCTGACGTCAGAACACAAGGTTGCAGAAATGAAGTGCGAACGGGTAGATCCGTTGGACTGTGCACTATGAAGAGGCGGCGATAGAAAAGTTCAATTTTCCGCCACCAGGTTGAAATGTGGCGCTGTACTTCCATGATGGGTTGTACTTAGCTGAGTTCTTCGTCGGACTGGTGCACTGTACAGTTGCACTGTATAGCGTGCGTTGCAGTTGACACTGAATCATGTCCGAGCTGACAGTGTTTCAAAGAATTCAAATTGTTGGTGCCCGTCTTGCAGGGGCCTCTCTTACCAAAGTAGCCATGTTATTACCCTTATCGAGAGGGACTCTATCCAAGATCATGATGACATAAAGACATCATCAGATACACACCTGCGTGACGAAAATGTACACTGAGTGACAGAATTTGAATTTGATATTAAAATTTTGGGTGCGTCAGCACTTAGGCTATTTTGCACCAGTCACATTATACGGGGTCCAGCCCCTTACCGTTACAAATAACAACTGTAACGTTGCATAACTAAAATCATTAAATATCCTTACCTTGGTTAAAAGCTGAGGCTGTAAATAGGAACTCAGCACACATAAGGACAAAAAAACAGGACAATGAGTGATGCTATTGCGATGAAATTGATGAAGGCCGGGATTCGAATCCTGGACCCTAAAGTCGTAGCGCGCTGTGATTATCACTAGACTTCGGATTTTAGGATTTTAACCCATTTTTTTCCTTCACAGGTATGTAAGAAATAATAATTTATGTCAGCGTTTCGTTAAAAAATAACTACAGTAGTGGCATTAATTCTGGACACTTTTAGTAAAATGTTATTTTTTAAAAAAATCTTGAATGTAGAAACTATATTCTGTATAGAAATATTAAACAAGTTTAAATGACATCGTTCAGTAACTTCAATAATTGCATCTGAATGCATCATTGTAGTCTGATTATAATTGTTATTGTTATTTTCAACCAACAGAACGCCTGTGTGCGATTTTTCAAAACGAGCAACTTCAACAGGAGTTTTTTTTTTTTTTTAGCAGCAACTGAATTACTTTTCAAAAGACTGACACAGGCTTATCTTCATAACAGCGCGCACACGACACATCAAGTCCGGCCGTGAAATATTGACGCAAAATCGTATGACTCGTAACCTCTTTAAAAATGAATAAGCAACCTTCCTGCGTCGACCAGAGTACCTGTTCCACGCATGCTATTTTGTTTTAATTAGGAACACACTTTCCTTCCCACACTTACCTGTTATGTGACAAAGGCACGGGCTGTTTACGGGGAACATGTCAGATTTCCTCCCCCCCACCCCCTTCCTCACTCCTTGCACCTGTTTATCCATCACACCATGGCAACCAGTGAACCGTGGCACGCCTTCTGCCGCAGTCATTTGTTCAGAATATCCCCTGACTTAACTGGCGGTCATACTTTTTGCTGCGACATTTGCATGTAAACCACAGCCAGATGGAATATTTTACGTTAATCTTAGCGATATATCAGATTTGACGCGCTGTTTCGAACGCAATGGATTTGTACATCCATATAAATAACTCGCACTAATGGTTTTAATTGTGCTTGGAAATGAATTCCATAAATCTGCAAGAGTAGCGAACATTCTGACGTCAGCTCCTTCCTTAACATATGAATGACTGATATTATTTTCGAACCGTAACGCATTAAGTACAGGTGTCACAATACGTTCTACACTTATTAGAATATTAATTTTTTTCAAGGTCACCACAGTTTGTTAAGTGGAGAAAAGGGATATATTTTTTTTTTGTAATTTTCGAAAATGAATGTATACTTTGCAGCCATTTTACTTTTTTTTTTTTACTTCATCTGCAATGCATAGATTCGATTGATTGATTCGAATAAATACGAAGCCCAACCTTGAGGCCTATTTTTTTTTTTTTTGGAGGGGGCAGAATCGTGGGGCTTAACTTTGCTGGAGAAGACTCGAAAAGTTTTTCATTTCGTAAAAACAACTATTACTTTTGCAAAATCATAAATATTACACTTTATTAGTTTGCTCCTCAGGTCCCAGGAGGTTGGGCAAGTGCACCCTTGTCCCCCCAGCCCCATACCATAGCTAAAATCAAAACTTCTCTCTGAAAGCTGAGACTGTGAAGGGGCATTCAGAACAAAAAATAGAAAAAACAGAGGACAATACAGCTCCATGGAGGATTATACGGGCAGGTCCAGACCAGTGTTGCCACATGAAGGGAAATTTCCCTTTTCGAGGGAAATTTAGACCACAAGAAAAAAAGGGAAATTTGATTAAAAATACCAAAATGTCGGGGAAATTTGAAGATTTCAGACTCAGTGTTAGTAGACGTTATATTAGTTTCCAATTTCGGATCCATCCTTTTTTGGTGTTCCTTTTTTATTTCTGTTTTGTTTATTTTACGTCACATCTTCGGTTGTACCAACGATAAGGATGAACAATGGGCAATGGACCTGACCAGGGTTAGAGCGTGAGGCATCTGGTTCTTTTTAACCTTTTCACGCTTTAAATATAGGCCAACGAAAATACTACTACTTATTATTATTATTATATTATTATTCAATTTCTCATGTGAAGGGAAAAAGTGGGAGAAAAGGGGAAATTTTGTCCCTTGCAAAGGGAAATTATGCATTCAGATTGTGGCAACACTGGTCCAGACGCCAGAGCCTCGTTGGTTGGCCTGCAAGACTGTAGTTAGAGGGAGATTATTTCCGCAGCGTCTTTGGCTGTTATGCATTTGAAGCTTCGGAACGAGTCACAACTATCGAATCAGCCAATCAACCATGCGAGCCGCTGACGTCATCTCAACCCACAACCTATCGCTAAGCCCTTTGCTCAGGCTTTGCACACCCACTAGGCTCGCTAGACAGACTCGCTTAGTCTGCTGGAGATGTTCCGGAAGTAATTGGACTCTACCGTGGCGTACTACGTGGAAGTGAGGTTGATTTTGGGGCGACTTCTCAAGAGAGTCACCCCCTACACTCCTGTAACCCATACACGTGGTACACTCTATTCAGTGTGAAGAAGCCTTGATGGAAATTCAGTAGGGGAAATGAAAACTACACTCAACCTCACTGCTTTACAAACTTAAGCCCGCATCACACGGAACTGGATTTCCAGTAGGTATGCCCTAGTTGGCGCTGGACTGGCTACCCATTTGCTAGTTTTCGCCTCACACGAAACTTATCAGCGTACTTGTCGATAGACTTTTGTTCCCATACGAGGGAAGTTGTAATGGCTGCCGCGTGAGATGTAAGCAACGTATCACTTCACATTTTTAAAAGCGGATAACTTTGGTTTTGTTTGAGTTGGTGTTTTAAGTCCACTTTATGCACAGTAAGGCTAATCGGGACTGGACCTACGGTTTAAAGTGGGATCGGAACCACTGTGCCACGTGCCTCCACCGGGTATCGAACCCGGGACCCCTTGACTACAAGGCGACGACGCTACCACTGCGCCATCGGGGAGGCCCCAAAAGCGGATAACTATTCAACCGAGAGGAATAACGTTATTAGGTACAAAACAATGGCGCTGCTTAAATACATACTTTACAACGTTTACTGTACACGTATGGAAGAATATTTTAGTTCTTTCAAATGTAAACACCGTGCACTCAGCATAGATGGTGTAACTCAACGCGCATTTCACTCGGAAACCACAGACAAAAACGCTCCTTTGCACACTCACAGATTATCTTTACACGGCGAACCTTTGCTCTGATTGGCTGTTCCACAGAATCCAGTCGAGGAAAGCAAGTAGCATTCCTCACATTCCTGTGTAGCTACATATCGTGTAATATTAAGCGTTATTATATACATGTGGAAATGAAAGGCATTCATCGATTGATTTTGATTTGGTTAATTTTACTTCACTTTTCTGCCACTTTTGGCTAATCGCGATGATAAGGATGAGTGATGATATGATGAAATTGATGAAGGGACATTCACAAAGAACACCCATGTTCAAAATGTCATCAACGCTCCCTATTCTTTTTACAAAAGCCCAATTTGGAGTCATTTTGGCTCTAAAATCACACTCGATGAAAGTTTTTGGTACATCCCGGTATAGGGTGACCAGATATTCAGAAACGAAAAGGACTGATTCGCATTGACAGCCCGCAGTTTCCACGGTTCAACGGACATCGCTGTGTGCAGTGTTGCCACATTCCACGTACATCTTTACTCCTTTGAATAAAAGTCTGTACAAAATCGGTTTCGCAATGTGAATTAACAATGACAATGGGTTATAAAAACAGATGCAAAGAGCTTAAAAAAAAGACCAATATTATATTTGTAGGACTATCCAATACTAAGAAAACATTGTTTCGCAAAATTGGTGATAACGGCTTTCTGACAAATTTTAAAAATCTAAAAATTAAGTATTGTGTTTAAAACCTTTCTACTAAAATTTCATCATGATCGGAAAACCCGTTTTCTAATTCATAGATTTCAAAAAGAGCGATCGTTTGCAAAACTAAAAAAACGGCACTTTTTTTGTTCTCACGACGATAAAAAAATGGAAGACATACTCGAAAAAGTTTGGTTAGCATAGCTTAACGCAGAATTGAATAAGCTAAATTGTGATGTAACTCGTTTTTATGTAGGACTACTGGTTAATTTTTAATTGGAGTCCAAACTAGAGTATCTATAATTTTTGATCAAACACTATGCTCACGAGTGCATAATATTAGTGTTTATCGTCAGGTTCGTGATGATATTCAATATATTATGTCTCAATCACGCTTCTTACTGCTACAGCTTTCGCCAACGTGCTGGACCAGAATTGGATTTTTGTTTTACATTGACCGTAATAAAAGAAGGACTAAAATTAAATGGTATGACTCAGTTGATAGCATATGCAGATGATGTACCCTTATTAGGGGATGATATAAATACAATTAAGAATAATGCTAAAATATTTTTCAAAACTGCTAAAGAGATAGGTTTGGAATTTAACAAAGAGAAAACTAAATATATGCTTACAGGCCGAAACCAAGTGTTAGGTAATAATCAGAATCTAATTATTGATAACAACTCGTTTGAACCAGTTTCCAAATTCCAATACTTAGGAGTAATATTAACAAATGAAAATTATATTAAAGAGGAAATAAAAAGTAGGCTTAATTCAGGAAATGCATGTTACTTCTCTCTTCATAAACTTTTGTCTTCTCGTTTAATATCTAAGAAACTAAAAGTTAAAATATACAAAACAGTAATTTTGCCTGTAGTATTATACGGGTGTGAAACTTGGTCCCTTACATTAAAAGAGGAACATAAATTGAGAGTATTTGAAAATAAGATTCTTAGGAAAATCTTTGGACCTAAAAGGGATGAGGAGACAGGTGAGTGGAGAAGGTTACATAATTTAGAACTACATAATTTGTATTCATGTCCAGATATTATTAGAATGATTAAATCAAGAAGACTTAGGTGGGCAGGCCACGTGGCACGAATGGGAGAAGAAAGAGGAGTTTACAGGATTCTTGTTGGGAGACCTGATGGTAAGAGACCTGTAGGAAGGCCAAGACGAAGATGGAGGGACAACGTTGAGATGGACCTAAAGGAAATCGGTAGGGATGGAAAAGAGTATCTTGCTCAAGATAGGGACAGATGGAAGGCCTGTGTTGCTGCAGCCATGAACCTTCGGGTTTAAGAAGACTAGAGAGTTAGTTAGTTAGTTAGTTAGTTTACAGACCGTAATAATCTCTCTTCCCAGTATTACGGCACCGTACTTCCCGCAGATACCAATGTAATTGCAACATTTTTTTGGACCTTTTTTTTTTGACTTTTTCGCGTCCAGACCCATTTACGCTTGCTGATTTTCTCTCCCGGGTCGATATTGAATTTATTTACAATTCCTGGGTCTTAAACAACCCTGTTATAAACTAAATAATATCAAAAATCAAATGCGCATAAGTTAATCTCATCGAAACACCCGTGCTTATATTCCATTTTTTGAAACTTTCATAACACTACTAAAATGTAAATATTTGCATGGTTGCGGAATTTCTGATTGATTTCGGCACTCAATGACTCCTTTTGGTTATTTTACGTCACTTTTCTGCCACTTCCGGCTAATCGCGAAGATAAAGATGAGCGATGAAATGATGAAATTGATAATGGGACAAGAATACCCACGCCCAGGCCGGGATTGTGGTTGTGTCCCAATTGCGAACAACTCCTAAATCGTCCTAATTGCGAACACATGGAACTGAAAAACCTAACTACACACAGAAAACTAAATGCATGATATGGATTGATGCACCTGAATGCATCGGTTGATGCACTAAAGTGTGTTTTATGGCTTCTTCAAAGAATCAGATTCACATTTGAGTGCATTTTTGTATGCCGTGAAAGAAACACCAAAGTAGCATCATTTGTTTCAGCAGAGATGCACTTCAATGCATCAGTTAAAGTGTGTTGATGCACCTTGATGCGTTTTGATGCACCAGAATGTATCTTTTTTGATGATGCATTTAAACGTTTCGCCTCAGCTACAAAAACCCAGACCAAACTTTTAAGTGCATCATCGAAAAAGATGCAGGAAGGTGCAGCAAAACGCATCAACTGATGCAATGAAGTGCATCTGGACTGAAATAAATCCTCACTTGAATCAAATGATGCTACTTTGGTGTTTCTTTCACGACATACAAAACTGCACCCAAATGCATCAAATGTGAATCTGATTCTTTGAAGAAGCCATAAAACACATTTTAGTGCATCAATCGATGCATTCTGGTGCATCAATCCATATGATGCATTTAGTTCTGTGAGTGTAATAAGGATAATGACCCAGAGAGACAGCTGACTTGACTAGCAACAATAGCAAATGCAATCTTATTGACTTATCGTGGTTTTCTAAGTTTTACTTTGCAAGTCCCTCCAAGATCATTTATTTCACCCTTTCAGTCTATCGACGTAATCAGACTTTCGTGTGTTAATTTTCTGGAAAACCTCTGTGCCAAGACTGTTTCAAGCAGTGGAGAGATGGAACCAAAAAAATCAACCTGAAGTAGGCAACAGCCAAGAATGGAAGGCAGAGAAGCCTAATGACACGATTCTTAGGATGAAAATGAACCTTGAAGCCGTAGAGCGGAAGAAGAAATATATTTATTTGACGAAATGATGACAAGGAAGATCGGTGATATTCCTAAATTTATAAAAGCAGTGTCATATGCTTTGAAATTTGAATTTGAAATTTAGGTTAAAAGTTACTAATTATATTATTAATTGACAAAGCTCTTTTCAGTAAAGAATTGTTTAGTGTGTAGTCGTATAAAATATGCCACACTTTTATTATTAAATCTAGAAATGGATGTATGTTTGTTCCGCCATAACTGTCGAACGCTTGGAGCAAATTCAACCAAACTTGGTACACAGATGACTTACAATCTGGAAAGAAATATTGTGGAGGTAAGACACACCTGGCACCCCTAGAGGTGGGGGTGGGAAGGGGGTGACATGCAAAAATAACCGATATTAGTCGCGAAAATGAATAGGGAGACTCCGAATGCCGTTCAACTCCAAGTTCATCACCTATCGGCATGGGGGTGGGGGGGTGGGGGGGGGTGAGAGGAGGTGAAAAATCAAATTTCAAAAATGACATACATTAGTGTGCAAAGAATTTATTTATTCTTGCTCCTGGAGGCGAAACTAAAAAATGTTGTTTATAATTATAATCAGGATTTGAGTTAAATTAATACTCGTATTATAGTGAATTTGTAAAATATTTTACTTTATAATTTGAATAGGCTACTGCACTTATACTTTTAAATACCTGTAAATAAAATTAGTTACATTTTACACTAGAGGAGAAGGTCTAAATATGGGCGAAGGTTTAAATATGGGTTTTGGAGTTATCAGCGCTCCCGGATGCTGCAGCCTGGCAGAGGCTATTGGAACTGGTTATCTGTCAAGGACAAAGGTTGCGGCGCCAATTCGCAAGAGAATGTGGTGGTTAGTTTCGGCCTTGTGATATTAGCGGTAGTACATGAAACAAATGTAGGCTTTTATAATGCCATGCTTTGTTTGTGAAATATGTACCACAGAGAGCAAAAATAAATTGAAGAAGAAAAATAGCATGATGGTCTAAATATGGGTTAATGTTGAGATCACATTTTCAACAAAATATTTGGATGTTTTTCTTAATTTCGATTTTTTTCCCATTCCGCGTGATTTTCAAAACAGATTATTCATAAATATGAATTTTATAACGTTTTAGCGATAAATGACTGTTTTTTAAAATTGTAATTGCTATTTGTGATATTGCCACTAGTAGCCCATATTTAGACCACAACTTTGAAATACATCATTTTACCATTTTTTGGAAATTGCTTTTTTTAAAAAAAATTGAGACCTTCTATACTTTGGAATGCTATTACATTTAAGTATATATTTCATATATAGGCTATTTATATATTTAAAGGCAGGTGCTTGATATATTAATTTTTTTCCTCCGAAAATGACAACATAAAAAGGGAGGCCCATATTTAGACCTTTTCCTCTATTAATTGACAAAGCTCTTTTCAGTAAAGAATTGTGTAGTGTGTAGTCGTATAAAATATGCCACACTTTTATTATTAAATCTAATATATAAAAATGTATGTATGTATGTATGTGTATATGTATATATGTTTGTTCCGGCATAACTCTCGAACGCCTGGAGCGATTTCAACCAAACTTGGAACGCGTATCACCTGCAACCTGGAAAGAAATACTTGGGGGTAAGACACCCCTGGCACACCTGGGGGTGGGGGTGGGAGGAGGTGACATGAAAAAATAATCGAAAACGACCGATATTAGTGTGGAATCAATAGTTTTCGGGGTCGCTAAGATGAATAGGGACACTCCGAATACCGTTCAACTAAAAGTTCATCACCTATCGGCATGAGGGGGGGGGGGGATGAGAGGGGGTGAAAAATCAAATTTCAAAAATGATTTACATTAGCGTCCAAAGAATTTATTTATTCTTGCTCCTGGAGGTGAAACTAAAAATGTTGTTTATAATCAGGTTTTGAGTTAAATTAATATTATAGTGAATTTGTAAAATATTTTACCTTGAATTTGAATAAAATATACAAAACAGTAATTTTGCCTGTAGTATTATATGGGTGTGAAACTTGGTCCCTTACATTGAAAGAGGAACATAAATTGAGAGTATTTGAAAATAGGATCCTTAGGAAAATATTTGGACCTAAAAGGGATGAGGAGACAGGTGAGTGGAGAAGGTTACATAATTTAGAACTACACAATTTGTATTCATGTCCAGATATTATTAGAATAATTAAATCAAGAAGACTTAGGCGGGCAGGCCATGTGGCACGAATGGGAGAGGAAAGAGGAGTTTACAGGATTCTTGTTGGGAAACCTGATGGTAAGAGACCTGTAGGAAGGTCAAGACGAAGATGGAGGGACAACGTTGAGATGGACCTAAAGGAAATCGGTAGGGATGGAAAAGAATTTGACTAGAATTTGAATTTAAAAGTTTGGGAGCGTCAGCACTTAGGCTATTTTGCTCCCGTCACAGTATACGGGGGCCAGCCCCTTACCTCTACAAATAACAACTCTAACGTTGCATAAGTAAAAAATTTAAAATTTAAAATGTTCTGACTTCTGTTAAAAGCTGAGGCTGTAAAGGGGCACTCAGCACACATAAGGACAAAAGAACAGGACAATACAAACAAAATTATACTGGCCATGGGGCCAGTCGCCAGAGCCTCGTTAGTCTTAAGTCCAGGGTGCACTAACGTGGAAGTGAGGTTGACATTTGGGTGTACTACGTGGAAGATCACCCCTTACACCCCGGATGGAAAAGAGTATATAGATCTTGCTCAAGATAGGGACAGATGGAAGGCCTGTGTTGCTGCAGCCATGAACCTTCGGGTTTAAGAAAGCTAGAGAGTTAGTTAGTTATAATTTGAATACTCTACTTATACTTTTCAATACCTGTAAATATAATTAGTTACATTTTACACTATAGTTAGAATTCATTATTTTCCTGTCTAATAGAAGATTGAGATAATTAAATACCCGGGCAACGCCGGCCAATCAGCTAGGCCTATTCAACGACGACTTTAAATCATGTCAAATTTTCTACGTTCCAACTGGGAATCATAAGCTGAGAACGGATTTATATGTAAATACATATTGATGTACGAAGCTGAAATCAGTTAGGCCTATATTTTGTATTATCTTTGCTCATCATGGCATGTAGACTCGAAAAATTGCGTTTTTGTTTTCCATGGGCTCATATTTTAATTATTTTTACATATTATTTCCATACTTCCGAACATTTCTCAACATGTACTCCACATTCGTGTAATAACTACATGTCCCCTTGTGATTGAGAGAGTCGGGTGAATTTCTTGTGAATAACTGACAAATTTGAAATACACCTCCATTATACTTCTTGCGACATAGAACGCAGTTGTAGTCAATATAAACAACAGAAGGTAATTCATGTTCGAAAACTTACAACAAAATTGTATTACACATTGTTTTGGAAACAGAAAATGAAAACATATTTTGAGTTGTTAACAATTAATGTCAATGTAAACGTACTGAATTTTATGTAGCTCGTGTAGTGCACACAGAACCCAAAACGTGTCAATTGACACATATATATTTTGATTTCAATAACACGTTAACGTGCATAAATTGCAAATGATGCACCTTTTAGTGTGCCAAAATACACATAGGAATGTACTATGAAAGGGTATTTTTTAAGAGATGAAGTACCGTGTGATGCACTAAAATGCATCAATTTGGAACATCAGATCATTTCGAAGATAACAAAATTATCCATTTAGCTGTGTCAATTGATGCATTAATAGTGAAAGTTTGTTATCTTCGAAATGATCTTGTCTGATCTTCCAAATTGATGCATTTTAGTGCATCACACGGAACTTCATCTCATAAAAACACCCTATAATACATTCCTATGTGTATTTTGACACACTAAAAGGTGCATCATTTGCAATTTATGCACGTTAACGTGTTATTGAAATCAAAATATATATGTGTCAATTGACACGTTTTGGGTTCTGTGTGTGTCCTGTATTATTAAAAAGGATTTTTACTGCATATAAATCCGTTCCCTGCTCTCAATGGAACTGAGTCACTTTAAAAATAAAAATGTTAAAAATGTGAGAAGTTGTTGGTTCCAAGTCAAAATAATGTGTTCGCAACTAGGATGACGCTGCGATTACAACCCTGGACCCCTGGTGTCGTATCGCGCTGTGGTAAATTAATCCAACACAGAGATCGCCAACTAAATGTAAGCTGGAATGAAAACGGATGGAGACGTAATGGATGTCCAGGATAGGGTTAAAGTGGGCAAGTTTCACCTTATTGAATGCAGAAAAATGCTTACTTATTAACTTCTTCCTTACATTTTATACCTTTTCGATATTTCTGTTTTTGTCTTTCTTCCCGCTTAATCTCTCTCTCTCTCTCTCTCTCAATGTCTTCAATTTTCTATATTTAATTTTTATTGCACTCTTTTTCGCCTTCATATTTATTTATCTTTCAATTGTTTTATTTACTGGTTCTCTCTCTCTCTCTCTTCTACGATGCCCTGTAAATATTACTTCAATTGTATTATTATCATAGGCGTAGCTAGAACTTTATATTTGGGTGTGCACAAAGAAAAAAAAACGAGGTCTTGCACCTTTTTTATAGCATATTTTGCAACACAATCACTTGGCTCTTTGCACTGATGTTTGTAAAGGAATATAAATTCACTAAATGACAGTGTTGGAAATTTCTGAATATATGTAGTAGAAAAAATCAAATTGCATAGAAATTACACACACACAAAATGTTCATAAATGTTACAAACAAATACATCAAAATACACATCTATAACAAGAGACGCCTGTCAAAGGGAATGTTCTTAAACTCATCAATAACATCATTTACATCAATAGACTAAGCTTTTCCTATTCCACAAATAGCAAGAGCAGGGTTTCCAGTCTATCCTGCTTCTGAGTTGCTCTTAATTTAGTTTTAACTTGGGTAAGCTTGGAGAAAGCTCTCTCACACGTGCAGCTTGTGACAGGTATAGAAGAAAAGCGCTGCAGTACAGAGTAGAATGCAGTAAATATCTTCTTTCTCCAATGACATCAAAAAATCGAAAAACTATAGACACTCGTTTCATCAGCGATAATGCACACGTTTGTACCAAGTAATAATGACATTTTCAACTTTTATTATTATTAATTTATGTCGCGGGTCGTTCCTTCCACGTACATCCAAATGTCAACCTCACTTCCACATAGTACATTCTGCAGACTAAGGAAGCTCTGGCGTCTACACCCATGGCCAGTGAGTCTTATGCGTTGTGCTGTCCATTTCTGTTTGTGATTGTCCTTTCATCTCATCTCCATACATCCTCATCTTCGCGATTAGCCAACATTTTAAACTGTGCGTCCAGCCCAGATTAGTGATGATTTGATGGACACTCTCAAAGAAAGCCCACGCCTCAAGCCGGGGCGATATCATATTTTACGGAGGGGAATTTCATAGGCATCAAATTACAATAAATTGCCCTGACTTCTGATTCGTAATTAAATTACGTATAATTAACTATCATTTAAAGAATGAGATTATGAAAATCACTAAAATAATATTATAGCATACATTAATATACGTTTACAGCAAACGAAGACCTCTAGGCTTTCTACACCATATCTGCCAATGAAACTTTCTGTAGGTTCCTCGTCCTCTCAGCAGCTGACACCTTCATACAGGTTTGAAGCGTACCCTGATCCATCATACTTCTTAAATTTATCAGTTCACAAAACGGATCATAACTTAAATTCGTTCATTATTTTGACTTTTAATTATAAAGAGGAGAATCAGTGCTTATTACTATACGAAAAAGCCAGAAAAAGTTCGTTCCATGTTAAATTAAAGTGAATGAAAGATTTGATTGATTGATTTGGTGTTTTAAGTCCACTTTATGCACAGTAAGGGGACTGGATCTACAGTTTAAAGTGGGATCCGAACCGCTATGTGCCTCCACCGGGTATCGAACCCGGGACCCCTTGATTGCGCCATCGGGGAGGCCCGTGTATGAAAGAAAGCAAAAGTGAATATGATTGCCAAATTTCTTAGGTATTGCCCCAATACTCGGTCCAGGAGGAGAAGACTTTTTAATTTCCGGAGGGGATCCCCTGTATTCATCACTGCCTCACAAAATATTTGCACTGAGGTTATTAAAACAAACACTTCAAACAAATTCACTAATTCAGGTATAGCTATTATGCAATGTTTCATTCACTAATAAATTATGCAACAGAATTTTGGGGGAACTCACCGGCAAGTTTAGAAGCATTTAGAAAACAAAAGCAAGCCATTAGGATTATAGCAGGTATAAAGCCTAGGGAATCGTGCAAAACGTTGTTTAAGAAATTTAAAATATTAACCCCCCCTTCTCTGTACATGAAATGTCATTATATGCGAGAAAAAATATTGTGCTGCGAAGTTCAATAGAACACACATATAACACCCGAAATAAACAGCTCTTAAAGCCTTACTTCACCAGGCTAACATTAGTTCAAGAAGGACCCAACAGATGGTAATTAAAATATTCAACCATTTACCAAATGATATAAAAGCAGAAAGTATGACAAGTTTAAAAAATAAATTAAAGAAACTGTTAGTTAATAAGAAATATTATAGCGTTAGTGAATATCTAGATTGTAAATTATAGAAATTTTGTAATTATATATTTTTTTATATGAACTGTACTGAACCCTCCAAATAAACAATGTATATGGTTTACATGGAGTAATAAAATTGAATTGAAATCAGCCGGCCTCCATGGCAGAGTGGTTAGCAGAAAGCGCTAAGTCTCCAGGGTTCCCGGGTTCGTATCCCGGCCTGGGAATGGGTGTTGCTTGCGCGAGTTCCTCCATTAATTTAATCACTCATCCTTATCGTCGCGATTAGCCAAAAGTGGAAGAAAAGCGACGGTAAATAAAAATTAAATCAAATCGAAGTTACATCAGGTGAAAATACCCGAATGTAAAATGTGTCACCTGCAAATATGCACTTCTAAAATGTAAAATATAAACACGAAAGAAAGAAAATCTTACTTGAGATTTTGCCTGGATTAGCGAAGACCCGTGGCGCCCTCTTCTTGTTCCGCCGGTTGACCTGATCTGCCCAACTCGCGACCTGTTCACGCAGCGCAGAGTGACAGATAACCACAAAGCCTTCCGACCGCGACCCCCCACCCGCGGAACTCACGTGCCTCATCCACAGGCAAAAGGACGGCCGACATTACGTCATCGCTCCGACCAGCCAATCACCGCGCGGGCCTAACCCCGAGCACGGGACAATGTTAGTTCAGCCAATGTGCCGAGAGGGGTCTCGCTGGTCGCGGGACCTCTGGGTTGGAGGGGACGGAGGTAGATTGGCGAGATGCGAAGTCGGCACGGGCGGTCGGCGGTGATTAGCTACGTCAAGGGGCGAGGCGTGGCGTCTGGACGTGGGATGGGATTGGCCAAGAAGTGATGTTCGATCGAGAAATCTCTCAGCTGTTGATCACGTAGGGGACAATGTTTTTCTGCACGGTAACGACGATCACGGCGGAATCTTGGCTTCTTCGTATAGTTGGGGAAGACAGTGTAACCGTTTTCGGAAAATTATTGCTTCAAAAAGTAACTGTACGCCCAGTGGCGCCATCTTACATGCAGTGGCGTGCCCAGGATTTTCGAAAGGGAGGAGTTACGTACACTATTTTTGGTAGTCATCCCTATTTTGCCAGCTTTTCCTACATTTGACGTTCTTTTCTCTGGGAATACTGGGCCAAAGGGGGTTATAACCCCCACCAACCCCCCTTTGGGCACGCCACTGCTTACATGGGCCTCTGGAGCTCGAGCCCAATAATTAACTTACCTCCGTGGCAGAGTAGTTAGCCAAGCGCGCTACGATGCCAGAGGTCCCGGGTTCAAATCCCTGCATGGGTGTTCTTTGTGTGTTCATAAATCATTACTCGTTCTCATCTTCACGGTTAGCCAAAAGTGGCAAGAAAAGCGAAGTAAAATAAACTATAATAAATAACATTAATAAGATAAATTAAATTTATTAATAATAATGATGTAAATAATAAATAAAATACTAGTGTTGATAACAATTATTAATTTTTAGATTTTGCAAGAATTTCGACTTCGTTTTTGCATAAATGAATGAGTTTGTTGTGGGCATACTAAAGAAGTATGACGTCTCGATTTAGTCGGGACAGTACATTCTTTTTGATCCATGTCCCTACTTTTTTCGAACTGCGGTCGTGATGCGAAAATGTCTCGATCTTTTGTTTAACTCACATTTAGACATGCTCGTATTTTAAAAACCTACCACCGTAGCAACCGGTGTACATTCACAGCGCAGAATGGTTTCCAGTAGCTCGTGAGGGATTTGACTGAAATACGCGTGCGGCAATATTTGTGAGACATTTTTGCAGAAATCACGTCTTCGTGCTGATTGCACTCTCAACCAGATTCCAGCGAGTCCCAAGAAGCTTCCTGTTGCTATGGTTTCACACTACAAAGGAAACGTGTCTCTCTAGGATTTGTTTGTTAAATCTGATAATGATCAAGCAATAATGGCGAGCGGAAGTAAAAAAGAAAAACAGATCTATTTTTTTGCATTTGGAGATGAGGAGGAATATTTCTTAAAAGTGTTTGTTGTGTAAATTGTAGCTGTGGTAAAGAAAGTGAATACTGAGACACTACAAAACAGTTCATTCAAAAATTGGAAATTGAAACATGGATCATAGCTCAAGAAAAGAAAAAAAATGCAATGGACGAAACATGATAAGATAAACTCTTAGCTATAGTGTGTGTCGCCCCTGTCAACACATGTTTTTTCAAGCACAAAAATGTTCAATCTATGTTATACTAATTAGTGTTGAAATCTTTTCTTTCAAAAATGTTAGATTTCTTTCTTTAAAAATGTGTTATTGTTAATACCTCTATAGGTAAAGGACTGTTTAACTTAATTCTTGCAGAGATGCTGAAACAATGGATATGTAAACAATCATGTAGTTACCTTGGAAAAATGTAAACAAATTTTTGATATAAAAGAGCAAGACCTTTG
Organism: Lepisma saccharinum; assembly: GCF_977018435.1. Taxonomy (NCBI): domain Eukaryota; kingdom Metazoa; phylum Arthropoda; class Insecta; order Zygentoma; family Lepismatidae; genus Lepisma; species Lepisma saccharinum. The sequence goes on from NC_139257.1 coordinate 20,685,145, forward strand.
TAAGCCAGCGGGACATTCTCCTGGTTGCTGAAAGGATGATGGTTCAGGGGACATTGGGGAAATATCTTGCCTCGTCCTTCGGTTCGGCTGGTGTACTTGCACTCCAGGTTGGCAGATATTTCACAACCCAACTCTGAATAAGGTGTTCTCCTGCATCATCAAAAAACCAGGGTTATAAACTTTGGTACAAGTAATAGGTTTAGGCTTACAAGTTGTATCAGGTGAATTGTCTGTTTTGAAAAGTGTTTGTATATCATCGGAAGTTTAAATAAATCTTCTAGTAAGATATCTGGATGATCTTTTATTCCTAACAAATATAGGATAATTAAAAATAAATCCTGCACCACAAACCACGCAAGGGCTTGGTCCTACTAACCCTAAGAAGCCTTTGAGAAGTCCGATAAAAGGGTTATAACCAGACTAGCACAAAGCCCTAAAGGCAGAAGGTGTGTGTCAAGAGGCTGCTCTTGCATTTTCTTGTCTTCGATTGTTGTTATTTTTTTTTAAAAAAAAGCGAAATAATTTCTGCCATAAAATCTGTTCAGCTTTCTGCCAACACAGTAAAGAGATTCGTTGAGGCTATGAGTGATTATGTTGCTTCACAAGCGAAAAGCGATTTAAATAGTTGCCGATAGACATCAGTAAAACTCGTTCCAATGGCTTTGACAACCTATTCAGCCGACCTAATTCATTGTGGATGGAAATGAATCTTGTCCTTCTCATTAACGTGGTAAGAAGCAATATGATAATGATTAGGTGGAATGTTTTCAAATTTTACTGTGTTTTGTAAGGAACGTATTTTCATGCTTTAAAACGTGCTCTGTATGTTGCCGAGAAATTAAAAATAATAATCTGATTGTACATATTGAAGTGTTTATAAAGCAATAAATTACACTAGGGAACATGATTTTTGGCCCCGTGAAAGTAATGACTGTTTCTAATGTGTTTTGTAGTGTAGTAAGCGAAACTAATCCTCAAAATTCTCCTACACGTAAACATTTTTCATAATGTCAATTTTTAATAAAATAAAATTTAAGGTATAAGGTATACAAACATTGGAAAATAAGGCTAGATGTTTACCTGGAAAAGAAAGGGAAAGAATTACTTCATTCGAAAAGTTATGTAAATTTATATATAAGAGACAAGTACACCACAGCGAGGAACTACCAGTTCCAAAACCCCCACGCACATAGGTTGTGCAAGCACCAGATGAAGATACGCAGACGAGCCGTCAACATCAATCGACGTAGAATACCATTGTGACGAACAAGATGATGGTGTGCACCTCATTATGCATGATGAGCTAAGTGATCTTATACGCGATTTAAATTTGGGAAGAAAAGAAGCAGAGATTCTTGGTTGAAGGCTTCAGCAGTGGAAACTCCTTGCGAAAGACACAAACATTTCCATTTATCGAAACCGTCACGAACAGTTTTCCAAGTATTTCACAATGAAAGAAAATATGTGCTTCTGTGTAGATATCGTTTCCTTAATGAATGAGTTCGGTGTTCGACATTCAGTACCCGATTGGAGACTGTTCAAAGACTACACAAAATTAAGTATGAAAGCTGTATTGCTGCATAATGGCAATGTTTTACCATCAATTCCTTTATTCCATGCTCTAAATACGAAGGAAACATACGAAACAATGTCTGCTTTGTTAGCAGCTGTAAATTATAACAACTATGAATGGGAAATCTGTGCTGATCTAAAGGTTATTGCCTTGCTCACAGGATTACACAGTCCACACTTGGTAGCTCACTACGTATCTTCAAAGGTGGGAATTGGCTCAATGGCTCTGGGAGTTCGGAGACCTCTGTTCTATGACAAGTGTGATGACGTATCAAAAGAGGCACTTTGGAGTGCCTTCAAGTAGAAACAGCCCCAGAAAGAAACTTAACTGCTGAATGAAAGTAGTACGGTCTTCAAAGTATTTCTTTGCAAGTTTTTCATTTTTAGTGTTATTAGCAGTTTTATTAAAGTTATTAACGGTTTAAAAAGAGCTGAAAAATCACAAAAGCAATCAGCAAGAAGATTAAATACAATAACATTTTGTACTGTATCATCACTGGCGTATACTCAGTCCTAGATCTGGTCTATCTCACTATGTCACGTAGTCCTAGGCTATGAATAGAAATAAATTTACCAACTCATAAGATATCAGGTTGCCAACTCATAAGAAATTAGGTTGCCAACTCATTAGAAATCAGGTTGCCAACTCATAGGAAAAAAGGTTGCCAACTCATAGGAAATCAGGTTGCCAACTCCAGAATCAGCATCATCATCTCACTGATATGAATAATATTATTTACAATTTCTGATCGATTTTTCTCCTGTATTTTATTCTCTAGACTTCAGGCTTCGCAGATAACTTAGCTAGCCTAGAATATACGCTCCTGCGTATCATACAAATTACTACTGTAGCCTGTGTTTAAATACAATTATTCAAATAAGCATTTCATATTTAGTTTAACCTTAAAACTGCATTCTCTATTGCAATATGCCTCTTTTATGTCAATTATGGGCATATCCTACCACCAATAACATTCTTCTGTATAGAAGTTAAATAAATTTCATCCATATATTTTATGCAAATATAATTCAAAGTTAATGGAAGCATGGCCTGCACTTAAGAATTTACGAAACTTAGCGTATATCCTCTAAAAATTTAGGGACTATTGCACTGCAGACAGTGTATATAAAATGTTCGCCAAGGTAGTCTCAGCCCACAATCATGTCTTTCATTTTCACATACAGAAGGAGACGATGACTTACTTAAGTTTCCATTTCACAACCACAGACAAATGACGGTTATACGTGTACAAGCGGGCTTCGAGTATAGGCCGCTCGTTTTGCCAAGTCGAACATTACTCGCTCGTGGCGTCATGGCGAGCGAAGAGTTCTCAATTGCGTGCGCTATCTAGCGTCATCCGTGAGAGTTATTGGGCGCTCGAGCAAAACCTTCTCGCTGCACCACTCTGGTATGGTATCGGGACGAGACTTGTCAGTGTTCAGTCTCGAGATGTAAATGCCTGTCTCGTTCTCGATAGGGTTTAATTGGCTGTTTGACCCCAAGTTCCTTCCTAGGTAAACGCGGCAACAGAGGGTCACTGCCATAAAGGCAGTCCACGCGCCGGCTATAAGGGCGGCGGGACTGTAATAGATTGACTCCAATCATTATAAACAAAATATGACTTGAATACGGGGAAAAAACAATCAGGTCGAAATTGGCTTGGAGTCGTAAAGAACATTTCTATGGAGTAAATCTTTTTTAATATCGTATCAAAGTCTCGAACAAGACCGAGAGTCTCGGATACTAAATCTTGGTCTCGTCTCGACTTTAGAAAGAAAGGTCTGTCTCGTTCTCGTCTAGAATTTGTCTCATCTCGCATTGCCGTTTACAAGACTTAACAACAAAATGCAAAGGGGAGTATGGAGGGTTGCATAACATTCAGTCAAAACGAGCCAAGTGTGGCAATACAACAGCTATTGGTGACGAGTCTGGAAAAATATCAACAGCTGAATTTATGACCGATGCTTTTTTGTCACGTAAAATATTGTGCGTAGGACGAGCCGAACCCATTGTTCTTGTTATTTTGGTTTCACTATTCCTAGGAGCATTGCTCAACACTCGATATATACGCTCCTTGAAATCAAACACCCTTCCGTCCTACGCCTAATTTCTGTTCATCACAATCAAACAGGAGGTTGTTGCCATTGGTGGACATTGCATGGCGAGATTGCTTTAAGCCGATTGCAGTCTTGTGTGTGCAATGGAGGTAGTGTAGGAAAAGTACAAGAACAGTCCAGGTCCCGAGACAGAAGTGTGATCCTCGTCACGGTTGATTTCCGCTCCGGTGCTACCTTCATTTGGTGCAAAGGTACATAAACCTTAATCTTAAATCTCAGCTATCTTATCTACAGGGTAGGGTTCTTTGTAAACAACGAAACCAGACAGGATGCCTTCCAATGGAGACGTTTAAACGAATATATTATTTAAACACAGGATACATGGAGTAAGAATTTTACATGATAAGCTACATTCTTCTATAATTTTCTAGTTTACAGTCAATTTTCATCTCAATATTCTTCCTTCGTAATGGGCAGATCTGGATCGGGACTTCCTTCTCAATGGACGGTCTGGATCTGGACTTCCTTCTTGATATGGATGATCTGGACTTCCCTCTTAATGGACGTTCTGGATCGGGACTTCCTTCTTGATGGATGGTCTGGATCTGGACTTCCTTCTCGATATGGAGGATCTGGACTTCCTTCTTGATATGGAGGATCTGGACTTCCTTCTGGATTTCAATTTATTTAGGTTTTGACTATTTAACGAATTCCTTTATCCTTTTCCAACTTTTTCCTCCAAGCTTTGGGAATAATACTAATATTCTCCCTTGGGACTGCAATTGGAACGCGCCACCACTAACTAGGTACAACAGAGTGTATACTTGGTGCAAACGATTTACACGCGCATCCAAGTAGGTGCTACGGTTAAACCGCGCAACCAAAAAGTGCTGTGGGGCGTCGATCAGAACGCGCTCGCCACTGATGTAAACAAAATTTCCCCTATAGGAATGGTAAATCAATCATACAGATGCAATATCTGTTCAAAGACACCAACTTGTATCAGTGCTTTGACTTCCTTAATTTTCATATTAATTTACATGTGATCACTGATTTGATTTATAAAATATATATATTAATTTACTTCTTTCATATTTATTCTTTGTCTTCTTATAATATATTCTATTGTTTTTCATCTTTCCAATTTGCTTTGTTCTTATTTATAAAATTATTCGCATATATTATGCCAATTCTTAATCTTGCACGCCTGGTGCTGCCATCTCTATTCGTCTTTGGCAAACTATTCACATTACTTGGTCCTATTGGGTACGTAACACCGGACAAAAGTCGAGTTCGAAACGCAGAAAGGCTAATACGGTTGACTAGAGTGCGCGTCAAATCTCCTGCATATGGCCTTGAAGGGCTGAACAGCACCAGCGAATCACAGACGTGCGGCGTTGCCTAGTTCCGTGACAAGGCGTTTCGCTCAACCACGCTGTCTCTTTTCCGTGTGAGATTTCGACATGGCACCGCTGCAGTGCGTTGCTATTGGCTATCGCCATATGCAGGAGATTTGACGCGCACTCTAGAGTTCCATCAGCCGTCGTGACGCCTAACGACAATTAAAGGATGTGACACGCGAAAATACACACATTACGCGCACGAAACACTATTGGATTTCTGTCAACATACCCCCTCTCCCCATTCGTTAAGATATAAAGAAGAACTGCAGAAGAAAACGGTGAGAGAAGAAAAGTATAACTTTGCAAGTGTAAAGACGGGTAAAGATCACCCTTGACAGATAACGCATGTAGTCATTGTTAAATACGAGCATATTTTTTAAATATAAGGATAAAGGTCAAAGTAAGAGTAATAGTTCCTAATTATAACTTATTTCCTGCTTAGTCAAGTTTATTAATCATTTTCTGATAATTAAGGAGCGGAAGTTGATGAAATGTCATCTTTTACTGACATCTCAGACACGATGCCCATTACATGTACACAATAATACACTTAGTCTAGAACCCAAAAAGGTAATTTCAAAGTGCATTTTTTTTTGCATTTTTTGCAAATTTTCAGGTTTTAGGTCATTTTCCCTGATTTTCGGCATTTTTCCATCATTTTTCGGAATATTCGGTGTATTGTTTCGTCATATTTTGCCACTTTTTTTCATCTTGGTAATATTCTTGAGTCTATTCACCAAGGTGAACATAGGCCTATATATATATATATCTCGCAGGATTGCAATTTACAAGCAAAAGAAATGCAGAACTGGTGACAGTCTTTGTTGTGTCGGGGGAAACCACCAGGTGTCCATCTGGGGCAAACTCAGATTTAAGATCAGATAAGGAGAGTCTGGAAATACCCTGGCCAGGCGGTGAAATCCGCGGGGAAATTCTTCTGAATAAGCTGCGATGTTCGAGCGGGGAAAGGGGGAGGGGCGACAGGAGAGGGCTGCATTTTGTTAAATTTCCATTTCATTTCAATTTTTAACCTGAAACTAACAAATTTAATGGTCTATTTTTGCATTTTTTACGTGATTTTTCCCCATTTTTTAGGTCATCAACTTCCGCTCCCTACTGATAATTAACTAACTAGAGACTTACGAGTGACTGGTCTGTCTGGTGCAGTAAACCCAGAGCTCGTAAGCCGATTCAGAGCAATGGTATACACCGCGCAACGTCTAAATTTGAACTAACTTCGCGAACAACAAACAAACGAATACAAATTGTTACTTGGATTGTAAGAATTATACGTGGGTTTGAAATTTAATAGTGGTAACACTGCTATGTATAGGCTACGCCATGAAACTGAACCGGTGCCTCTCACTTATATCTCATGTTAGTTTGATACCTAAAATACCTCCGCAGTAAATGGACTCTTCCTTCTAACATTAGGAGCATGCGCAGTGACCAAAGGAGTTGGCGATCTAAAGTTGTGTAGTCAGAACCCCACAAATGTGAAAGTTCTGGTGATTCTTGCCGTAGCTTTAGGACAGACCGCCAATGGTCAGTATTACTGTTCATTTTTGGAACATAACCTGCAACATGCGTAGCGAAAGAAGACACACTTTCTGCTGAATCCTCTCATAATTTTGCATGACAATGCTCGGGCGCATGTAGCGCAACCTGTGGCTGATGCTCTACCAGCCCCTGTGATTTTGATTTGATCCCTAAGATGAAGCTTCCGAACTGTTCCACGGATTCTTCAGGCAATACACCGCTCCATTCAAACCATCAACAGAACAGGCACTGCTACAGAAACACTAGGACTTCCACATCGCTGGCAATGGTTGTACACAATACTGGTGACTACATAGAAGGGTTGTAAAAGTTTCACAGAGGCATCTCTTTTGTATCGTTTGAGAATAAATAGTTGCCACTATTAAACTTCCAACCCTCGTATAAGCTTCGTCAGAATGATCCTTGACACCGAATTATGAACGATTTCGCCTTGGGATCTGCGAAGTTATTGTTTCCAACTGTAGTGAATTATCCTATACGTGAAATGATTTGTGCGCATAGCTCGCATATAGGCCTACTAGGATTTGTTCGTAAAAATTAAGATTTTGATTGATTAAGTTGGTGTTTTAAGGGCATACGAGACAGTTTCCGCCTGGCTTTTCCCTCCGAGTCAGTGTTGCCAACTTAGCTCTCTTGAAGCCAGATCTAGCTCTTTCTTGCACTCGATTGGATGTGAATGGGGCGCCCGCCCCCGTGCCTGACTATGATACCATCACTGGTTCCGGCCCACATAGACCAACTTTTGCCATGATTATACATTTTGCACGTGACGTGATATTGTTATATTCGCTGCCTCTTCTTTATAGCGCCGTGTTTGACGTGAAATTGTCATAATATTGTTATCAGGGAATCCTTTATTTTCGATTTCGTACGACCATGAGATGGGTGATGCCGCCGGATCTAGATGGTGAAAAATAAGAATAAATTGCCATCAATTTAGAGTTAACGGTAATAGCAGCGCCCCACCCCTTTGACAACTAACATTACTCTAGGAAGCACTTCGTAAATCTAGCTCCATGAAAGTCAGTAAGGTGAAATTTAGCTCTTTTATGCGCACCAGGTTTGGCAACACTGCCAGGAGGCATGGAGAAATGCATTGGAAATATCAAACTTCCGATGGAATAGAAAATGATATCAACGGGAAGAGGCAGTTTGAAGAAAAGTCGAAACTCCCATTTAATTAGCCGTAACTTGATGTTGAAGTTGATTCCCCATAAGGAATACATGGGATTCCGAAAATTCTCATTCGTCATATTTTTTACAGGTCGTATCTAGCTTAATAATAAACTTTGAAAAACGTTTCGACCTGCCACATGTGGAGAAATTCATACTCTCTTGTCCCCCCACGTTTATCTTCAGTAGCATTACCCATTCCGAAGTTATTCAAATAAATGCACACATGGTGCGTAACTGTATCTCCTCGCCTTAAGTCCACTTTATGCACATTAAGGCTAATCGGGCCTGGACCTACAGTTTCAAGTGGGATCTAAATTAAGCCTTTGCATTTGCATATTATATGCACGAATGTAACTTACTTCTAACGCTTTAACTTCAACAGTCTTGTTCAAAACGACCACCTTTGGCCCACGCACATCAATTGCATTACGCTGTATCGAGAGGGTAATCTGCCACTAACTTCGCAAGAGAACGCTTCAGGCTGGCAACACTGGGATGTCTCTTCTTATGAGCCATGTCTTGAAGCACAGACTACAATTTTGTAGTCCAGAGGGTTGAGGTCTGAACTCCCAGGTGGCTAATCGGAGGGGGAAATGAAGTGGGGCACATTCGTCTCACACTGCAGGTTTCGTAGGGCGTTATGAGCTGGTGCAGGATCCTGCTGAAAGAGAGTGTTGCTGAGATCCTTGACCATTGTCTCCTGGTACACTCGGGCTGACGTTTTACCCTTTTATCGCAGAAATGGAGCTCACTACCACACCATGATTGAAGCAGGATGGTGATCCCTCTGAACCCTTGGCGTTTTGCGAGTTGAAAGCCTCAACAGCAATTTTTTTTCCTCGGTGAACGCTCCAATGCTTTCAGTGCCCTGTGACGTCTTAACTCAGCTGTAAGAAAGTGTACGTCGTTTGTAAGTTTTCGGTCCTTCACTCCGTAAGAAGCGAGACATGGATATTCTGAAATCAGTACCGGCGATCGGGTCACAAAATTTGGGGGGGGGGGGGGGGCAGGTCACAAATAAAAAGCAACCCGTTTAGATTATACTTGTTAATTATGTTTACATTTAAAAAATCATATTATAATTGTATTATATTAATTAAAATATGTTAATAATTAACATTGTATTATTATTATTATTACATGAATAGTTAAAAAGACTGTATAGGAATAGAGATATGACAGTACGTGTTCATTATCTAGGTTGCTTGTAGTTAAGATAGCCAAAATTGGTATCCAAACAACTGGCCTGAGAAGGAAATTCAGTACATAAATAATTTAATATTTATTGAATAACAAAAAATGATGTTAGTAAAGTACCTGATCAATATTTTATACACATTATTATAGTTAGTAGCGTGCATAAATTTTCTTTGGTACTGTCAATCAAACCGTATGATCCCAATATAATCCTTGCCTTCGAATAAGTTCGGCGGCAACAAATGATAAACAAGCATATTTTCATTACTTCATTTTTGTAATTGGTAAGTTTCGGGGGGTCCGAACCCCCCTAAATACATCCTTGTTGCTTACAGTTACTTTTGAGCAAAGTAACATTAGTTACTTTTGAAAAGTAATTTTCCAAAGACTGCTACAGTGTGTGGAACCCAAAAATCATGGGTTCATAGCTTTGCGGACCGTCAGAATGTCTCCCATCTTCACGATTGCCATGGCAGTGAAAATATGCGCGACGCATGGCCAGTATTTTATCCAGAATTTCCCATCTGGGGGTGTAAGTTCGTATTTATGGGGTTGAAAAAAGTGGTAAAGCGCTCCCCTGTGCTTAGCACGCACGCCATGAAGGCGTATAGGGGGTAACGCCCCACACTTTCTTGATATGGTCGTGAGTGGAGGTGATGTGATCAGCATCACGCCCCTGACCGCCTTTACCCCCCAGGGTTTCCCCCAGGTACCCATGTCATTCGACGCTAGGTGGGAGCCGGGGGCCGCTTCCAACGTTAGAAAAGCTCCCGGATTTGAAATGGCCGGGGATCGAACCCGGGACAGTTACCGACTGAGCCACTGATAGGGGGTGTAAGAGGGTAAATTTAGAGAGAAATTATGCCTCCGTGAGAATTATAGGGGGCGTTGAGGAAATTTGAGGGTGGGGTATGGATAAGTCACTGCACAAGGCCGCTTTGGGTTTGCAGATGAAGAATTAACCCAATGTGTCGTATCTCTTGGCATTCCTTGGGTCTTCTCGCGTTTCCCCTCCGGCGAAACCGACGGTTCTCTGTCTTGTGCCCAGGGTGTGAGAACCCGAACATCTGACGATCGCGCCGCGCAGGTCTGGCCATGTAGCGGATAATGGGCCGTGATGGCGATGTCATGTTCTGACCGAAATTTGTTTATCGAGGGGCGAACGGGAGGGGGCGAGGGAGGGGGCACAATCGAGAAGATGGCGGTCAAAAGGACGAGGTCTCCTGGCTGCAATAATATGACAACGACCGTTTAATCTCGCTGCGAGTGTAACGGAGCGGTCGCGTCAGTCATCGGGTCTAATCCACGAGATGGAGAAAGCGTTCAGAACGCATAAAAAGGAACTTCGTTTGGCTAAAACAGTGGCGCATACTGAAAATTTGACCTGGTTTACCGTATTGTATATATTCATTATAACGGGTGTCTAAAAAAAAAAGACTGGAAATGTTGAGACTAAGGTTTAGAGAACAGAATTTAGCATGGAAATGAATAGTGCACAGGATGCCATTACATAATTACACACCGCTGAAAAAATGGGTGGGTTATGTCTTGAAGACGACAATTTCTCGCAAAAACATCCCTGCAGTCGTCGAGTGACATCCTGCATAGCTCGACGTAACATGTCTACAGGAATCTGATCGATTCTTCAGGTGTAGCAGGCAGGGTGCGAAATCACTACAGATTGGTGGTGGTGGGGGGGGGGAGGAGTAGACCCACACACACACATAATATATATATATACAGGGTGGGCCAAAAGTCAGGTGACAGCATTGTCATAGGAAAGACTGGAGTGTTGGAGGTCCACTTTGGCTACATATGATGTTTGGGGGGAGGGGCAAACCCAAGGACACATGTGACCACCCCGGGCGCCATCTTGGAATCCGCGATCTTGAACGCAACTTAGGTTTCTTAAATGGAACCATAGGCATGTGGCATATCATTTCCAATTGTTTTTTCGTCAGGAGTTCAATGCCGCAAACAGTTTTGTCCTATCGTGACCCTTTTCCTAATTATGGCCTGTTTTATCTATGCAGGTATCACCGACTGAATGATGGTGCTGACGACCGAAGAACGTGTGGAGATCATCCTCATGTGTGGAAATCGGAGCTCGCGTGTGGTGGCTGCAGAGTTTAATGCATTACACCGCGACAGGGAGCCCATTTCCCACAATGGTGTGGCCAAACTCATCAGCATATTCCGAAAGACTGGATCTGTGGCCGATAAAGCACGCAGTGGTCGCCCAAAAACTTCAACAGATGAGGCAACCACTATCGCTGCCCTCGCATCCTTCTCCAAAAGCCCCCAACGTAGCACCAGACGTATCGCCCTTGAATCTGGAGTTAGCCGAACGTCCATACGGAGGATACTTGCCGTTAACAAGTGGCACCCATACAAAATTCAGATGCACCAGCATCTGACAGAGGACGATCCTGATCGTCGGGTACAGTTTGCCGAATGGGCGACGGAGGAACTGGAGACCAACCCGGATCTCCCCTTGCAAGTGTTGTTCTCCGATGAGGCACTTTTTTACGTAAACGGAGAAGTGAACAAACAAAACCACCGTTACTGGAGTGACAACAACCCACACTGGATTGATGCATCGCGGATCGTTGGTTCCGAGAAGGTTATGGTATGGTGTGGCATTTTTGGCACGATGAACATTGGCCCATTTTTCATCTTCGGCACGCTGAACGCCGACCTCTACCAACGACTGTTGGATGAGGAGATTTTTTCGTCGGTTTTGTCGGAGGACGGTCCATACCCAACGTTCTTCCAGCAGGATGGAGCTCCTCCCCACTACGGACATTGTGTACGGGACTACCTGGACCAGCAGTTCCCTGGGAAGTGGGTCGGGCGTCGGGGACCGGTAGAATGGCCCCCACGGTCACTGGACCTCACGTCTCTCGTCTTCTACCTGTGGGGCCGCAACAAGGCCATGGTTTACGCCGTGAAAATCCAGAATTTACAGAATCTGGTGCAGCGGATTGTGAATGCCTGTGCTGCTGTGCGTCCAGAGACATTGCTGGCTGTGCATGAGGACTGGAAGAGGCATGTGGCACAAACCATTGTGCACGAGGGTGGTCATTTCCAGCATATGTTGTGAGGAAACACAAAGAAGGAAAGACAGGCCATAATTAGGAAAAGGTTCACGATAGGACAAAACGGTTTGCGGCATTGAACTCCTGACGAAAAAAACAATTGGAAATCATATGTCACATGCCTATGTTTCCATTTAAGAAACCTAAGTTGCATTCAAGATGGCGGATTCCAAGATGGCGCCCGGTGTGGTCACATGTGTCCTTGGGTTAGCCCCACCCCTCAAACATCACATGTGGCCAAAGTGGACCTCCAACACACCAGCCTTTCCTATGACAATGCTGTCACCTGACATTTGGCCCACCCTGTATATATATATATAATGTCAATAAATATATGTCAATTATCAAATAATTCAATTATATATATTATATGACTTAGGTATATCTAAGAAACTAAAAGTTAAAATATACGAAACAGTAATTTTGCCTGTAGTATTACATGGATGTGAAACTTGGTCCCTTACATTGAAAGAGGAACATAAATTGAGAGTATTTGAAAATAAGATCCTTAGGAAAATCTTTGGACCTAAAAGGGATGAGGAGACAGGTGAGTGGAGAAGGTTACATAATTTAGAACTACATAATTTGTATTCATGTCCAGATATTATTAGAATAATTAAATCAGTGGGCAGGCCATGTGGCACGAATGGGAGAGGAAAGAGGAGTTTACAGGATTCTTGTTGGGAAACCTGACGGTAAGAGACCTGTAGGAAGGCCAAGACGAAGATGGAGGGACAACGTTGAGATGGACCTAAAGGAAATCGGTAGGGATGGAAAAGAGTATATAGATCTTGCTCAAGATAGGGACAGATGGAAGGCCTGTGTTGCTGCAGCCATGAACCTTCGGGTTTAAGAAGACTAGAGAGTTAGTTATTATATTACAAAATATCGATTGTCCTTCATTCAAAATAGGCTTGGAAATTTAAGATATTACTACACTGCTCATGCTGTGAACAATGATTTGCGTGAGTACGGGGAGTGGCCAAAATTAAGACACATAAGATAATAGTCGCCAACATAAAAATCACATCTAAAAGCTAAGAAGTTTTTTTTTATATAATTTGCGGTAGTTGACGAAATGCGATGAGAAATGGAGAAGCAATAACAAATCGGACTAATTCCTGTGTTCTGGGGATTGCTGGGTTGAGTGTCCATAGGGACGAGGCTCTGTTGTTCATTCTTTGTGTGTGTTTTCGATATTATTCCCGTGAAGTATATTCGACTTCAAAACTAATTGTTTATCTTTTGTTGTTACAACAAAAAAATACCCCCTAAAAAAGTTTGGTGGGGGAAATTTTAGGACAAGATCGTTGGTCTGGGGAATTCCCCCGTCCCGTAAACCCCGGGATTTCGCACCCCGGTAACAGGTCTAATCGGAAGAATCCGTGCGGAAATCGCTAAGATTCCTGCGGACATGTTACGTCGAGCTATGCAGGATGTCCCTCCACGACTACAGGGATGTTTGCGGAGAAATTGTGATGTTCTGGACGTCGTCTTCAAGACATAACCACCCATTTTTTCAGCGGTGTGTAATTATGTAATGGCATCCTCTGCGCTATTCATTTCCATGATTAAATCTCTTGCAACTTTATTCTCTTCTCTAAACATCCGTTTCAACATTTTACATTTCTTGAGCCAGTCTGTAATAAGCCCTATTTTATTAATACAGTGCCGGATCTACAAATCTTGGCCCCCCGCAAAATATTATCAAAGGCCCCCTCTACCTACCTACCTTTACACACACACACACATCTTAATATAAGTGTGTGTGTGTGTGTGTGTGTAATTCTTGATCTCATGTTGACAAAGTCACATATAAGAGCCTTGAGGGTAGTGTTGCCCACGGGACGAGACGGGACAGGCTTTTAAAAATTCGAGACGAGACGAGATTGACCATGTGTCATGAGACAAACTAATATTTTCGAGACGAGACAGCATTTCCACGAGACGAGACAGGCCAAAGTCTCGTCTCGTGGGCAACACTACTAGAGGGTGATTCAAATGTAACTTAACACCGGCTATATGGGTACAATTAGTCATGATAGAAACAGGTTAGGCTTATAGGGGGAACCACATTGGTGTGTTCCAATCGGACGTCCGCCATTTTGGTGGCCGCCATATTGAATTCAATTCAAAATTGTTAAATGTGAAGGGGGTGGTGATATATATATATCACACTGTTTTCTCACACCTGGAAAATGATACATTTTTTACAATCATGCAGTCATAACTTTTTCTTGATTAAAGATAGGTTGAAGAAACCTTCACCACTGCATTTCTCGGGATGATCTAAGGTCGGAATTTTTCCGGCTTTGCCCCAGCATAAAGCGGCTCCAGGGCCCACCCAGATAGTGGGTAGCGGGGGGGGGGGGGGGGGTTAAAGGCGGCCGAAGCATGGTGCTGATCACATCATCTCCAAGATGGCATACATCGAAAGTATGTGGGGCTCTATCCCCACATACCCTAAATGTGCCTTCATGGCACGGTGCTATATGAACAGGGAACTTTTAACTTTACATTTACCTGTATATATTGTATTCGTTTCTGTACCCCTGACTACCTACGTTTATTTTTTATATACGCGAACCCTGTGTTACTATGTCAATGGCTGAAGGCCCCCTAAAGACTTACTTGTCTCTGCGCCCCCCCCCCCCCCCCGAGTTTCGCGGCTTGTAGATCCGGCACTGGTATTATATTATTAGAAAGGTACATATTTTTTTTGTGAAAATAACTAAATATGTATTTACATATTTAGCACTTTTTTAATACATATAAATCCGTTCGCTGGATATGAACAAATACAGTCAATCTACATAGTTTCAGCACGAAAAATTAAATGCGACGTTGCCAAGCTTGAACCTTTCATCGTGTAGACATACTGACCATCAGAAGATAATGGGTGAGAGAAGAAAAATTAGCTCAAGCCGCGCCCATTCTCTAACACGAAGTTTTCTGGGCCCCATTTTCCAACTTCAACTTCCTTTATGGAAGAAAATAGCAGTGTAATGCCTTCGTGTGTACCCAGCCAGAGTGGTTGCTCTGTTCCGGCGTTGGGGTGATCGATCCGGGGGACCCCATTCTCTCTCCGGCAGCCGATCACTTGACAGGTTGCTGGTTGTCGGCGGTCGAAGTTCGCCAAAAGCGACAAAGAGCCTCTTGACAGTGTCCGTCCATCTGCGGAGGAGTGGAAGCTTTCAGATGTCACCCGCAGCAGACGCGGGAACTTTTCCACCGCCGAGATCAGAACGGCTTTCAACCCAATCGCACTTCCCTGCTCGGTTAGGCCTAATGGAAGTTGTCCCCCCTTCCTCTCGCACGCACACGAGCGCAACTTTTACCCTCCAGATCACACCGACGTCACGTTCCTCTTGAAGAACTGACGAAGCTCACATGCAACACATCTCAAGATGATAACTTTATTGTTATCTTCACCCTTGCCACGTATCCCTCGTGTATCTCGCAAACTACGAGAGTGAAACAAATAAGGTAGGTGAACCAAAGATAGCCCGTGTTCCCAAGCTGGCCCTAGAGGCTTAACCGCGAATTTTTGTCTGGGGGGGGCGGGGGCGCAAGTACCAGGAGTATAAACGTGCCAATCCAAAACGGGGGGGGGGGGCGGTGCAAGGATAGTTTACTTTCTCTTTGTAGACAAGGCTTAGAATTAAGAGGCCATACTGTAGAGGCAAAAAAATGGGGAGCAACTATCCCCTAAATCGTCGCCACTGTGTAAGGCTGCCATGGGACATTTTCACGGGATCTAACTACCCTGAAAATTTCACAAAGTTTGAAGTTTTCCATTTATTTTGCACCAGTCTTGTGTGAAAAGCTGGAATTTGTAATTACATAACGTGTATTTTAATATTCTGATGTAATTCTTGAATATTTTTAGCCAAAACCCTTGAGAAATTAATGCACATAACTGAAGTCCAATACTTACACAGTCATATTACCAGTAATCAATATTTTGAACACTTAATTGTTACAATTTTCGGTACAGTTCAAAGTTGTATCGGGTCAGCCCTAAAAAAAATCATTACAAGTAATGATTTGAACTTCCTTTGATATTCATTTGTGAAGAGTTTCATCTCAATATATGTACATGTATATTTAAAAATGTACAAGAAACTGCACTATGTATCCAGAAGTCGCTGGACATCCATTACTGTTGGTTCTGTGGACTTAAAACAACAAATCAATCAATCAATCCTCGAGCATGTCGAGTAGTTGGCATGTGTGTTGTGTGGATCTGACCCACAACCGATGCTCCAGCTTATCCCTAAGATGTTTGATTGAGCAAAGTTGGGGATTTTTGCGGGCCAGTTAAGCACTTCTACAATACAATTGACAACGCTCTGGCAAATGCCATTCACTAGGAATGCACCAGGTCCACACATGTCTATCTGACTATCAAGAGATGTACCATGGCACATCACTCCAAATGACGTTGGCATTGGATCATGTGATCAAGGCCTTCCTAGCAGCAGAACGACCATGAAAACCAAGTTTTATGACTTCCTGGCAGATAGTTATATCACTGGCCTCTGTACCTAAGCTGCGACGGAAATCCTCTGTAGTCATTGGTAAGGCTCTCTGATGATTGGTTCGCACAACATGCTTCAGAGTTTGCAGGTCCCAATGAATTAGTATCCTAGACCTACAAGAGCGATGCCTGGGTTCAGTGCTTCCATGATGTTCCCACTTGTCAGTGACATTGCTGAGTGAACTGAGGCACATTTAATTGCTGAGAAATCTCTGATGGAATACCCAAATTCATGTCCCCAACGATCATGCCCTGTTTGAAATCATGCAACTCTGTCAATTTACTCTTGTAATAGCAAAGGCATCTAAAGTGTTCTTGCAGTTGTGCCTTCAGTTATATAGCATTAGTGACATGTGCTGACATTATACTGGGCAAGTTTGTGTGAAATTAGATACAAATGTAGGGTATTAAGGCTATTTAAAACACTGTCCATTGTTTTAAATACATTTCTGCCACCATTCAACCCAATGCCGAAATCCGCTCTGGAAAAAAAGTCTGAGGTTGTTTTTTTGACCCATGCATTCACAGCGATTTTAATGTCTTCCACATCCTGGAAATGCTGTCCACGAGATAGGCAAGCAAATGAAAGTCCGATGGGACTAAATCAGCACTGTAGGGGGGGTTAAGGCATTACTGACCACCAGTGGCGTGCGGTGACATTTAAACTAGGGTACGCAACATGGGCCAACCGAAATGAATTATGGGGGCCAGAACCCCCCCCCCCCTCCCTGGCCATCATGTTATTCAGAAAATAACTTTTTTCTACAATTTTATAATGGGAAATTTCTCATCCTTGTATCAATATCCAAATGTAACGAGGTAAAATATATGTATGATATTTTATATTTGCAAATATATTCTGATAGTAGCTACGTAGAGTCCAACAATTCACCTTTGTTTATTTCCTTCATGCAGTGCGATGAACATTGAACGGGAAGGAAATGGCTGAATCATTTTCCGTCCTTTCAAATTTCATGTAATAAATTTGATAAATCTCAGTATACTCTACTATTTCACACCTTTCGCAGAGGAAACCAACGAATAAGGCCAACAATAAAGTTTCACTGTTTTTCTACTCAGTCAATCACTCTGTAGAGATATTTTTTCTTCTTCTCAAAAATCAAAATGCCTAATATACTGCTTACCATCCTTCACAACTCCTACCTGAAACAACTTTTCCAAATCAGGAACAGACCTTCAATTTCGGATTGTTTACACTTTTTTCGTAAATTCCGAAAATCCCTTCTCCAGTATGTCATCAATAACTCCCGGTCCCCCTATTTTATCACTTCACAGCACCGACAAACAATAGAGATCCTGTAATGTAAATAATATGAACGAAACACTCGCTGCAAATTTCGCACGACAGAAGAAAGCAAAAGACAACCTCACGCGGTACGTTGTGTCCGGTCCCGCTATGCCCGAAAACCTCGCGTTCTTGTGGACAAATGAATCGGAGTTGCCAGTCGACAAAGTATTTTGTAGAAGGGAGATAATTAAGGACAAGTAGAAAATACGTCAGCATACATCCCAGAACACTTCAAAAGCTAAACTACCGTACATCACTTTGCAATGTCTGGTGGGAGGGAGGGGGGCTCATTCGAATCCCATTGTAAGCATTGTGTTTTATTATGTTTTACTTTTATCATTCATTCATATCGTCGGGTCAACAATCAACACCCATGCTATGGAACTCAAAGGAAATGTTGATCCCGAAAGGAGATAAACAGATACTTTCATACTCTGAGAATTGTGCGAAACTTGCAAATTGTTCACATATTTTCCCCTCGACACAGAGACAGTCCATCTGGTCCTCACCTCCCTATACGAAAAAAAAAAACTTGCTAGGGTAACTTTAACCTCACATAAATATTTCATATGTGATAGTTTACGCGTATATTAAATATGATCTTCCACATATTCTTGCCCTCCTGTCTGATTCCTGCATCACTTTTTATAATGTATTTTTATTGCAACCCAACAGTGATCTATCTACGCGTGGCTGCTAAATGCTAGTAAGCTAAGCATTCCAGAAAAAAAAATATGTTGACTACTGTCAACACTGCATACGCTGTCAAAATCTTGGGTACCCTCGATGCTTAGAACCGGGAAAGAAGTGGGAGAGAGGGTATGCGCGGGCAGACCCAAACACGTGGTCGAGACTGATATGAGCCAATGGGGTTACCTTCCGAATTTCTAGGGTACCAAGCAGAAGAAACAGCGTCTTTCTGCGGAAATCGGCAACGCGGATCGGGTGGGTGCCGAAGTCACAATCGGGATCATTCGGGACTGCCTTCAGGAAGGCAGCAGCGTGTTCGTGCGGAAATCGGAATTTCTTGCAGTGGAACTGCTTTCGGAGCGATAATTGTTGAATTTTCATGTTCGGGGAAGACGAAAAAATGTTTATTTTTTTCTTACTGTGTTGTGGGTACGCAGTGCGTACCTTGCGTATCCTGAATGCACGCCGCTGCTGACCACCCCATTTTGGCAATGGCCTGTCACAACCCTCTATTTGCAAGAACTGGATTACAGTTCTTTGTTTTTCTCTGCTATTCATATTTATTTAGTTACCCGCAAATGAAAAATTGTGTGCATTAGTAACCTCTAGCATTAATATGTGTGTGTGTGCAGTTTCATTGCAATCTGATAACAATATGAGGAGTTGCTAAGGGGGAGGCATTAATTTCAGGATGACCTTTGTATGTATGTAGCATAAACTATTACTTTTTATAATGAAGTTATTTTTTGCACTTTTTCTTAATTTCCCTTGAAAACCTAAAATTATACTTGTATCTCAATTTTGGAATTGCTACACTGCAGTCAGATGCCTTTCTTATTGGCTGTAATTGCATTTTCAGTATTACCAGAAGTTATCATGGTGCTGTCACAACTGACTTTTCTTTATCTCTTTATTTCAGGTGCAAGGTGTTCTACAAGGTTGATGATGAATATAAAGACCGAGGGATTGGCATGCTGTATCTGAAACCAGTCGGAGAGAAGTACCAGCTGTTGGTGAGAGCAGACACGACCCTAGGGAATATCCTTCTCAATATTCTCCTGTCATCTGCTATTCCTGCCCAGAGGTCCGGAAAGAACAATGTGATGATCATGCGTGTGCCGGATCCCACCAAGGACACGAAACCAGTCTCCGTACTCATTCGCGTAAAGACAGCAGAAGATGCAGATGAATTGAGGGACAAATTAAATGAACTAAAGAATTAAATACTAGCTCAATTTTCGACCCCAGCTTAACGATATGCTGGCACTTATATATTTACTTGTTCTTTTTCAATGCCTTCAGGGCCGTTGATCATGTGTTTTGTTTTCATTTGTACATTTCTGTACAATAAAGCAGGTACGAGATCACGAGTGCTAATAGAATGGATTAATTTTTGTATATATTTTACACACTCATTATAATTTTGAAATGACCGATACATAATATAAATTTTGGTATATGTATCTACATAGATACGAAATAAACAAGAGTACAAAGAATTGTCGTGTTTGTATTTTTCTTGTTGTCGAAAAGTAGAATATTTTAATCTTTAGCAGACTGTCCTCTTTCCGCCTGTAAGCCTCTCGAGATGAGGTTTCAAGCCTACACTTTTCAAATGTCAGTGCTACATCAGAAGATTTGTAGAAGGAAAACTATTAACATAGAAGGGGTTGGTTTTGTATTTATAATCATAGAATCACACTGTTGTGGGAGGGAAAGTTTTCGCATCCCCCTTCCCAAAAACACAATTATATGAAGGAAAAAGAAAGTTTAAATTTTAAATGAATTTTCTATCTGGAGAACCCCTATATTAATCTGAAGAGAAAACGAAAAGATTCTCTGTTCTCTGTCCACGCCTGCATATACATGTTGCATTTTTTTGCCTTCTCTCTTTCAGACAGCAGTTATTTTTTATGACTTGTACATGGGGCGTTCAGTATGCTCTAATACTCACCAAGAAAACAAAATATAACAGAAATGAAAATATGGTTATTTTTCAACACTTTCAATGCGCTTTGTCCGTCGCCGTTCCAAAGCTTCTATACCCTGTTGGAAGAAGATGTCCTCTTGCTCCTGCAGCCATGCATTCACAGCATCCATGACGGCATTGTCATCCCAAAAAACCTGCCCACGGAGATGCTGCTTCAAATGTGGAAACAAGTGGAAGTCACTTGGGACTAGGTCAGGTGAATAGGGTGGATGAGGCACCAATTCAACTAAAGCTGTATGAATTGCAGCCATGGCAACACCGGACTTGTGAACGGGAGCACTGTCCTGCTTCAGCAACACTCCACGTGTCAACATTCCTTGTCTCCTGCTCTTTATTGCAGCTCGCAATTTTGGCATAAGGTCAGCATGATACTGGCCCGTAATGGTGGTTCCATGTTCCAGGGGGCAACCTTGAAATGTTAAAAGGGAACCCCTATTTTTTATTGCAGATTTGAATTCGACGTCCGAAAATACGTAAATTTTGTTCGACACATTTTGTTCCATTCGTGATAGATGGCGCCGTCCGTTCGCCTCTCACCATCTGAGTGCTTGCTTTGGCTGAGTCCCCTATCGCCTCTTAGCATCGGGGTGCTAGATGCAATTATTCCATTCCATGCTCGAAATGATGTCCTCGAACTTCAATGCATTTGTTGATCCGGTGTTCAAATGAATGAACACAATGCATAAGTGTATCTGCATCAATGTGTGCGCAAGCATTTCATATTCGTTTGATCATGTTTGCGCGGGTTGTTGGTACATCTTGATAAACATGTTCTTTCAGATATCCCCACAAAAAAAAATCCGGGGACCTAAGGTCTGGCGATCTGGCAGGCCAATGCACCTACCTTCCAATCCAACGACCATTGTACATGCGATTTAATTCCTCCCGTGCTACTATTGCATTATGTGCTGGACAACCGTCATGTTGAAACCACATGTGCTGTCCCAGTGCAAGGTTTATGTTGTCAAACAATGTCGGTAATTCCTCATGCAAAAACGTTCGATATTTGTGCCCGTCCAAAGTACCGTCACTAACGTAGCGACCAATTAGTTTGCCGCCCATGATTCCACACACGTTAACCGACCAAGGACGTTGACGTTGCAAATTCACGCAACCAATGTGGGTTTCCCACACTCCAATAATGCATATTGTGACGATTAACCTGGCCGTGGTTTGTGAAGGTTGACTCGTCGGAGAAAAGTACTCTACGAAAGAACTGCTTGTCGACTAGTATTTGTTGGCATGACCATTCCCAAAACACCACTAGATTGTAAAAATCGTCGCCATGAAGTTCCTGATGCATGAACACGTGATAGGGATGAAATTTGTGGTGTTTCAATATTCTCCAAACACTATTGCGAGAAACTCCTGACTGCGATGATATTACTCGCGTACTCGCCTGGGGATTATGAGCCACCGCGGCTAGGACTGCAATTTGATTATTCTCTCCAGTGGCAGTTGTCTACGAACCCTTTTTTTTTAGGTTGTACACTTCCTTCAGCACAAAACTGTTTGACAATTCGAGCAAACGAAGAACGCGATCGTAGCCTGTCAGGAAAACGTTCCGCATAAAGAGTCACAGCATCGTCGATGTTCCTTCTGCATTCACCATAAACAAGGATCATTTCAATTTTTTCTTCTACGGATAGAGAATCCATGATGTTGAATACCCCACTTAACTGTATCGTTTGACTCCTTGCTGTCACACTGCACTGACCATTACAATCACTGACTACTGAGAGCGCGAGCACAATGCTTCTAGGCTACAGTATCCCTCCTCCCACACTTGCCAGCCACTGCATTTGCGAGAGACAACCAACACCTTGCGCTTACGGCGCCATCTATCTATTACGACTGGAACAAAATGTGTCGGACAAAACCTATGTATTTTCGGATGTCGAATTCCAATCTGCAATAAAAAAATAGGGGTTTGCTTTTAACATTTCAAGGTTGCCCTCTGCCCCCCCCTCCCAGGGGTGGCAGGATGGGTTAATTGTAGCGTAGGTGACTTGCCCCCACAATACTATAATACTTTCATATGGAACATATTTCTCGTTCGATGCATATTTCTCGCGTTATTTCGATTTGTCAAGTTACATGGGACATCCTGTATACAGTACACTGCATTACAATTCAGTATACAAACACGTGGGTCATCTTTGGACATTTTTGAAGTACAAGAGCATTCAGGTGTGGCAAAGTTTCACCTGGTGATAACATGAGTTATAATAGTAATAACCCATGGCTGTACAGCTTGTAAGGACATGGCCTATCTCCCTCCCACAATCCTACCTAGAGGTGTGGAGATCTTCAACCAGTAATGAAGGAAGTTCCTCAGCATAAAAATCTTCTGGAAATAAGATTATTATTTGTGATCTCAAGTCATGACAAGTAGGATTACAGTGGGAATATGTACCTTCATCATTTCCAACAAAACTGACAAAACTTTTTCCCCGATATAGACATACTGCTGAAAATACTTGCTGCGCTTCATGTTTCTACAGTGTCTGTTGCAAGAAGCTTTCCAAAACTGAAATTAGTTGAAACATATTTGAGAAATGCAATAAGTGAAAATAGGGTGAATGGACTTGCCACACACTTTATTTATAGAGACTTGACAGTGGAAATCGCCAACAATCAACCTAACCTACCATTTGGCTGAATCTGGGAATGCACGATGTTTGCAACTTGTTCCGTAAAGCCGTGTTAAAGATTTAAAACATTTGGTGGTTAATTATTGTTTTTGTACTATTCCATTCCAATATTCCATTGGAAGTATGTAACTTTTAATGATTAGTTTGTTAAGAATGTGCTAATATAAGGTAAAGGTACTCCTGTGCATGTGCACACATGCCATGAAAGCATATGGGGCGATGTGGAGGTAGAGCTCCACATATACAGTATTCTTGTCTTGGCCATAGTTGGGATGATGTGATCAGCATCATGCCCGACTGCCTTTACTCCCCAGGTACCCATTGATACGGGCCTCAGAGCTGTGCAGAAACAGAGAAATGATTGGGAAATTGCCTGGTCCAGATCACCTGCCCCAGGATTCAAACCTGGGCGTCTGCATGGTAGTCTGATGCTATATCAACAGCTACTATGGCTCCAATGCTAATACAAACAAGGGGAATTACCTGAAGACTGAATTTGTTAACAAAAGCAAAGCGTTATTATCCAATATAGGTAAAACTTACATACTTCCTATGCTGTACTATTGTCACTTTTAACGAGTACTTAAGTACGTTGATAAGCTGTAGAAAAAGGGTTTAACAGAAGTAGAATTCGTAAAAAAAGAAACAATGATGTCTGCTTTAAAGTACAACAGTACAGTACAACAATTTTAATACAGTGAAAAATTCCAAATATATATATGAAATATTCTATTGTGTGTCCCGTCCTCTAATAAGCAGCTTTGCACAATCCACTTTTACAAGTTGACCCTTCTCAAAATATTTCAAAAGCTTGCCACTTTTCAAAATAATTTCTTCTGTATGTGGCGTCAGGTGGCCTCTGGAACTAGGTAATTATCCTAGTTAATTCATCGTCCAAACCTTTTCAGGTATGGGCCGTTTTACATCAGAGAGTTCGTTCCTCCATCCTGTTACAATCATCCAGATCAAGGATGCCCTGCCGTGGACTGGCTCCGTGCATTACAGCTTCATCAGTGCTGCTTGCTGGAAGTGCTTCTCCCTCGTCTCAAGCTCCAATCTGATAATGTGTGAAATGGTCCTTTACAGGAAGGAGGGATTCTTGATACTGTCTCGCCTTCGATCCGGGATTTAATCTTTCTTCCGTCTGCAACGTGGCAGGATAAGGTGGGTCAGTCAAGCACCAGCTTTATAAAGGCTACGTCTTGCCTTCTTGGATTGAACCTTGCCCCCTCCACCCCCTAGGGTAGGAGTAAGGTAGAGTATGTAGCCTCGTGACATTTTCTAATTTTATTTCTAATTCTTGTTGCCATTCTTTGTCAAATAATTTCTAGTTGAGAATTTCTTCACTGAGCTTACAATTAGAAACTATTATTTGGTCACAACAATGCATACCCTGTTGCTAGGATACGTGTGAAATTCTCCAATGAATAATTTGGTTCCTTTGAAAGCAAGGTATTAAGAAAGGTAGCAGACTCAGTCAAACTGGCCATCCTGCATTTTCTCTTGTTCAGAGAAAACTGCGCATCGATGCTCCTCATGGGACTTTCAAAGATTGATCATCTGGGAATCCATACTGGAAGCAATTGCAGGTATCCATCCATTAATCTTATTGTCCAAAAGTAGTATAGAACTTGTTTAACAATATTTGTGTGAATTCTCTTCCTCTTATGACATTTTTATTTTATTTTTAAAAATCACTTTCATCCTGATGTGTAGGATGAAATATATTCTTACAGGAGAAAGGCGCAGAGATGTCTGTGTGGATACTTTGTCCAAATTTCAAAACAGTCTAGGTTCATATCTGAACTGGACTTACAGTTAATTGATTGATTTGGATTAAGTTTTTCCACCATTTTGACAAATCGTGAAGATCAGGAGTGATGATGGAATTGATGAAGGACACTCGCAAAAGATGCAAACATGCTATATTAACCACTCTGCCACAGAGATCGGAAAGTTTTGATTAATGGATTGAATTGTTGTTTTAAGTCCACTATGCACAGAACGGTTAATCGGGACTGGACATACAGTTTAAAGTGGGATCCAAACCATGGTGCCATGTGCCTCCACTAGGTATCAAACCCAGAAGCCTAGATTACAAGGTGGTGATGTTATGCCATTGGGGACGCCCAGATTGTAAGGACTTGCAGTTGAAAATACGATCCCAACTGCAGAAATGAACCCAATGTGTTGGCATTAACTGCAATGATATTGAAGAGTTCCACAAGTGCTCCTTATAGTCATCTGGTTCAGTCTAGGGTGATACGGTCCGCTTCTTTTCCCTTCCGGATATCTATGATCGGAGCAGTTAAATATCAAAGTATCTCGCTACAGCAACATACTAATTCCACTTTGTTATATGTGACTACTCTGAAATTAGTATTGTAAGATGCCACTTATATGTTCGATAAGTATATTTAGGTCTAATGTTTATGTCGGAATATTTGAAAGTTTTGTTAATAATAATATGAGTAAATAGCCATCATTCTCCTTTCATATAAAAAATGAGGGCGTAAGGGTTTACCTTACCATGTTATGTGGTCGTGCATGCCAAGATCCTCTCTAAATCCTTCCCTCGCAGAGAGCTTTTCAGAGAAATGTGTTCATCCGCAAGTCGAATTATTTCAATTTACAGATTCTTCTGAAACTAATATAGCAGGAATAGCTTAGGTGGTTCCAAAGGCAATCATAAGGTCGAAGGATCGAATCCTCCCATCGGTGAGAACTTTTTCAGAGATTTTAGTCCAATGACGAGTGGCGACATCTAGTAGCAAAATACTGAACTAACACCAAAATTAAATTACAAAATACCCCTGTTACCTCGCTCAGTAAGTGCTGTTCCCAATTACCAGACTTATCCCTTGAGGATCATTGTTTTTGAATAGGTTATCGGAGAAGGTGGCTTGTAGGCAGGCGTGTGCCCAGGATTTTCGTAAAAGGGGGGGGGGGGGGTTTATGAATCCAACACATTTTCCAGTTCACAGGTCAAATTTCTTGTAATAAATTAAATAATTAATATACTTGGATTTTACCCCAATGAACGCAATCAATGTATTTGCTATGGATGCTTCATGTTTTTAATGCATCATATAAAAGCACCTGCTTGAATATTTCCAAATTATTAATATTTTATATTTAATTTCTCAAATATAATTTTTAAACAAAAAATATGTACACTCAACATTGTAACAACATTAAAGAGATTAAGACTACTTGATGTCTTAAAGACAGTAATAAATAAGGTACCACAGTTGAACAATTTAAATTCTGAAATTTAGGCATCGAGGTTTCTGTGCGAGTTCTGACAATATTTCGTCACAAGTAACTTTTATATCCCGGTGAATGTTCAGAGCAGCTAACCCATTTAATCTTTCTTCGCAAATGGTATTTCGAAGATAGGTCTTCAACCGCCTCAAAGTTGAGAATGATTTCTCATTTGATGTTGTTGTTACCGGGATTGTACATAATATGCGCAAACGTGTGTTTACCCAGGGAAATATTACTTCACTGCATATATCAATTGCTTCAAGAGCATTTACTGGACGTCTTTGCATTGCTGCAAGATGACGATACCACAGTTTCATTTCAGTGTGAGCGTCGTCTCCTTGTAATCAAGGTGTCCCGGGTTCAATACCCGGTGGAGGCTAACAGTGGTTCGGATCTCACTTTAAACTTTAGGCCCAGTCCCGATTAGCCTTACTGTGCATAAAGTGGATTTAAAACATCAATTCAATCAACATTGTACTTGTTGTGGAGATGATTTTGCTAAATATTGTGTACATTTTTGGCATTGTATTATTATATTATTGGTCAAAACATTTGTTTGACAGTGGACAAACAAATACGAACCCCTTCAGTAATTAACATTTTCTACTACAGTGTCATTAATGTGTCATATTCATTTTCATATTAGGTCTATGGAGAGGAATTTTGTATAATGTTAATGTTATGGAACTGCGAAACTGTTGAAGGGGCCACTCCCCCCTTCCCCTCCAAAGCCCAGTACCGCATCACAGGATCTGTCAGAGCCCGACAAAATCTTGCCAGACAGTGCTCGAAATAGAAATTCGTAGCCGAAAAGGGAGGGGATATTTGATCGATTTTGGAGATGTGAGGGGGTACATCCTTGTATGGATCAACATGGAGACAATACAGTAGGTGGAGGATGCTCAATATGCAAATTATTCTAATTGAGGGTATGCTTTGTGAAACTTTCTTAACTGGAGGCAGCATCCCCTACTTTGACCACTGATGCCAGAAAAGATGCTTTCAGAAAATGAATTTATTACTGCACACGTATATTACTTATTGTATTTGTTGCGTTTGTACAAGAGAAATATTCAGAAGATTTGTAAGGAATATTTACAGTTCATAGGATGCCTACCTAATCTATTCCGTGTCGTAATACAAATTTTATCCCTTTCCTACAAAATAATAAAATTGTCCATTGCAACCGTGATTTTATAATGTGGTTGCATACATATACACTGTATAGCACCAAGCTTTCTGGGACCTCGGAAAATACGTGAACCACAGGCTTCCCCATGGCTTTAACTAGCGACACTAGTGCCACTGCTCCGACGCCAGGGTTTCAAATGCCTTGGTGGATCTATAAGATAGGTAATATCGTTTTTCGAGGGTTCGTGAACAAAACAAAAAGTAAATGATTTTAAAGTCCATTTTATATTCAGATACGTTAATCGGGACTGGAATTAAAGTTTAAATCGGGATACGTACCACTGTGCAATGCACCTTCACAGCGGATCAAACCCAGGACCTCTTTGATTACACCACCATCGGTGAGGCCCCTGAAATCATTGTGGAAACTTGTTCATCTTCATGTTCTCTCGCCCTGCGAAAGTTTATTGGTGATATAGGGTGACATCCTACACACGTCTTCCAGACATACACACGCGGGCACCCCCTTCCCCTGCACACACACGATTGTATGCTTACAGCACATGCTGTGCCCTCCCAGAAAAACAATTCTAAATCCGCCTATGGATATATCTGCTATCAAATAATGAACGTCACTTACCTCGACAGTTCCTTGACATAATTTTGCAACAAGGTTTCCAATATCTTCTGTTATGCCTTCTTGTTGAATATCAGAGTCTGAAAGTTCGCACGTTTCACTCTCGCAATTCGGATGGAATTCCTCTGAACTTAAATGGACCTTTTCTGAGGTTTTCTATTTGTGGAAGGTGAAGCTTCAACTTCCATTTTTTGTTTCTTTTGGAAATAATCTAATAATGTATTTATCCTCTTTTCTCAACCCATCTTTAGTTCCACGTCAAAAATCTATCACACTCGCAGAAACATAACACACAACACGACCACTTCGACTTGCTACCTTGCAGACTGCAACTCGCTACAACCTAGCTTGGTCCAGCTCAAATTACATCACCAGTGTTGACAGGAACCAGTAGTGTCAGTGTCAGTAGTGTTGGCAACTACTAAATTATTTACGCAGAAATTCAAGTGAGATCTTTCACAAATGTTACAAGAAAATTCAATAAACTGAAAGCTGGAAATTGGTTGAGAAAAAAATATGTAAATTGTAAAGAGCACAAGAGTAAATCGTATAATATTTTGGCATATTAATTGTTTTTATTTTGTTTATGAAACTGACTGGGCCAGTTGGGCTATATAACGCATCCCTCACCCCCTCCCGGCATGCTTTGTACAAAACATCGCATTATTATTATTATAATTATTGATATTTTGAAATAAATATGCATCCAGGTGCGATATAAGATTTTGACTTACTTTGCCTACTAATTGTAGTGATTCAAATCTCACAGAACTTTGCTCTGCTGGCATAAATAGTATAAGAAGGGGAAATAAAGAAAAGGGAAGTTAGCAGCACTGTCGTAACAGGAAAGGGGGGGGGGGTCATTCTCCTAAGAGGGTCATCGTGGGTGAAAGAAAGGGGAGGAGGGATTCCTTCAGTTCGCATTCCAAGGGTTACGGCTCTTTTCTTGACCATACTGAGAAGGAAATTCTCCTTCCTTTTCAGTGACTAAAGAATGAATGAATGCCTGTGCATTGCTGTCACTCAACTCCAATATTATCAAAAGTAATTGAAGAAGCAAATACATTTCTCTAGTGTAGCCCACGAGACGAGACTTTGGCCTGTCTCGTCTCGTGCAAATGCTGTGAAATGCTGTCTCGTCTCGAAAATATTCGTTTGTCTCGGGACACATGATCAATCTCGTCTCGTCTCGAATTTTTAAAAGCCTGTCCCGTCTCGTCCCGTGGGCAACACTACATTTCTCATTGCCAAATGTAAACATTTTACAATATTGTCGATTTGGTACTCAAACACATTTATGAAATAAAATTTATTTCACTTTTGCTTTGAATTTTTTTTAAATGACGAAACCAATGGGCACGCCACTCTACATATTTAATAGAAAGTATTTTTTCCTACAGAGCGAGAGCGCTTAAAGCATGTAAATCTTTGGATGAATACATTTATGTTTTAAGTGAAAAAGTGTGAGATATACGGACATATAAAAAACGGAAAAAGGAGCTTTCTTTCTTCTTTCTTCAGCCAGGGCGAGTCAGAGGGATGCGGTAATGCAAACTTGCTGGTTTCGTTCCCGTTTGAACGCAGAAATACAAAAGGCTCATTGTTATTTTAAGTCAATTTTCTGCTATTTGTGTTAAACGCGACGATGAAGATGAATAATAAACTGGAAAAATTAATGATGGGACAAACACAATGACACACCATTGCCTCACCATGGTGTTAAAACCTAGGACCTCTTCTCTATCTGGCTACACAAAAATTTAATGCACTTCGTGTGTACTTCAAGAACGTAACGTGTAACCTATCTGACTATGACCGTGCATCTTTTGAAAGGAAAAGTAAAATTTTTGCTCACATCACTAAAACACAGAGAAAATCGAGATTTGAATGATTTCTCTTCTACATTTAATGAAGTGCAAGGGGTGCGGGATGCAAAATTTTTGGTTGGGAAGGAAACATGATGGGGTATTTTTAAAGTCCTTGACGTTCAAAACGGGAAAAATAATGTTATTTCCCGACTAAATTGGGAGATTATAGGAGCGGAAAATATTCAACATTACCCGATACTAAAAAAAAAAAAATTATACACACAATTTCACCCTCGGGTGATGATTTATTTTGCATATCTGGAATAAAAACTGCTAATTTAAATAAATTTCGGACATTTAGTACAAAAAAAATATGTAGGGAATAAACTACTTTTAAACTCTTATCATTTTTTTCCGAAGTCTGGATCGGAACGGGATTTTTTTCAGGTCCCGACTTTTTGGGTTCCTGCACATCCGTTGTCATTACTGCGGAGTCTACTCCTGCTAATGGGCTAATGGCTCAAGGTACATACTTTCAGATTCAAAAAGGTTTGTTCAACTAACTGCTTTAGTTCTTTTTTTTATAACCAAACTGGTACTACTTTCGGTACATGACTCGTATTTGAAAATAATAGTCTGTTATAAAGTTACAGTCTCATCCTGCACAACATTTTTATCCAGACCCAAAATTTGCCTCCCACCTCGCTATTTCATATACTGCAATTATTGAAAGAGGAATAAGGACCCTTCCCCTTTGAGCCGTGATGGTCTAGTCTGTATGGTGTCTGACTGCCAGATGGGAGATCCGGGTTTGATTCCCGGGGTGGCCGATCTAAGGTCGGAATTTTTCCAGCCTTGTCCCTGCAAAAAGTGGCTCTGGGGCACACCCTGTCTCAAATCAATGGCCACTTGGGGGGTAGAGGCATCCAGAGCATGATGCTGAACACATCACGCCCTACCTCCAATTCCCTAAATGTGTCTACATGGCACGGTGCTGCACGGGGAACTTTACCTCAACCCTTTGATATAAAACATCTATTGCTACCTTTTAGGTTTTCAAGTTGGTGTATAACTATCTTGGGCCATGCAACCGAGACATTTGTGATATGATGACATATTCACAATGACAAATTTATTAATTATAAAAACAATACACGTTAATATATAACAGTCCTTCTTTTTAATTTACAAAACATGCAGAGTACAAGTTTCTTACGTGATTTCTACAAAATTAAATCCAAGTTATAATACTCACACATGATAATATACATATAATCATATGAAAATAAATATGTAAATGTCATTACAAATACGTCAATAGACTAATATAGGAACACACATATAATGCATTTTAAATGATCAACCAGGTGCTGCAAACTGGTTCTAATACAAGTCAATATGCATAAGTAAACAATTGAAAGATGCCAGCCTTTTTGGGAGAGCTTCACGATTCAGTAATCAAGAGTAAGAAAGAGTGACGGTTTAATTGTACCTCCTGCAATGATAATTGTCACTAACAGTACTGATGAGTGTCATGGTACCCTGGTAAAGAACACTATTCATAAGCTTTGCTAGTTGGACTACCAAGGTGCACAAGCACACACACACATTTTAACCTTTTAATATGATGCGAATTAACCTCAAGAATTTCTACCACTTCCTGAACAAGATCAATGTTTTTTCGTTGGAACCAGAGGCAGCTTAAGGGCTAGGTGGCTGCTTGGAGCTCCCCCATTGATTAGTGCCAAAACCTTATTTCTGATTACCTGCACAGAAAAGCTATTCGGGACTTGACTTATGGTTTAAATTGGTATCCGAACCGCTATATGCGTGGCTATTTGTTTCAAAAAGTTAAATTTATTGTTGCAAGAATTAATTAAAGTTACTGCTGCATAACATAATAAGTATATTGCAAAATCATGTAGCAATTTAAGATAAGAGATTACTGGTATTTTGATGTCATTATGTAGGTAATAAATAAACACATACCTACAATAAACATGTTCTTTTAACAGTAACACTTAAAGTATTTTAAAAAAATAAGGCCATTACTTTTAGTCATTGAAACCGTAAATATACAGCATGGTCATGCTTTGTATTGAAGGAAGGTGGAAACTAGAAGGACCAAGATAGAAAGAGGGGAAGGGGGGACAGGGTGGAAAATACGGGGCACCAAAAAATACGTCTTGCTGAGGTGAATATTTTATCTTAAGCTGCCCTTGGTTGTAACCCATGACAACTATAAAACACAACACTACAAGGTACATGTACACATTTTATTCCCACAAATTAGTTGTTTTTTAAATGTAAAAACATGGACGATTGTGAACAACTTTAACATGACATAAAATCCAATATTTAGTAGAAGACTTGAAAAAAGGTATTTGAAATATAGCCAAAAACGTGGAAATTTTGTTTTGAGATTTTAAGTACCCTTTGTAAATGTCTTTTCGTAAAATTAAAATTTCTGTCTCAAACCAATGCAAAATTTAGAAATTAGAGCTTGAGGACTACGTGATGTTGGTTTTGAATTTTTGATTTGATTTGTTGTTTTAAGTCAACTTTATGCACAGTAAGGCTAATCGGGACTGGACCTACAGTTTAATGTGTGATCCAAACCACTTGTGCTACCACCGGGTACGTGATGTTGATATATGATGTATCTATACCGGGTAATTATAAAGTTTCTATCCATTTCTGTGAAAAACGATTAGAATCAAAACAATAATGAGAATGGAAAACCTAACACACAATCTATCAAAACTTCTAGATAATGTAAACCCAACATCAGAGTAACACATAATCCATCACAGGTTGCACTGAGCCTTATTCCAAATGACCACCCTGCACGTTCACACAAAACTCCCAGCGAGTGCAACCTGTGATGGATTATGTGTTACTAAGTGTTAGGTTTTCCATTCTCATTATTGGCTTGATTCTAATATCTGTTTTTCACAGAAATGGATTGAAACTTTATAATCACCCCGTAGTTTACTAAAAGGAAAGGAAGTTACTGCTTTTAGAATATACTACCAATTTGTGATTATATTTGTACAATTGGTTTAAGTTAATTTTCATCTGATTTGGAGTGGATCCTTTACAGAAAACATTTCACACAAAAACATTAAGTAATGTTTTATAACAATATATAATGAAAGGGAAGTCTGGGAAATGTGGAAATAAATTAAAGATGAAAAAGGGTTGGAAACAATTGCTGTTTTGAAGGAAACATTATTGCAATGAACAATCATGAAACAATTACATTATGATTTATTTTAGGGCTTCAGGGAGATTATGAATAGCCATGAGCCACCACTAGCTTCATAAAGGTAAATATTGTGAAAGAAATTAACAGTTGGCACTCTTGGGTTACATTCACACAACACTCCAATATTTCTAGGGATTGAAATTAACATTTTCCATCTACTCATAAGTCACTTAATTACTATCATACCACAGTGGAAGACTTACATTGAGTTAAATCTATGTTGAATTATACCTGGATTCTAACCTGCTCAATATTACAAATAAATTAACTATCTCCTGGAGAGAATATAGCAAAAGAATAATGAAATGCATTCTCTGTACAAACTGCATGTCACAATAATGCTTAAGCATAATATACTATAATGAGGAGACTGTTAAGAATGGTCCAGATCTAACTTAACTGTGATGTGGGACAATTTTATTCTTCTGCATTGCTATAGTAAATTCCATAACCACATATGTTATTTCAATAGTTCCCCCTATAAAGCTAATTTATTATTCTACACAATGCAATTTAGATTTGCAATGATCTTTAAAGAATGCTGGATATCTTGTATACTAGTAAATTATCTTCTAGGCCAGTGTGTTTTTTAAACTTGCAAATACAATGTAGAGCCTCCATTGGGTATTGAACCGGGACCCCCAGGGAGGTCCAGAATAGAAGTAATGGGGCAACCATACAATATATAGTACGATATGTCACAATTTATGAACTGACACTTGCATTGTCTCTTTTTTATTTATAGGTGCATTTCAGGAACATAATTGATAACCATCGATGATCATTAAAATAACTAAATATAGATATGGTGCATGATGGAGATCAATGAAAGAGGATCAAAGTATGGGTTTCCACTGTGAACACTTTTTCCAAAGTGTGAACAAGAATGAGGCATGCCACTGGTTTCACCACAGGGTGAAAAATATGACACAGTGTTCAATCTCACCAAATATTTTGAGCAAATTTGACGAGTCTAGGATTTGGAAAGAGCTGGAAGACCCAAGTCCACCACAGAAGAGAGCAAATTTTTGAAGCTTCCCTGGAGAGGAAAAAAAAAGGTCTACCAGTTGGGCTGGATGAGAAGAATCAAGCTCCAACTTCAGCAAAATCAAACTCATTTAGTGCAAGTTCCTGCAAGGTTAGCGGTGTTCTGCGAAATCACATATTGTAGTGAAAACATTTGGGGTTAGTCAATATCAAGCGGGGCAAATTAACTGACATTTTCGGTAGAAGCGCCCCAAATAAAACAACTGTTCGACCTCACACCGTGCATTTTTTTACTCTGGGGATTCATTAAGTCCAAAGTTTATACTGCGAAAATAACAACAATTCCTGAATTGAAATCAGAAATTCAAAGAGCTATGGACGGCAATGAGCCGCATTGATTCAGAATTTTGTCAAAAGAATTCCAGTGTGTCAAATGCGTCGTGGAGAACATTTGTCAGAATATCCTCTTCCACATTTAATGGCAAGGTTTACCCTTTCAAATAATGTAATAACTTTGCCAACTAATAAACATTTATTTCTTAAATTAAATCCTGCATTTTCTTTGGGACACCCCTTGTATATGAAGGATGAGTTTGAACAAACTTCGACAGCAGCAACATTTAAGATGA
This sequence comes from Lepisma saccharinum, assembly GCF_977018435.1. NCBI lineage: Eukaryota > Metazoa > Arthropoda > Insecta > Zygentoma > Lepismatidae > Lepisma > Lepisma saccharinum. Next base: position 20,720,119 of record NC_139257.1, read on the forward strand.
CTAGGCGTCAGTAAGTACAACAGTGATGACTGGCCTATTCACAATCTACACACTGAAATTAAAAAAAAACATGTCAACACCACCGGTGACACTGTAGTGTGTGATTCATGCCCTGAGTTTGAAAAAGGGCATTTTGAACCAGTTGTAATGACTTTTTGCTTAAGTAAACACATAATGACGTTGAACTCAATACTTTTTTCACAAAAATGAATAGAGTGTATATTCCATTCTTGGGGACTTGTTACTTCTGCACCACCCTGCGTGTGACGTCTATTTGTTCATCACATTTGGGGCTGTAGTCTAGCTGTAATTCAAGAGATATCAGCTACAGAGGCCATGCTTTAAGTACACACCATGTGAACCTGCACCTTTCAGTCATGGCCTAATTTTATGTGTATGCATATATGTTTATGAAAGAATGAAATTACATTAAATAATAATAAAAAACTACTGAGAAGGGGAAAATGCCCACACATCAAGTACATACCTGGTCCATTCTGTACATATTTCCTCAAATTTTCAGCACAACCTTATTTTACTGTGAATAACTAACTATAAATATACAATTGAAAGTTGAGAAGAGTTTTTCATGTATAAAAATATAAATTCTGATATATACAGTATTACATTATTTTCCTTGATCACAAAACTCTTACTGTATAATTTGTGTATTGTTAACTAATGCACAAACATTAATATTACAAAATTTAGCTCTTTACTTAAGTAATGCTCTATCAACCAGAATACTCCTTGGTCCTGTCCATTCCTTATGAGCAATTCAACCACAATACTATTTGGTCCTGTCCTTTCCTTACGAGCAATATTCAGAAAAAAAAAAGTTTCTCTCTCCAGATCTTCAATACTGAGTTTTAAATATTTAAGAAATATATACTGAACTGGTCATTCAGTACATTCACACCCAACCTAAACAATGCTTGACTTAACCTGAGACAAGACTACAATTGGTACAATATTATGACTCACTTGACACAGATCATTAAATGAAAACTGAGATAAGTAAAAATTACAGCACCAGCATTCATCACCTCACAGTCACCAAATCCCACTTATTAAGATCAGGCTTCGTGCACATTTCCAGAATGAGAAAAGAATTCTGGGTCGCGTTCTGCACACCCAGGCAGGTACCGGCAGCCATGTTGTATATGGGAGTCTCATTCTGTAATGAATAATATTGCTGAATTGTGTATGACATCATCGGGCACACAATATTGCATAAAACAATTAGTTTCATGCTTTTTTTGAAATTCATGCTGAGTTATGAAATGCAATCAACATGCAGTAAGTACAGAGCATTCCCTGACACTTGGTATGAACCTCGGCGGCAAGCGGCCCGGCATCAGCGCTTGTCTTTCCCGGTGAACAGGTGTGCGACAGGAGAGGGAGGGAGGGAGGGAGGGAGGGAGGGAGGGGGGAGAGAGAGAGAGGGGGGGAAGGAAGGACAATAAGTTAGAATGACCTACATTCGAGCACAATGATATTAACCCTTATGAGTAGAGGCATGCATATTTCGTTTTTGACGAAAAAACGAAATTTGAAAAAACACATTGTAGTGTTAATTTTTCATGTTTTTGAAAGGTGTGAGATGCATTTTGTGACCATGTTTTGTCACGAAATAATGCGAAATGAACTGCAAAAAGCGAAATTAACTCTTAAACACGAAATTCAGGGTTTATTCACCGACGCGACACCTTCTGAGGTCTGAATTATCCTGCGAGTTATGCAATTCCCGGAAAATTGTTTAATCCTGCTGCTAATATTGGAGAAGCAAAGATGGACTCCTTTACACAAAAATAAACTTAATACTCTTATAACTACATAAATGTGCTATTAGAAGTGAAATGTTAATTCTGTGGAATAAGTGTAGTTTTTAAATCAAATTTAGGATTATATTCACAATTTTAAAACCAAAATGTATTTTTATATACCACTTTTCATCCAATTTTTCACCGCTATAACACCGATATTTCATTTTATTTACCGCTTTTGAACCCGAAATTGACTCAGTTTTTGTACCGAAATTTTGCTTTTTTATTTATCAAAAATATGTGCCTCTACTTATGAGCTTTTCGTTGACCTGTATGCCAAGCAAGCTCGAGACAGGGAACCAGGCTTTCTCTTATGCCTACTTTACCCCATGTCAAAAACAAAACACAACAGCATTGGTATGACTGGTAACAATATCATGTAAACAATACGTCAACATATAAGTGGTTCGCGGAGGTCACTGACACATGACCTTGGTTCCACAATTTGAAACTGCGTAGGGCAGTGATTGTTTTCACCTTAAGGCTCGACTAGACCTTTGGCAGCCGTAAGGGTGAATTATTTCAAATTTTCCTTTCCATTCGAAAAAACATCTTTGATATTCCAAAATATGAATATGCTTAGAATTCCTTCCAGAGCATTTTTGTGTAGTATGCTTTCACTGTTGTCTAGATATTATCAATAATCTAATAAACTTACATAATCATGCGAATGGAACTCTTGCTCTATGAAGACTTTTGTATAAGGAATCGCGATGATTATTTGTAAGCAGTCATTGGAAAATAAGGTGGTCATTTTATGATGATTCTTTGCATTCACATAGAGGAGTTTTTTATGTGTACCCGGGAAAGTTATTGATTCACGCTTACATGACCAGTCCTTAGTCTTAAAGCTTGACTTGACCTTTGGCAACTGTAGGGGCATTTTTTTTTCAAATTTTCCTCTCCATTCAAAAAACCTCTTTGATATTCCAAAATATGAAAAATTGCATACGCTTAGAATTCCTTCTATAGCATTGACGTGAATTTTTGTGTAGTTTGCTTTCGGTGTTATCTAGATATCTAGATAACACCGAAAGCAAACTACACAAAAATTCACGTCAATGCTATAGAAGGAATTCTAAGCGTATGCAATTTTTCATATTTTGGAATATCAAAGAGGTTTTTTGAATGGAGAGGAAAATTTGAAAAAAAAATGCCCCTACAGTTGCCAAAGGTCAAGTCAAGCTTTAAGACTAAGGACTGGTCATGTAAGCGTGAATCAACAACTTTCCCGGGTACACATAAAAAACTCCTCTATGTGAATGCAAAGAATCATCATAAAATGACCACCTTATTTTCCAATGACTGCTTACAAATAATCATCGCGATTCCTTATACAAAAGTCTTCATAGAGCAAGAGTTCCATTCGCACTTTAATTAACAAACCCGACATGTTTATATGTTCGATAATCTGAAAAATATCAAAATGAGAGTTGGGTGTTTATCTCTTTTGTTTAGTGCGGGTTTTAATATGGAGTTTCGTTTTACTGTTTGAAGTCTGAAGCTTTAGCTTCATATATATTGGTACTATAGTATTATTCTAGTTTTATAATTTTTCTTTTGATGTGTTATGTTTGTCGGTGGGTATATTGTATTGTATGTTGTATTGTGTTTTTTTTTATCTTTTTATTTCTTTTTGTGTTGCATAATGTGAGTATTGGGTTTGTGATATCCCATTGTAATTGGAGCATTGCTCTGTTATGGGTTTGCTTATAAATAAATAAATAAATAAACAATCTTAAACCCCCTACACCCTGTATAATGTGGATCCTCTATAGTTATGCTCGTAAACATCAATTCAAAATTTATATTTACCAAAGTTTACCCTTAGGCTGAGAATCACAATTTCAACAATTCAAACTAAATATATGCAGTGAAATATAGTGTAGTGATCATGCATGTCATATTTTGCATGGAACTAAGAAGATTGAAGAGGAACACTATCACTCGCAGCCAATGGGGGGAAGCTGCCTACCCCTCGGCAGTTAGAACCAATCTAACATGCAGCAAGGTTTCAAAACACATTGTGACTACAAGAGCACACACATATGTCTCAAAAAAAATTCAACCTGTTAATATTTACATGAGAAAAAACACTGCACTTACCTCATTCCTATGCTTCCATTCCTGGTTCCCACCCATCTCGTGGCATTTGGCCAATCGAGGATACTGATCTGAAGCATCCAGGCACAGCAACTGAGACAACACCAATTCACTTTTATCGGTTTCGTACCAGATCTGAAAGAGGGAAGGGATCTTCACTGTTTTGTTTTCAAAACGTTCCTCCAGAACTCAGTAGATTTTGTATGGAAGCCTACTGTCTACTACAGACACCGCAACGGAAATCTTTACATGGTTATCGCACGTGCCAACTGTGCCATTGTTATACTCTGAAATAAACAAAGTGGGTGGGGTCTATAATCTTGTGATTGTTCAGTGAACAACAGCCGACAGTGTTGTGGTTATGCTTTAGCTAACAGTCTTTACAAGGGAACCAGAGAAAAAGGAGTCTCGGTTGTGGTATCCAATGTAAACAATTTCTCTGTGTTACAGAAGTGTGTAGTTTCGTCATTTCGTTGTTTCTGCCTAAGAAGACAATGGGGAGGAAGAAGTTGACAATGGAAGAGAAGCGAACCGTTCAGAAATTATGATGGTTTTATTTCATATAGTTCATTAATTGTCACCCTGTACCTTGACTTTGCTTCAACAAGGTATGTCTGTGATTCATGTTGCAGCTGATTTGCAAGTTTCAAGATAGGCTATTTACGACCTTAAAAAAGCAGCTGCATGTCTACCACGTGATATGGTAACACCTAAACAGAAAGTAGGCTCTGGGGGTACCAGAAAAACATCACCACGAACCGACAAGATTTTGAAACATGAAGTTATATCAAATCCATTGATTATGGCCGCACAGTTGAAGAAGAAGCATCCAGGTCTGCTAAGTGATGTATCCATCCGCACCATACAACATCGACTACAGAAAGACCTTCACTTACCAGTTCGTCGTGCTGCCAAGAAATCGCTTGTAACCTCACCTGTGAAATCGAAAAGGCTAAATTTCCGCAGAAAATATCAACCACTGGACATCAGAAGACTGGCGAAATGTAATGTATTCTGATGAAAGCACGTTTACACTTGTTAGATTAGTATCAAAAATTGTGAGAAGAAAGAAAAATGTGTCTCAGTATGATCCAAGGTACACTGTTAAACATCCGGCTAGTGTAATGGTATGGGGTGCATTCAGTGGTACTTATGGTAGAGGGGGACTATATTTTCTCCCCGAGAACATAACCATGACAGGGGACCATTACATAAAAGTATTGGAAGAACACATGTTGACACATGCCAGCTCACAGGAAGAAATCCGTTACAAAAAGGTTGAATGACAATAAAATACCAGTTCTTGAATGGCCTGGTAAGTCAACTGACTTAAACCCAATTTGAGAATGCATGGAATAAATTAAAGAAAGAAGTTCAAGCGAAACAACCATCTACCATCGCAGAGTTACAAGAGCTGCTGAAGAAGTTGTGGGTGACAATGGACAAAACTTATTTTGAAAATTTGGCAGGTTCAATGCCCAGATTACAAGCAGTTGTAGATGCTCGTGGAAATATGACAAAAAATTTTGGATGCTATAAAACAAAGAAGAATCAGACTTTCCTTGTTTTTGTTGCTTTTTTTTTCCTTTTGTAAAGATTTCCATTGCAGCTTAACCACATAAAAAATATTGTGAATGGCCTATGGGTGTTGTAAAAACATTAGAATTCAGAATGCCATCAAAATCCTTGAAAACAAAACACAACTCTTCTCTAAAGCACAACAGGTTCAACGTGAAGGATATTCATTCACCCCTACATTTTATACCAAAGAAGAAAACATGAAGTTAACTGTCCGCTATTCTCCTCCCAGTTTTTTGATATGCTTACAAAGCACAAGGACTGAAAGGCTTCATGTTTCAAATTAAAATGCCCAACAATTATACCCCCTCAAATGAAGCCATGTAATATGTTACATTCAAACTTCAAATTAATAAAGCATGCAAATTATGATTAACCAGTACTAAATAACTGCTTAAAAAGGGATATCACGTGCTTGAAGTGAAACTACTAAAATAACAAATATGGTGCTTGCAGAAAATAATTTATAACATTTTATAAATTTAAAATTGGGATGGATTTATATTTTCCCTTACCGCCATTAAACGTACAGATTTTCTACAAAATTACAAATGTTCATGAAGAACAGCTTCATTAGCCTCCATTACTATATGTAAATAGGCAACCACCAATTTCATTTTTCTTAGAAACACAAAATATGCATACAAAACCAGGTTACATGAATTATATCTTTATATTCATACTAGGGATGGGCCGATATGAAATTTTGGCCGATACCGATAAAGTACCGATATAAAATTTGCCGATACCGATAACCGATATTCTACCGATCCGATATAAAATTAGAAATGGTCCTTGAAGAACCTGAAATGATTGTTGATCTCCTTAATAAATGTGTGTTTCAAGGTGACTGCAGTGCAAAGTAAGTTGAATATTTACACATTTACTTTTTTAGAAAGAAGGGCATGGAGATTATCCATAAAAATTACAACAAAATGGCAGAATTTTGCACTAAATTATAAGATATTTATCAATATATCGGATCGGTAAAATAATCGGTAATTTTACCGATAAACCGATACACCGATATGCCTATATCGGCCGATACCGATAGAGTACCGATTAATCGGTCCCATCCCTAATTCATACAAATCGTAACAAAATGGCAGTATTTTACACTAAATTACATTTACCAAATCATTAAAATTATCAGTTACTTTAACGATAAACTGATACATGCTTATATAAAAAAAATACTGATACGGATACTGATCCCTATCCTAATTTAAGTGTACAAACATAAGATATTTATTGAAGTAATTTCTAACACTGAGTGAATGTTCAGTTGGATGCTAGTGGACCCACAGTCACAAGACATATCTTCTTTATGAGTAATAATAACAAAAGCATAACAGTTTAGATGGCTTATTCTTGTAGTACAAAGAACATAAATAGTTAATTCAACTTCACAATTAATGTATACAGGGTGGACCAAAAGTCGCAATACATAGGAAAATAAAATTTTGTTTTTAAGTTTAAATATTTATTTATTTATATTTTAACGTGTTCTTTTCTAATGTGTGTTCATCAAGAGTGGGAGCAACATATTGTAAACCTATGGTAACCACATAGAGCATATTATATGAATACATTGTTTCTTATCACAACATATTTATTTTTCCTATGTATTGCAACTTTTGGTCCACCCTGTATAATGTATGCGAGCAGATTACGTTAGGAAAAACTGCATATTAACCTCTTAACATAAAAGCCTGAGTATACTAGGGTTTTGAATTTTCACGAAAATATATCCCGAGTATATTCGGGGTTAACTTTTGTTGATGTGTACACGTTTTAAAAGGACGGTTATACTCGTTTTCCTATGTTTCTGTATGTTCCGCTAAATAGTGCTGTTGAAGTTGTTATTTACTTGTCTTTCCGGTAGATGTCACTAATCTCCTTCTTTCGACGTTTATTTTCGTCTACGGCATAGGTGAGAAGGTCAGTTCAGGTGCCTTTGTTTTCTTCCATGTTTCTTGGTGGTATTGTTCTTCTTTTGTGGAAATAGAAAGTGAAGAAGAGCTTGACACTGAGTTTAGTGGTTCAGATAGCTCCAAAGAAAGTTATGAAGAAAGTTCAGAAGAAAGTGATGTGTCAGATTCATCGGAAACTGACTTGGCAAGTGGCAGACAGTGGTGTGAAATTGATATTTCTGGACAACTCCCACCTGCCTGACCCACTTTACTTTCACAGGTAACTTGAGTGAACTTCGAGCCACATATTGAGGATGTTATGCACTACTTTTGTCAGTTTATTGATGATGATTTTGTAGGAATTTTGGTGACAAACTAACAGTTATGCATGACAGACATTGGCACGAGAATGGAAAGACACAACAATGGACGAAATGTATATTTTTATTTCACTCATACTGTTACAGAGTATTGTTAAGAAACCTACCTATCAAATGTACTGGACTATGAATCCAATTTTAGCTACATCAATTTTTCGACAAATTTTGCCGTTTCATAGATTTGTGAATTTGAAGAGAAATCTGCATTTCTCTGATAATAGTACATATGACGCTGAGAGTCTTACTCAAAATATGGCCAACTTTGGATCACTTATCTACCAAATTTAAATCTGCTTGTACTCCAGAACGAGATGTGACAATTGATGAAAGTTTGATGTTATACAATGGACGGTTGGGATGGGTCCAATATACAGAAGGTTGTTCGCTTTATATCTGACCATTTTTGACGAGTACGCATCTTAAGAGATACCGCGCCGCCACCACCGATCATGTTCTATTGGACCCCCAGCATTGTGGACTATCGCCCGGCATCGAAGTTTCCATTGCAGCAAGCTCCGGCGCAGGACAGGCATGGGAATTCTGTCCCACTCCTCCCAGGGTGCGCGGGCAACTATGTTGAAGACGTTGTTTCAACAGTCCAAATGTGCAAAAATCCATTGGACTGGCATCTGGGATTTTCACAGGAATGTCTTCAAATGGAATGACACGAATTCCTAATTCCTCTGCCATTTCCTGATAGTAGTGATGTTCTGGCAGTATGACTCGAAGCCTTGTCCATATGGATCATCACCTGGTTCTCGTCCATTCCATACAATTGCGGGATGTCTCTCTGATAGATAGGTGTCAGAATGGAGTCTTGGAAGTATCTGGCATTCACCTTCACGTTTTTGTCCACCTTGCGTATCATCAACTTACCCTCATATCAACATCCCGTCACAACCATAAAACTACGAGGGAAACTTTTCATGTATTGACGAACAAAGTTGCTGCGCCCCTTGCCGTCAATGTCACGGTATGTGATCGCCCGAATGTGACCACCAGCAGTGAGATGGACATATGATTCATCCATTGTGACAACTTTCTTCCATTTGGAACCTGCCGGGTACTTTTCATACAGTTTCCTGCAGTTCGTCTTACGTTCGGCAATGTGACGCGGTAGAAGGTGGTGTACACGGGCCTTCCGCACACACTTCAACCTGAGCGCTTGCGAATTGTTTTGTTCACAGTTGACGGTGCGAGGTGAAATCTGTGGGCCATATCACGTTGAGTCGGGGGATTTTCTTGGCAAGCCAATTCACGGATCCCCCTTAGCACTACGGGTGACACTTTGCTTGCAGCCCTTCTCCTGGTGGTTTTCGTGGGTGAATGTTTCGCAAGGAGAGCCTGTTGTGTGTAACGGGCCACAATAGCTTTCTCAGTAGTCACCCTGAGTGTTAACCCATTCTCCCGACACTGTTTCACAATGCGTACGTATGAAAACTTAGCATGGAAAAGGGCCATTACGTAACCCTCCCAATACCGGTTGATTTTCGGCACCATTTGATAACATTCACTACCAACACTCGCTGACCTACAAGGTGAGACACCACACTGCTCCCGCCAGCAGACCCATACATCCAGCATAATACACCAGGTGGCAGCACTGAATCGACAATGGTCGGATATAAAGTGAACAACCTTTGTATACCTATGAAACGAGCCAGATTTGGCAATCGGCAACTCAATATGTCTGATCCCTAATAATATACACAGGTGCTGGCACTAAATTTCATGAGGACTATAAAGATTTACCCATGTCATCACAAGTTGTCATGACACTCATAAAACCTCTGCTGAATATGGGATACTACCTAACTTTGTACGACTACTACAGTTCTCCCCAGCTTGCAGACATTTTGATATCTAATAGAACAGATGTGTATGGTACTGTGCATCCCACAAGAAAGGATATGCCTCCATTGTTTTAAAGGATGAAACTGAAGAAAGGAGAGACTGTAGCTTTCCAACGAGGTAAATTTCTTGCAGTAAAGTGGAAAGACAAAAGAGATGTCTCGATGTTATCCAGTTTCCACAGAGCGGAAATGGAAATACACAGACAAAGGAACAAAGATGTTGTGAAGCCTGGCATATAATGCATATCCATTGCCACAAAAGCGAGGTAAAAAATATTATAAGAAAATATTTCTCCACCTCTTAGAACTAGCTGTGTGGAATGCCTTCGTACTCTACAGAAAACATGGAGGACGGAAGAGTGCCCTTGACTTTCGTGTCACTGTCATTGAGAAAGTGGTTGCTCATCAGCAAAGAGAAGAATTTTCGCCGAAAGCAGCTGGTCGCCCCTCAGCAACGGCAACACCAATGCGACTTGTTGGTCGCCATTTTCCTTCATTGATTCCTCCAACTGAGAAGAAGCAAAATCCAACAAGAATGTGCAGCAGTGTGCGTGATGTTAGAGGGAAGAAGGCTAGAAGAGAATCCAGATACATGTGTGAGGAATGCAGTGTAGCTTTGTGCATTGATCCATGTTTCAGGGCTTATCACACAGTCAGTAACATATAAACAATGTATTTCACGTTTAGTGTGTACACTTATACACATTTTAGGAGTAATGACAGAGACCCTATATTATAAACAATTGTTTTCGAGTTCACTAATTAGTGTTGCAGTGCTGTTTTGTGTTTATTTTGATTATTAAAATAACTTATCTTGCTTTCTTTCACAAGTTCTATTGGTAATACTCATTGATAGCACGAGTATACTCAGGATTTTATTTTAGGGGCTTTTCAGACGCATGTATCTCATTGTTGAGTTGTCAACAATCAACATTATTATAACCATTTATAATGTTCTTAACTGATTATTTCAACTGAGTAATAAAAAAATTACATTAAAATCTAAACATTTTTTTTAAAAAAATCTGTATGTTAAGAGGTTAACACACACACAAGACAAAAAAAACCTGTTAAGAGATACAAGTGAAAATAACTAACCTGTCCTTTTGTCCGTAAGCAATTTCTTAAAACTAACATGGCTCCTTTTGTTTTTGTGTCCTTCTCACTTTGTACACAAAGATTTGTCTTAGAGAGGCGTATCTGTAAACAAGTGGAGATGATATTAAAACAAGGGACTACATTACAAAGGAAGAAAACCAACGAGATAAAGACAATGGATAAGAACACAAAAAAATTGAAATAATGAATTGAGGCATTCTCAACACTGTAAAGTAGGGGTGTGCAGGACAGAATTTTTTGGGTCGGGACACGAAAATTTTTGAATCCCGACATTTGGGATGGGAAAAATTTGCAATTTCCTGACAAAGTCGGGAAATTTTCAGGACGGGAAATGTTCAAAATTTCCCGAAGCCGTGGAAAGCTCGAATTCTACACGTCATTTTCACCTTAAGTGATTGTTTTTACATTTCTGGTACAAAAACTACCAACTTCCAATATGTTCCAGGCACTTACAATGCAGAAAATGTCGAGAATTTAATGACTTTCTAAAATGACCATTCGGTATTTCCCGATTACTCGGGATCCTGAAAAGTCGGGAAATCATTTTCCAAAGTCAGGATCAGGATGGGAATTTCTTTCCCAATCCCAGTCCCGACTTTTCGGGATCCCGCATACCCCTACTGTAAAGTCATAAGGGGCAGAAAAAAAGGACTACATTCTCTCAATACAATACAAAACTGCAAACGTTCATTCTTCTCCTTAATTAATGCATGCAACCAGGTGATGTTAATGTGTTCTGCCTTTATAAGAATAAACTTGTATTTTGCATCAAGTGCAAATTCAGAAATATAAGACCTGTAAAATTATCAGCTTATGAACATTTTTATTCTTATTATTTTTTGTTATTGAACATTGCTTTTCTGCCACTTTTGACTAATTGTGGCGATGAGAATGAGTGATATCGTATAACGCCGAAGGCGTAACTCGAATCCGGGACCCCTGGCATCATAACTCGATAGACTAATGTCTTCGCCAAGGGGTCCGGCTGAAGCGCTGGAAATAGCTTTTTACAAGCACATAACACCGGCAATCTTCAGTGGATCTTGAAAAATCTGCTGACACGGGATTCTAACAGAAATCCACAGGAAATCGTTGAAATAACGCAACGTCAGCCTTAGGCAAAAAGCACCATTAACGGCAGACTGGAACTGCCTCAACAGCATTAATGATCGGAAATTTGAATTCCCTTTAAATAGTTTGAGAGACCATTTCCGAGCCCCAGTTGTGATCATGAAGCTATCGAGCACACAGTTGTTGCCTCAGATTTATATCGGGTTACCAATTGATACGATAGAAGTTACAGCGAGGAGTAGCATGCTATCTTAGTTTCACTTCAGGAGTACTTTATCTACATCAGAGGAGACGATCTTCACATCTAGTTCTACAGGTAAACAAACATTCCTTTATCCCCTTTATTTGAGTATTCTCACTACCCTGCCAAACAAGTCAACCGAAGTGTTAAAATCGAATGTTTAAGTGTTCTCCGTATTCCACAGGGGCGAGCCCTCTTTGCTGATTTACGTGTTACCCTCGTTTCTCAGGGGTGTTCCCCAAGCCACAAACATACCTCCCGCAAGCGAGTACCTTTAGGCTGGCATAGCCAAAGTTTGATCCCAATAAAAACACCGTGTGGATTTTTATACGATATGATGAAATTAATGAAGGACACTCACAAAGAACACCCAAGCACAGGCCAGGATTCGAACCTGGGACCCGTGGCATTGTAGCATGATCATCTAACCACTCTGCCATGGAAGTCGGCGATTTTATAAATAAACTGATATGCCTATATCCAGGGCTCGAAAAATCCCGGTTGCCAGGTCGTCATGGGGACTAAAAATTTCAGCTTGGCGACTGTGATCTTTTGCTGTAATATTGCTGTTTTTTAAGTTTTATTGTACGAAACTTTCAAGATTCTAAGTTCAAATTGCAGTACAGCGTAAGTTAGGAAATGATTTTTTATCAACGTTGTCAACATTCTATAGAATCAGTACCAATTTCTTACACTTTGTCCCCCAACCCCCCCATTTCCAGCTTTCTCACATAATTTAGCAATGTTTTGAATATGGTGATGCTCAGCTTATAGACTGATTGATTTGCTTTATTTTACTTCGCTTTTTGTGCCACTTTTGGCTAATATGCAAAGGTGGTGATGAATAATGATATGATGAAATTGATGAATGGTCACATACAAACATCCAAGCCCAGTCCGGGATTCAAAACCAGGACCCCTGGCATCGTAGCGCAATGTGCTAACCACTCCGCCACAGGGGCTAGCTCAGCTTCTTATAATATCCACAATTACTAGTAGGTGGTTTCCTGGCGCCTAGCTCTGAAGAAAATTTTTCGAGCACTGCTTATATCTGCCAATAGTGATACAAGTAAAGATTAATCTGATCAATGCCTAATATTTGCTGGTGTTCATTGCTTGTAAAGTAAATGTAAGGTAAAGTTACCCTATCTCATTGTACAGTCACTGACATTTCTGGATTGTAATAATCCCGTTGAAATTCAATAGGGTTGTTACAATCCAAAACTGTCCGTGGCTGTACCATGGCATGAAGGCATATGAGGGAAGGAAGTAATTCGAGATCTCAGCCATAAACAAGGCTATTTGATATGCACCACACACTGGTTGTCTTTAGCCCCAGGCACCCATTTCTATTAGAGAGTGGGTGAACCTCAGAGCTGTTTTAAGCAGGGACAAGGTAGGAATAATTTCCACCTTAGATCATCCTCCCTGGGTCTCCAACACAAAAATCAGATGGCTTACCGACTGGACCTTAGCAACTCTTTCGTTATTCATATATTTTTTTTTTGTTGATGAATAAAGTGGTATATTTTTCTTTTAATTATTTATTGGAAATGAAATGTTATTTGACCTACTTAATATCTAATTATTTAAGAATTACATTTAATGTAGCTTTCTATTAATACACTCATGTCCATAAGTTAAGGAATTTGTGAGAGCCACTAGAGAATATTGGGTCACTGTCATAATTGATGCAATAAAACATGCCCTGGCAACACCGAAACACATGACACAGTAATATTGATACAAGGTATACTGGAAAAGGTGAAAATGGCAGTGAGCAGCACATACATGGTGTGGTCTCTCTCCGACGGTGGCATACATTTCGTGGTGGATGGTGCCAGAACCATTCAATATGGGGTGTGGCAATGCATCCCATTGCTGGACAAGCACCCTTCAGAGGCTCTACAATGGTCGATGGAGATGGAGTTAGGGCTGCATTCCTATGGCCTAGAGCATCCCATGTATGTTCGATCACATTGAGGTCCGGTGTGGGCCTCTTCAGATGGTCGCATGATGTCCTCATGCTGCAGATACTCCTCCATCAGGAACGCTCTGTATGGTCTGGCATTATCATCCATTAGACTGAACCTAGGTCCATATGCACCATGGAAAAGTCTCACTTACTGTTGAAGAATGTCATCCCTACAGACCACAGCCGTCAGAGTGCCCTGTGAAAACACATGAAGTGGCGTACGTGCTCCTAACATGATGCCCTGACGAGAGCAATGGCACTGCCATATCGGTCCCTTTCCACAATATTGGCAGGGTTGTAACATGTCCCAGGGGCATGCCAGATGGACAGTCACCGAGAATCTCTCCAGGCTAAACCGCGACTCATCAGTGAACAGCACACTACCCCACTGTTCCTGGGTCCAATACACCATGTTCGACGAGCCATACTGTGTCTTTGTGTGAGGGGAATGCATGTGACAGGTCACCTTGCATACAGAGCAACCTCTCGAAGCCGACGATACACAGTTTGACAGGAGATATGTGTCCCAGAGGCTGCTACGAGGTCTCTATCCTGTACAGGTGCTGTGCTGTGCTGGTTGGGCATCTTCGAGCACTTAAAGCAAAATAATGATCCTGACACTGGATTGTAGCACATGGTCGACCTTGTCCATATTGCCATTGAATGTTTCCGTCTACCAGGAATCGTCTCCACAGACGAGAATGACGCTACTGGCAACATTCAACTCCTGACCCACCTCTCGTTGACTTTGGCCAGCCTCTAATCTGCCGATGATCCGGCCATGCGTAATGTTATCCAAATGTGTTCACTGTGCCATTCTGCTTCTCTAAGACTCGATTACTGTGAGCCAAATGCACACAACATGCAGTCAGACACACTTTACTCAACACCTCTTCCCACAAGCACTGTTCCAGTCACCCTATTCAGTCTCGTACAGAGTGGGCATGGTGCTGACCTATCTGACACATGTGTTACGTGTTTCAGTGTTGCCAGGCATGTTTTATTGCATCAATTATTGCCATAGCCCAATGTTTTCTAGTGGATCTTGCAAATCCCTTAACTTATGTATTATTTGTATTATTTATGTGAGGGGCATTCAATGAAAAGTGGTCTACACCATGTAAACAACAAAAATCTAGAAATGATTGTATTAAGATTTAAATGTCTGTGATATAATTTGAATATTTCACTAATGAAAATTATAAGCATCTGTAGCCTATATGCTTTACAGATAAATGAAGTCAAACTTTGATACATTTCTAAACGTAACACATTTTTGTTAATGTTTTTCACGCATTCAGACTGTCATCTTATTTTATCTTATTTTTCAAGTTTATTTAATTTGTCCGCAGACACCACAAAGTACTTCATAATTCTATGAAATCAGTTCATTGTGAATATTTTAATCCAATCTCATACCTCAAATGTTACATTATATGTGTGAATGTCACATAGAACACTGGAATGCACCATTAAGATATTAATGGTTGTGACGAAGCTGAAAATTTACCGATGCCGATGTACTCACCATTAATTTTTGGAACCGATGCCGATATTTAACCGATTCCGATACATAAGATTATTAAACAGAAATGGGATGTTATTTTCAGCATGACAAAAATAAATTTGCTATGTACATATACATATATATTCTCAAGAGATGCGAATGTACATTTGCATCTACAAAATGTTATGTGAACCTTTAAGAAGAACATGGATTCTCAAGAGATTTAACATTAGTACACAAGCAGTTATTTGAAATGCAAAATGAATTCCTGTTCTGCCAGATTCAACTTCAGAAACACGAGATTTGGAAGCACTTTAGGAAGTAACCTACTTCTTCTCTTATCGCAAATCTGTTCAGCAACACTGAACACTGAATCACTGAATACTGATGCATCAGGTATGCCCAAGTATTTTCTCAGCACTTGCTTCAGGTTTGAGTATTCATTTTTGAATTTCCAATACAACAGCAGATCCTGGTTCAGCAATGTACTGTTTCATTTCCGATTTATAGTTAGGTTGATCCTCAGAATGAGTTTGCAATAATTTCATTACAAACACTCTACAATAACGACGAATCATAACCAAATTTTCAATAAATCTTACAAAACTAGAATATAAAACTTATTAGAAGGTAAAAACTATAGTATAATCTGTACCGGTTTAAATATCGGATTTTTGCCGATGCGTCAATTTCTGCAGATTTTCATACATCTGTAATCGGCTTCGGCACATCCCTAACAGTTAGTAATGGTTGAAGAGATGCTTTTCTGCCACTTGTAACTAACCGTGATGATGAGAATAGGAAAATGATGAAGGGAAACTCACAAAGAACACCCATCCCCAAGCTGGGACTCTAATGTGGGAACATACAGCAGCAGGATCAAAAGTCAACCACTGGGTTATTTGTACTATTATGTTAATCATGACATGGTGGATGGAAAGAAACTGATGAGAAAATGAGAGGAAGTGTCTGTGACCTTCAATGGGGAAGTGTCAGAGGAAGACCACAGAAATATGTCAGGATGGACAGCAGAGGGATTTGAAACTACAACTTCAAGAATGTGAATCCATTACTTTAACCTCTCATCCAATTTATTCGGTTTCTTAAACCCTTCTATGTCGTTAAATATCAGAATGCACAAAAATTAACAAGATATTTCTTTACTATGGTAAAGAGTATTCAAATAATTTTGATCACGTACTTGGTATTGAGCAATATAGTTCCTCTGCCTTGAGTGCCACGGCTGGTACTTATTCTTATTCCCTTCCAAGCCTTTCCACTTCTTATTCAGTTGATGAGCATCATTCTCCGATGGCACCGTCAGCTCAGGATACACGTTCTGCAGGTACCACTCGAATGAGTTGCACTTCAGTCTTTCGCGTAGCCTCTTGCGCTCAGACACATCGCCATAGCTCATTTTCTTTAACCCTGGACGGAGCTGGAAGAAGTACTCCTGCAAAGACAAGTATACAACATTCATAAACAAAATACCAAAATTGTAACATCATCATTTAAAAAGCAAGTCAATTTACTCTAATGTACAGCATGGGTCACCATTCATATTGTAATTTGAGTATGAAAAAACGATGATGCTGTCAACAGTGTAGTTAACTGCTAAATGGCAATTCTTTCTGAACAATTAGACACTAACATCATTCAATAAGAATACTTTTTATTTATAATTCACATATAATTGAGACTTTAAATTATGCTATGAACGCTGCTCCACCCTGTATATGCATGGAAAGGGTTACCACCCAGTCAGATGGTTACCACTCTCACCTTTGGTGCAAGCGGCTTCAGGTTAGATTCCACATGGGAGTGCCACAAAAATTCATGAGAATAATTGTGTAACTACCTGAAAACAACTAGCACGTTCCAGTATTGAAAGCCAGAAAATTGACTGATTGATTGACATCTCTGATTTTACTCCACTTTTGGCGAATCGCGAAGATGAGGATGAGTGATAAAATGAAGGGACAATCACAAAGAACACACATGCCAAACCTGGGACCCCTGGCGTCGTAGTGCTCTGTGCTAAGCACTCTGCCACAGAGGTCAGCTGAAAGCCAGAAAAGAACAACAATGGGACTTGATGTGCTGACTAAACGACATCCAATGAAAAATCTGCTCTGGAAGGCCCTAGCCATTCGAGGAATGTTGCACCAGGAAAAAGACCACACAAGCTATAGCAGTCCAGATGTTAGAAATGTGTTCGATTCCTGTGTAACGTCAAGTAACAATATCCATGCATAAAATGGCTCTGGGGCTCACTCAGGCTGTAACCAATGGTGCCCAGGGGTTAAGGCAGCTGAGCATAATACTGATCACATAAAATCACTTCCACTGTAACCAAGATGAGAATGTGAAGAGCCCTGTCTACACATGCCTTGTGCACTCTCAGAACATGATGCAATACATAGGGGAAAATAACAGTAAAATTAAAGCAAGCATGAGAGGAGATGTATTATGTATGTGAAGTTTTGTGTTTCTGTGTTGCAGAGTCCTATTAATTTCGAAGACTCACTGCCATTATTCAGTGGAGATGGAGTGGAGATGGTAGTGTGTCACTTCTTTCTTTGTTCATGGGCATTGGTAGTTGCAATCT
Source organism: Lepisma saccharinum (assembly GCF_977018435.1). Taxonomy (NCBI): domain Eukaryota; kingdom Metazoa; phylum Arthropoda; class Insecta; order Zygentoma; family Lepismatidae; genus Lepisma; species Lepisma saccharinum. The sequence continues at coordinate 20,738,293 of NC_139257.1, forward strand.
CTCCCGTCTGACGGGGGTGGAGTGTGTTTCTTAGCTTGTTGTGTCGTCTGCTGTGTTTTCTGCTTTCCATTGTCAGGTGGTGGTGGTTGGGAATGGGGGTGGGGGGGTGTTGAGCCATCTGCTGCGTTATGTTGTTTGGTGTGGTGTAGTTTCTGTTCTCTGAGTGGGTGTGAAGGGAGGTCGAGCAGGGGGACATCATTTTCTGTGGTATTTTTTGAAGGATGGGATGCAAAATTGGATGTGCTTGAATGTGATTTATTATATTACAGATTTCAAAATTGTGAGAGATATCTTTTATCTATTCCAGATTTGTCTCTACATACCTACTTTTCTATAAATCGACAGAACACAGAGAAGGATGCACCACTGAAACAGTGTAAAAACAAATGTTACATGTCACAAATACAAGTGTCGTGTTTGCACAAAGCATGTCAAAATTAATATTCAACTCTGAATATTGTATTTGAAAGAGCACTAGCTTTTTTCTTTATAATATTAGTTCACATTCTGCAAGTCTTAATTTTTTGCCATGTCCATATTGCTTCCATTGTAGAATAATTTCTCTTGTAATTTACAGTTCTTACAAGCACATAAACACAATTTTTGCTGTTATGTTTTGGGGAGAACATGAAGATGTGTGTATAACCAGTGGTGGATTCAGAAGTTACAGTTGGGAGGGGCGAATTCAGTCGGATACCTCACCGAGAATCAATTCTAACCTGCATTTGCACTGTTTCATGTAAACATGATATAGTATTGTAAAACAGGAACCAAGCTGACCCCATGTTCTAGAGATTAGCATATTGTTTTGCAAAAATAGGGGTCCAGAGCTGGAACCGATAGTTATTATTGTATGAAGTTGTCATAATTACTCCCAGTGCTGTAGTACCAGGTGCGCTGGTTAATAATTCTTAATTTTGTTGCTGGATGGCGCTGGAAGGAAGGGTTGGTGCACAGTCTCAACTGTTACGTCAGTGTGTTGCCAGGACAGTACCTGTCAAAATGCCATGGATGTGCAACCGAGTGCGAGTGATCGTGATATTGGGTTTGTGTGGGAAACATGTTGACCTTCAAACCAAATAAGGAGCATGTGCAGCACGTCCTGCTTTTCTTGTTCAATCAAAAGAAAAACGCGAGTGAAAGCCATCGTATCCTTGTGGAAACGTATGGTGACAATGTCCTAATGCAAGACTTGAAAGACAAAGATTGCCCGGGCCAGCCGAAAAAAATTCCAAGACACCGAATTGCAAGCACTGTTGGACGAAGATGATACGCAAACGCAACAACAACTGGCAGAGAACTTAAATGTTGGTCGCCAAACCATATCTGATAGTCTTCATACCATGAGAAAGATCCAGAAGGCAGGAAAATGGGTCCCACGTCATCTGAACGACAGACAAATGGAAAAGCGAAAAACGGTGTGTGAAGTGTTGCATTCTCGGCATAAAAGAAAGTCTTTCTTGCATCAGATAGTGACTGGGGACGAAAAATGGATCTACTTCGAGAACCCAAAATACAAAAAGTCATGGGTTGACCCAGGACAACCTTCAACGTCGACCGCAAAACCGAATCGCTTCGGAAGGAAGACAATGCTGTGCATTTGATGGGATCAGAAGGATGTGGTGTACCATGAGCTTCTGAAACCAAGTGAAACAGTGAATGCCATTCGCTACCGTCAACAACTCATCAATTTGAACCATGCATTGATCGAAAAGTGCCCAGATTGGGCGACAAGACACGGAAAAGTGATTTTGCAGCACGACAATGCCTCATCACACACAGCAAAAGGCGTCAGACACACCATTTCTGCATTTGGCTGGGAATGCTTGCCCCATACTCACCAGACTTAGCCCCTTCGGACTACCACTTGTTTTCATCGATGCCTCACTCACTTTCCCAGCAACACTTCAACAATTACGAAGATGTCGAACAATGGCTTGCTGACTGGATCACCTCAAAATGTGAACGATTTTTCTGGAAGGGTATCCACAATTTGACAGACAGATGGGCAGCAGTTATAGCTAGCGATGGCGCATACTTTGAATAAAGCATTTGTTACGTTTCTCTCCAGAAACACTTCTTTTCTTTCGAATCAATTAAGAATTATTAACCGGCACACCTGGTAAACTGAACAATAAGAGGATCAAAGTGAATAAACAAAGATACAATTCTCTCAAGGGGTCTCGGGTTCGATCCCCTTTTCAGGCACAGTGTTTCAGTTCGATCCCCTTTTCAGGCACAGTGTTTCAGTTCGATCCCCTTTTCAGGCACAGTGTTTCAGTTCGATCCCCTTTTCAGGCACAGTGTTTCAGTTCGATCCCCTTTTCAGGCACAGTGTTTCAGTTCGATCCCCTTTTCAGGCACAGTGTTTCAGTTCGATCCCCTTTTCAGGCACAGTGTTTCAGTTCGATCCCCTTTTCAGGCACACTGTTTCAGTTCGATCCCCTTTTGAGGCACACTGTTTCAGTTCGATCCCCTTTTCAGGCACAGTGTTTCAGTTCGATCCCCTTTTCAGGCACAGTGTTTCAGTTCGATCCACTTTTCAGGCACAGTGTTTCAGTTCGATCCCCTTTTCAGGCACAGTGTTTCAGTTCGATTCCCTTTTCAGGCACAGTGTTTCAGTTTGATCCCCTTTTCAGGCACAGTGTTTCAGTTCGATCCCCTTTTCAGGCACACTGTTTCAGTTCGATCCCCTTTTCAGGCACAGTGTTTCAGTTCGATTCCCTTTTCAGGCACAGTGTTTCAGTTCGATCCCCTTTTCAGGCAGTGTTTCAGTTTGATCCCCTTTTCAGGCACAGTGTTTCAATTCGATCCCCTTTTCAGGCACAGTGTTTCAGTTCGATCCCCTTTTCAGGCAGTGTCTCAGTTCCAAATTAGACCTGTAGGTTCAATTCCAATCAGCCTATCATGAGCATAATGTGGACTTTAATCGAACTTTAAAAAAAATATGTTCTCTTGCCTGTTCAACTTGGTGATGAAGAACAAAGTATTAGAGTCTGCAAAAGTATTAGGCATAGTAATATACACAAAATCATTGCAGTTGGGAGGGGCAATTGCCCCTATCGCACTCCCCGTGGTAAGAACCATACGATGGAAGAGAAATAACTCTGTAAGCCAATAAATTAGTGCATGCATCTGCTTTGTTTAAATCACATATACTTTCAAAAAATAAACAGACTAAACTTCAAATCACCAACCCTGAGATCTTCTGTAAACAAAACCACGTGCATGCAGAAAGCATTGCAAACTCATACAAGTAAAAAAATCCACACGAAAATCCAGCATTGTTACAGGATTCATTACGTAAGGTAAAACAATGGCCAATTTGTAGTATGGGATATGCTGCTGCAAATGACGTCTCACTTCAAACCCAATGCTCTTTCTTTTGTACTTATTGCTTCACCTTTATGGTTAACTCTTTGCACCAGTAATCATTTCCCATAAATTTGGCTTCTTTCTTGCATGCGAATTGAATATATTTTACTTGCATTTTTTTAGACAAAATGATATAACATGGTAATGTATATTTCTAAGGTTTGATATAGATAGGAGTGTATTTGAAATTTGTTTGTAGATTTTATGTAAATTGTATCTTATGTAAATAAAATATATAATGGGCATAAACAGCCATATGCAATGCTGTAAGTCCAATAAATATATTGATGATGATGATCAAAAAGAGACAAAGGAAGTTCATAAATTTATTGCGGTTGAAAACTTTGACAAGCATCCTAATAACGATTTTTGTTACGCCAAATATAGTGCACTTCGTAAAATAACTTGGTGACATGGAAAGGCAAGATAAGTGTGAACATTTTGTAGGAATATGCCTTGTAACTTTCAATGAGCTTAGAGATTTGTGTACATAATGATATTTTATAACATTGGTTATTTTCTAAAAATAATCATGTGAACAGCAAGGAAGTAGTGCCACTTTCAACATTGCGAGTTCTATGCATGCAGGAAGGTCTCAGTGTTCAGTGATACATCAAATCGGTGAGATGGTTTGTTTACAAGAAGGTCTCAGGGTTGGTGATTTATACTTTATATTACCATCTTAGGGAGGTTTCACACCAAAATGACAAGCAACATGGGCTCCACCAGTGTAAAACAGAGCATTCAAAACATGTGTGACCAACGAACCAAGGCAACACAATCCATACTATTGGGAAAACAGTCTAGTCCAAGTGACATGCAAGCAACAAGTGATATGTGCAAGTGTTGTACGTGGCTCGTCACTTCAGTCTGAAAGCTCCCTTAATAGAACGGCGAGAGGGATCAAAATGACTCCTACCTTCACCATTTGTTTAATAACTATCCCATTTTCTTATTTTTTCCTTGAAATTTCGTGACTTTTCATAATTCTTTGTCCTTTTTAAGATGGTATATTGAAATCTACAAAATATAATTTATTTATGTGAAATTTCATGTTATACCCCTAGAACAGCAGGAGGGGTGAATTTGATCACTGTAAAGATTCATTTATGCACACTGCAATATCAGCGTTAGGTTGCGGTTTCTGTGTCAACCTGTCGACCACTTGTTACATGATGTCATGTAGGCAGTGTTCTTGGACTGGGAAGGAGGTTTCCAAACATGTCGCATCAAGTACAGTCAACTCTCGATTCTACGACCCCGGGTATAATGACCCTCTCGAAGTAACGACCCTTTTCCCGGGAACCGTGAAAAATTTAGAAAAAGATAGAAAAATTTGAAAAAAAAAAGTTGAAAAATTGAAGGAAATCGGCCGAAAAATGTGTTGTTTTTTTCCCCACTCATTTCCTTCACTAGCGCTCTACCGTTCACAATTGGGTCTGAACTAAAAATAGGCACCACCACACCATGCTTGAGTGATATCCAATAGCACTTGACCTCTGCCCTCCCCTCCCTCAAGTGCACCAATGTTACCCCGCACCCGACGGCCGCTACCCAACGCGCCAGGCTTGTTTTGCCACGCTTTCTCTTGGATACGCGAGAAGAGAAGATCGAATGTGCTTGGATGTTATTTTAAATCGACCTTTTGTTTCCTTGTCCTAAGAGCTGCTGAAAACTCGCGGGGAAGGGTGGGAGCAGCCCGAAATGACTGCTGGACTTGCAGTCTTTGCCAATGTGTATGGCAGGTCAAGCTCTTTCATCGATAAATACACCACCTTGAGAGATAAGATCCCAGGAATGTTCGAAAATACAGATGTGTGGCGCCTGGAAGTCTGTCAGTTCAGCAGGTTCCCGTGAGTAAGCAACTCTCGGCCTTGTAGCCGACAACTTCCGGTAACCGCTTTCATTCAAAATGTGTTCTTTGTTCCCTGCAACACTTCATAACAAAGCGAAACTGTTAGAGATAATCAAAACCACATAGGTGAACTAAAGATCGTCAACCCGCTTAATGTGTTGACATTAAGGTTTCCACAAAAGTTTACTTCGATCTTACGTGCATCATAACTCCCGTTTCCCACTTCATATGTTTTCCTAATTGTGTCGATGTCGTAATATCTGCTAAAAAAGTGTTCCGTTGGCTTACTGCCTTCTCCCTCTTTTCCTGTCAGGAAACGTAAGGGGGGGGGGGGGTGTGCGATGCAGATTGTTTCAGCCACGATTTTGTTGCTGATGCGGGCTGATTCCAGGCGAGGGTGGAAAAGGACCCATCCCTCCTCCTTTCCTTTGACGTCTAAAATGGGGCAACCAGTTCTGGATATATTCTTGAAAACGAACAAAAACCATAGAACAAGTAAAACAAAAAGGGACCCCCCCTTTCCCCAGCTCATTCTCCGCCACTGGTGTGCACGGCAATGTTGATAATTGCAGAATTCAGTTGTTTTTTTTAAATTTATTTATTATATATATTTTTTAATGCTGTTGTCTGCATAGGAAATATTGCCCGTATTATTGTCTGTTGCGTGGTAAAACGGTAAAACGTAAAGCAAGGGTCATTTCTTTCTTCTTTACACTGCTGTTAATCCGTCTTCGACAGTTGCGTTATCTTTAAAATGCTGGGACTTTTCTCTTCGCCACCTGTTGCTCGAACTTCCAGCCGGTCTCTTTGTTTTTACGATGCAGCTGGCGCCAGTGTTTTGTCTATACGGCGCACGCTTTTAGAAGGAACATGAGTTCGGCCAATACCCAAGCAGTGCTACTGCGCTGTTGCCAAACTAACTGCTAGTGCAAGGGAAGGACAGAAAATTCGCGGTGTCCATTATTTTGATAATCCATGCACAATATATATGAGTACAGTGAAATAATATAGTGAATATTTCTACACAGGATTATAATATCATATCACTGTAGCATATACGAGAAACCCATACCTGAAAGAAGCTTGAAGGTATTTATTCATCACCACTTTCGTCGTATTCCTCGGTCTCCGTGTCACTGATTTCACTCATTTCCAAGTCACTCTCCTGGAGGTTAATGATTAGATATTGGTGCCTGTACTACTGGTGCTAGGTTTTGAGAGTGACATTATTTAAAATAAAAAGAACACACGGAACACACACTATTGCACGAAAGGGCTGTATTTAATCTTTTCACAAACTGTTGTTTGTGGCGCACGAGTGAACGATAAGCGAATAATTTTACACCGGCCTTGCTACGAAAACGCTGAACTCAAACTGACCCAGACTTTTAATGTTCGAGAACGCCCAGAACAATGAAGGGTCATTGTTTATATCGAGGCGAATTTAACACCCACAGTTTTCCCTAGACACAACAACTCAGCTGCGTCAACACGGCGGCAACGAAAAAAACAGGCGGAAGGAAATGAAAGGTGATGTTTCCCTTGTTTCTTCGAGAAACGATAACTCCGGCTGTAGGCGACGGAAATTCATGGGACTTGGACAGTCAGGTTCAAAATGTCTTTCCCCATCTTATGATGAACCTTAAAGTGGCGAGTTTTATGAAAACTTCTTGCGCGCAAGAAAAATACAGAACACGGCTTTTAACTTCCGTGCCGCAGTCTCCTAACTGTACAACGTTGCACTCCTGCCATTGGCTGATCGCCACGCACACCCTCCGCGTGGCCCCGCCCGATATCGCTTCTAAAAGCGTGCGTCGTATAGCGTCTGCTAAGCTCTTGCTTGCAGATAACAGCGATGACTCATCCAGCGCGAAGAAAAAGTTATTGTTTTGAATCTCGCAAAGCTGTTTTGATTTGACGATAACGACATTCGATCTCCAGAAAGCAAAACAAGAGTTAAAATAACTTCATGTTCTGCGCCTTCTGATAACCACAACTGTAAATTTAATTTACCTTTCTTCAGAACCATTCATGTGGAGGAAAAAAAAAGTGTGTTCAATGTAGGAATGGTCGCTGAGACTGATTAAAAAGACATTATTCAAGGGGAAAACGTTTGGAGGGGTGGGTGTTTGACATCGAGAATACTCCTAAATCCAACATTAAATCGTCGATTAACGTGAGAGTAAATAACGATCTACCATTTTGATATGTGAAAATGCGCAGTTTCATAAAGCTTGTTTTCAGTTCATTTTATGCTGATGGGCTAATCGGGACTAAATATACAGTTTAAAGTGAAATTCAATTCCAAACCCGAATGATTATCAACTGCCACTTGTTTAATGACCTGTCCTACAATACGCTTTGGGTGAAAATAGATCGCAAGTTGCGCATTTCCTCTTTCACGCTGGATTACAATGCAAGTCAAGGAAAGAGTTTGGACTGCTCCCTTGAATGGGGAAGGAGGGTGAATGAAGTTGGTTGAAGCAAAGAAAAGTGACTTTTTTTTTACGATGTATTTTACACAGCCGAACCAGAATGAAAATTACAGCCCTGCCTTTATTTTTTTTGTCTGGTACCTAGAGAGGTTGTGTTGTTTCTCCCGAGAGATCTAATCTTACCAGTTAATCTTGTAACAGACAATGCTCCAGTAAACCCGTATAAAATCCAACATTCATTCTGCCCGATTATCTCCCGACTTTTGCTGGCACCAGTCTGACTGGTGTCAAGATTCTTCGAGTTTCGCTTGCAATAAGCGAGAGATTGTTTTTCTTTCCATAGGTCTCAGTGGAAACGGGTTTCTCATTAACTAGAATTGTAAGAATTTCCTGGAAAAGCAACGACTGTGCACAATTGAAACAAAGTAACATTATTTTAAATTATCTTTTGTGAAAACTTTTTCATGTTCTATTTTCCTTCTCACAACACGCATCCTGTGCATAACAGGTTGTATAACTACCAGGATAAATGGTGTTACCATCTCCTAGGCATCTTTGTGTCCGTTTGAGCTCCCTTTAAGCTGAAAATTGGTGCAAATTCCAATAACGACCCCTTCGAAATAACGACCCTTTTCCCGGGAACTGTGAAAGGTCGTTGAATCGAGAGTTGACTGTAGTAGTTTCTCGTCGTGAAATTTTGCGCATTCTGAGTGTTCAGTTGTTTACAATTCTTATTTGTAATCAAAGTGTATCATAAACCACCTAAACACATCCAGCATAATACATAAAGCATGGAAAACAATATCAATTAAAAATCAAAATTATCCCTTTCCGCTGTTCTAGGAGCATCAGATCCTTCACCATTCTAGTTAAACAACAAAAGAAACACAAAAGTATATGGTCTACACAATCTTGCAACATACTTTATAATCATCCATCCACACATGGGCCACTCGCAGGGAATTTCTCGTCATGGTATCTTCACCCTCAGGTGACCCATATGGCCTCCGCCTGCGAAAAACATGGCCGACACGAGAACATGGGATTATCTCCAGCTTCCCTCCGCACATCCAGATCTAAATTAGTTCAAGGAAAAAGAAAGAAGAAAAAAAGCTCATCAAAATAGCTATGAACTCAATACATAAGTCTTTATTTATTTATACAAAAATCTTCCGATAAACTTAAAGTGATAAATTATTGACTCAATTATGATATTTTTGCCTGAATTTCTTTCAAAATAACTGCCAGCATCACTGAGTTGCACTTTGGGGCCGTGACAGTCAAAACAGCAGATGACCAGTTGTTTTTTTGAGGGATCCCCCCTAGCAACTGGCTAGCAACCACCTGTCACCCACTGGGATAATAAGAAAAACCTGTAACTACTATTCACAAAACTTAAGATTAATAACTATGTTCGTAAGCACAACTAAATGGAGGTTGCACAACTTTGCCACCTAAGCCCGCAGTCCCCACTCGCAAATTCTTCAAATCTTGGGCAAGGAAAAATTGTGTATTGTCTGAATTCTCTTTACTTGGTTTAGAGCACAGTTTGGGAATAAATGTTTGTCCCACGCATGAGTGTTAATTTGCATGAAACTATTTGAAGCAAGATGAGGTCAGAGGTCATTACAGATGTGACATAATTGCATACAAGGATAACCAGAAACCATCTTCAAATAGGATATTCGTAAGCAGGGCCTGGCTATTTATGCACTTAAATTACTGCCCTATAAAGGTGCAAAATAGGAAAATAAAAATACCTTAACTTTTTTAAACGTTTTCTTTCACTTACTGCAAAAACCCTACATGTAAACAGATATTTGTTCTTTTATCAGCTCCTATGATTTAGTGTGCAATAAATGTAAAATTTCTTACATACTATCATGTTTACCTTACTACTGCTATTTTATAAATGAAAGAAAAATTACACTCCTTGCAGGTTACGATTGCACTTGATTACAACATATTTCAAAGTTTCAACCTTGAAGCTTTTGTTTTCAGCAAGAATACTTTTTTTACTCAGAAAAAACTCACTCTGCTTCTCATGATACAATTGGACAATATTTTAAGACAACCATATGTAACATGTCAAGTTCAAGATCACCTATAGACTGTCCATTTCATTGTTGTTGTCTCTCAAAATGAGTAGTTGTCGAGTGTTCCTGCGAGAATGATAGATTACGTTTTATTTCCTTGTTTTGTAAAAGAAACTGGGGGAGTAAACAAAAGTGACAGAAGGAAGTAATTTTATTAAGAAGACCCCCGACTTACATAAATGTGCAGTTATGTAATAAATCTCAAAAATTACAACTACTAGTGCGTATGAACATGTTTGCGGCTTTTGAGTCTTTGACATCCATTGCACTGATGTCATGCATGGTATGTTTGTGAGTGTCCATTCATCACTTTCATCATGTCATCGCTCATCCCCATTTTTCGCAAATTAGCCAAAAGTGGCACAAAAAGTAAAGTAAAATAAAGCAAATCAACCAATATCCGAGTAAATACTGCTGCATGATGTTTCATTTATAACAGTTGGGCTGAAAAGTTCGTAGGCTAACATAGTAAAAAATATTTTTTTGACAAAATTCGATTTTATTATTCAATATAGTTGCCTTCGAGGGCGATACAACGATTATAGCGGTCATACAATTTTTCGATGCCATTTTTATAGTACGATTTCTCTTTAGCCTCAAAATAGGCCTCAGTTTCGGCGATTACCTCTTCATCAGTGCTAAATTTCTTTCCAGCGAGCATTCTTTTAAGGTCTGCAAACAGGAAAAAGTCACTGGGGGCCAGATCTGGAGAATATGGTGGATGGGGAAGCAATTTTATTACGGTTGAATATCGCTAAACATTGCTCTGAATCTTCAAAACGTTGTTGCTTTTGATCGATTGTGAGCACGCGCGGCACCCATTTTGCACACAGCTTTCGCATGTTCAAATATTCATGCACAATATGTCCAACACGTTCCTTTGATATTTTTAAAGTCTCAGCTATCTCGATCAACTTCACTTTACGATCATTTAAAATTATTTTGTGGACTTTTTTGATGTTTTCGTCGGTAACAGCCTCTTTGGGGCGTCCACTGCGTGCATCGTCTTCGATGCTCATTTCGCCTCGTTTAAATTTAGCAAACCACTTCTCAACGGTTGATTTTCCTGGTGCAGAGTCCGAATAATGTTTATCAAGCCAAGCCTTGGCTTCAACAGTATTTTTTTTCGCCAAAAAGCAATGCTTTATTAACACACGAAATTCTTTTTTATCCATTTTTTCACAATAACAAAAGCTGCTTCACTCACAATGCTATATATCACGAACTAATTATCCGGCAGCTGTGAAATTTATACACGTATCTTTTGAAGGTTAGTACTAAGTAAAAATCACATGGATTTAATTCTAGTAACGCCATCTATGAGTCAGCCTACGAACTTTTCAGCCCAACTGTTAAAATAATACTGTGTAAATAATATATTTGGTCTAGGAATTAATTCGTGCGCCTGGACAAGAGATGGCGTAACGAGCATATCGTCCCACAGTTCCGTGTAGCCACACATGCGTTGAAAACTCCTGTCAGCGCGCATCGTTGTAGTATAGGGCAGTTGATTGACGCGTCAACAACAGCATTTTGTAGTCAACTGAACATGGCACAGTTCGTGCCAGATAAAGTGTTTTTGCGGGGTGTTCTGCTTCATTACTTTAACATGCAGAAAAGTGCTACCGAAAGTCATCGTATTTTGGTGGAAGTGTATGGTGACCATGCGCTAGATGAGCGAACGTGTCAGAAGTGGTTTGCACGGTTTAGAAGTGGTAATTTCGGCCTGGAAGACCAAGAGCGACCTGGACAGCCAAAAAAATTTGAAGACGAAGAATTGAGAGCATTGCTCGATCAGGATTCGTGTCAAACGCAGGAAGAACTTGCAGAAGCATTAGGAGTTGATCAAACAACAGTTTCCAAATGCCTCAAAGCCATGGGAATGATTCAAAAGATGTCACATTGGGTTCCACATGAATTGAAAGACAGAGACGTTGAAAGACGAAAAACCATTTGCGAATTGCTGCTTCAAAGACAGAAAAGAAAGGGGTTTTTGCATAGCATTGTTACTGGCGATGAGAAGTGGATCCATTACGAGAACCCGAAACGAAAAAAGGCCTGGGTGAAGCCAAGTGAACCAGGTCCATCACAACCGAAACGAGATATTCACTGTGCAAAGGTTATGCTGTGCATATGGTGGGATATGAAAGGTAAGGTGTACTATGAGCTGCTGCAACCGGGTGAAACTATTAATGGAGAACGTTATCGACGACAATTAATGGGTTTGAAGCAAGCTCTGGCCAGGAAACGACCAGAATGGGAAAACAAACATGATAAACTTATTTTTCAACATGATAACGCTCGCCCACATGTCGCAAAACCGGTCAAAACCTATTTAGAAAATGTCGGATGGGAAGTTTTACCCCACCCGCCGTATTCACCAGACGTTGCTCCTTCGGACTACTACTTGTTCGATTGTATGAATAACGATTTGATTGGACAGTGGTTCACTTCTTCAGAAGATATCGAAAAATGGGTCTCTGACTGGATTGCTTCAAAGGATGAGGACTTCTTTCGCCACGGAATCCGTAACTTGCCTGACAGATGGGCAAAAGTGGTGGCTCGCGATGGACAATATTTTTCTTAAGGTATTTATGTATTTTGTGTTTGAACTACAGCTTCAATGTGTGCGTAACAACCACACGAATTAATTCCTAGACCAAATACATACATATAATAATTATAAATATTGCAGTTTCTTACGGAGTTACACTTAAGCAATTTACAAATTCGACTTACGTAAAATTCAAGTTGAGTAAAGGTTTACAGAATGCATTACTTACGTTAACTCAGGGGGGTTACTGTACACACAACACACAAACGTAAAGTACAACTTTAGTAGTGTTTCCTAGCTCTAAAATATACCAATGATTCATATATGCACTTGCAAATGCAATATGCGTAACTATCCAGGTCCTATTCATAAGCTTTCAAGACTGATGGTAAAGTGCATCACAGTTGATGGGAACACATTGGGAAAAAAATAGAATGTTACATTGCAATGCTTCTAAAGGCTTTCTAGACAAATTGATCTTGATATTTGAATGCCCCTTGCATTTGACAAGTAATAAAAATATTATAACTAACCCTGAACGACATTTCCAAATTCTCTCCTCCCCAGATATTCATTCCTGAGTCATACTCGCCCATCTCTTCAAAATAAGATCTGTCAATGGCAAATAATCCTCCTGCCATTGTGGGTGACCTGGAAAAAAACATAAAATTATGAATACAATACACATACAATATCAAAACATTACAGGAAAATAGCACAGAAAAGAAATAGAGTTAAAAAATGAAAGATTCGGATTAATACATGACAGAAAATCAACAAGTGAAATATATTAATCAAAATTAGAGATACGAGGAGAATTGAAGTAGTCAAGTTCTGACATGCTTTTGTTAGAAGAAAAGTATTTTTCACAACACACCCTTCCTTGCACCACTTTTCTACATGGTCACCACCTTTATCAGATGGCTGAGACAGCAGTAATCCCAATGGTTGTAAATTCTTTAGGAGTCTCCCCGATGGCATAGTGGTATCACCCATAGGTGTGCACAGACCCATTGATTAGGAAGGGGGGGGGGGGTAAAAGCCTTGAAAGTTCATTCGGGGAAGAAAAACCTCATTTTATCTCACTGTTTTAGTTTTGTTGCATTGATGGGTATTTGTGTGTGTATATATATATATATATATAAAATTATTTAAATACAATACATAATCAACGCATCAGCCCCATAACAAACCAACAGCACAAATGATATAAATGGTATCTGAAATGTGGCGCTCCTTTTCCTCCAAACCAAACTGTCATAACAGCAATTGTCTGAAGCATTTAGTTGTTCTTGGTTCTCCCTGGCAATTTACAATTTATTACAGCAAATAAATTGCGAGCGAAGCGAGCAAGAAATTTTTTTTGATCCACATTTTTGCAAATTGAAAACAGCATTCATTTCATAGGATGCAAAAATTTCCACGCGAGGCCATAGCATTCTCTTTTACAATTTTTCTATTCAGATCGTTCGGCGCCCAGGGACAACTCCTGCTGCACCCTAGCTACGGCTATGAAGTTGACAAGACTGTAAGAAAAGCAGACATTGCGAGTGAAGCGAGAAAGAAAATTTTACGAAATGTATTTTTATTTGTATAAAATTTGAAGTCGATGGGGCAATTGCCCCTCTGTGCTCCCTTCCCCCGTTGTTGCTTTGATCTTTCATGGGTTTCAAAATACTTCATTTTCACCTATAATATCGTTTAATAACAGCGATAAGATTTCTCTAAACTAAATTTCTAGGTGAAAGTATAATAATGTAGGGGCATGGAACATCCGGAAGGGGGTAGGATGACCACACCTCCCCCTTCGAAAACGAATATCCACATAAAAGTATATATTTCACATGTATATATTTTACATTAATTATTATGCAATGGGGGGGGGGGGCACAGGAATGCGAAAATTTCAAATTCAAGTGTGTTTTTTGAGGGGGCAGCACTATTATAGGGGTAATATGCCCCACGGAAAAATATCTTGCTTGTCCCTTCGTGGAAAAATCCGAGAACTTCAGTGATTAGGAGGGGCAATTGCCTCCCCTTGACTCCCTGTGTGCACACCTATGGTATCACAGTCGCCTTGAAATCAAGGGGTCCTGGGTTCGACACCCGGTGGAGGCACATAGTAGTTCGGATCCCACTTTAAATACATCCAGTCCCGATTAGCCTTACTGTGCATAAAATGGACTTAAAACACCAACTCAATTAATCAATCAATAAATTTTTGAGGATGGCTGGAATTACACCTTCCCCAGTGCCATGAATTTTCTTGAATGTTTGCATAATCACTGGAGGTAATTTTATATTAAAAGTGTTTGTTATAAAAGTAATATCAGTTGTGGGAGAAAAACTTGACGTACAGAGCTTGGTTGCTGGCTTAACCACGACTGCTTCATGAACTTCACTGCAGAACACCCTGTATTCAATTCATACCCAAAACGTCTAACCTCACGCATCAATACACCGTCCTTGCTTACATGATCTAACTAGTGTGATATATTGACTGTTGGTTTTTCCAAACATTTCAACATGAAAATAAATAAATATTTCAAATATATTTAGGTTATCTTAATTTTATTCCTTCTTACCCTATAGTTTTGAATGATTGATTTACTTTATTTTACTTAGCTTTTCTGCTACTTTTGGCTAATCGCAAAGATGAGGATGAGTGATGATATGATGAAATTGATGATAAAGAACACCCATGCCCAGGTTCGGATTCATACCTGAGACCCCTGGAACCATAGCATGCTGTGCTAACCACTTCACCATGGAAGTCGGCTCTATAGTTTTGAACCCTGGTGGAAAAGGAATATGAAGTAGGCAAAATAGGAATAGGAGCCAGGTTCAAGTGGGAACAGCTTACTCACAAAGAATTCATCTGTTAGAAAATCAGCAAGCTTGTCAATGATGCTCAAGAGCACTCAATAATAACTTACTTGATGGGTTTCACGAAGTCCTCATCCTTTGCCAGTGATCCTGCTGGGACGTTTTCCCACTTGAAGTGGAGGCCCCAGTTGAAGCCTCCACGAACCAGGGGTGATGCAGTGTACTGGAACGTGTCCGCATTAATAATGTCAATCACTGGAGTGGCAATATTACTTCTGTCTATCTTGATACGACTCATTAAAGGCTGCACCCAGTCCTTGTTCACCTCACAGTGACTGTCCAAGAACACAAGAACCTGAAACAGAACGTACAGTGAAAATGCAACACATGGAAGTATAGTTGTCATCCTAAAAGCAACCTCACTTTACTTCAAAGAAAGTAACAACCACATGTCAGGTCCACGTGGAGTCCAATAAATTGTCCAGTGAAACCTTTCCCACCAATAGCGTCCGTCCAAGAAATGACAGCTCTCGTCAAGTCCACGTGGAGTCCAATAAATCGTCCCCTGAAACCTTTCCCACCAATAGCATCCGTCCAAGAAATGACAGCTCTCGTCAAGTCCACGTGGACTAAATGAGATGTTGCTAATTCAGTTTCTTTAGAGATTTCTAAACGTGAGGTTGCAGTTCTCTATCTTTGCTAGGTTATTGTGTTTTGCTATTTTTTATGCAATATAAATACCTTGGGAGTAAAACGTCACAGTGAATGAATGGATGTCTGAACACTGCAGGTAAAAGTGACAACAGCGCTTTGCCGAAAAACAGGTGGTGGCTCAAAACCAGATATGGGTCTAGTCGGGCTTCCTCTGGGGTTCTGTCAAAGATGCCGAACTGGTGATACTTTCAAGACTAGCACTATACTGAAATATAACACATTGAAAATAGTTGAAATACCGTATTTACGCGTGTATAATATGCACCCTGGTTTTTCATGGGGAAAAGCGACAAGCAATTATATCTCGTATTTAATGCACAGTACAATTCAGGTTCAAGAAATGGTTTTCTTAGTTGAAGGTTATAATGCTGTTGCTATACCAATATAGAGTGAATGATACCGTTTCTATTCAATGAGTCACCTGTTGCTATGCGTATACAATGAGTCGCCAGCCCCCCCCCCCCCCACACACACTCTCCACTTTGTTTAGCATCGCAAACACACTTCTGTATTGACCTTGTTTATTCTGTAGTACACAGTCCGACAATTAAATAATGAGACGATTTTATGTTGTCCCACGTGTGCATTCTGTCTGTAAAGTAACGCGTTCATGGTATAGTGTGGTCCATAATATACAACCTGGCAACATTTCATGAACATGTGATGGGCATGTTGGGAATTATGAGGGAGGTGTAAGGGTGTCATCACGTAATCGCCATGGAGCAGCAAGTGAACATCAAGTTTCATGAAAGACATTCTAGAAACTGCTTGCGGGGACTAAATTTTATTGAATTCCATTGTTGTGGGGGATCAAACAGAGCATTTTCGCTATGGTCCTCATATGAAATGACAAATCGCAGAATGGAAATCTTTAAATTTACCAAGAGGCAAAAAAATGCAGCTTCAAAAATCAAAGGTGAAGACAATGTTGTGTTTTTTAACGACATCAAAGGCATTTTTCATCATGTATTTGTTCCAGAGGGTGAAACTGTAATTGGTTGCTAGTATCGTAGTGCTCTGAATAATTATGGAAGAGACCTAACCGTGTCTGACCACAGTATCCCAAACTGGGCAGTTGGTTCCTGCTCCACGATAATGCATGGTGTCAGCAAGCAGTGGTTGTCTAGATCCAAAAACAAGTGAGAGTGTTGAATCATCCTCTCTACTCCTCAGGTTTACACCCTGAGATTATTTTCTGTTTCCAAAAGTGAAGCCGCTACTGAAATTACGCACTTTTGATGAATACAGGAACATCCAACAGGTGTGACGTCCAATATTCAAGTCATATCACATGAAGACTTGTAGATGTCATTTCAATTGTTGGCCAACCATGCCAATTGCTGTATTGATGCAGTAGGGGTGTACCTTGAGTAATAAACAGGCAATGTTCAAATATTTTGTTTCCTTTTCATTTGTTAACATCTGTCTCATTACTTAATTGTCAGACTGTGTATATAGAAGAAAGCGAGATCAAAATTACGTTACGAATTTGCAGCGCTCAGGAAGTTATTTTCTATTATTTCTCGCCCAACAAATACCGCTGTTACACATTCTGTGTGAGAGGAGGTGCATTCTCAAATTCTGCCAGAATGGAACCACTTTTCTCGGTGTCACAAAACGATTCGTTACAACGTGAAAAATCATGGGAAATGGCCTTTTCACTTTTATAGTGTTTTCTAAAAAAATATTATTATGAAAGATATCCAACCTGGTAATTTATATTTGCACCTGTTGATATATACATATTATACACAGTGACATAGTGATAACATGTTTCGTTTCACGTTGGGCTTCCAAATTATTCCGTGCATAATACGCACCACAGTTTATGGGGCAAAAATTTTGGAAAAAAGTGTGCATGAGTAAATATGACTTTCAGAAAATATTTCTAAGGTGTTTGGGGTAAAGGAACTAAGTCACAAACTGCAATTTTCCGTTGCTTTCATCTGGGTTCACACTGCAGTGGCATAAATAACACCCTCTGCAACCTCTGTGGTGCAGGCAGGGGGGGGGGGGCACACAAGCTTCGGGGGCGCAGTAAGATTGATAAACAGAAAATGTTAATCACTAGAAAAGTAGAAAGTGGATTACCAGATTAGAAGAGAACCTTCATTAGCTGAATAGATCAAGTCATTGTTTACGTAGCCGAATGGTAGACTACAGGCAAGAAAATGTGCTGGCAATAATAACTTTTCCACCCCCCCCCCTACCTGCTTTTCAGCAAATTTTGATGTAACTATGCTGCTGCCTTATATTGTTAAGTCTCTTTTGTAGTTGTTATTGTTAATGAAGTGAGAAATGTTTAAAACAAACGTCCAAGTGGTGCTGAATTTCGAAAAGAGGAAGAAAGAAAAGGAATAAAACGCAAAGAAATATCCTGAGATCCATTCCATTTAAAACCTGGCAGCAGTAGTCATTGGTGGATTTAGCGGGAAGGGTACGGAGGCACGTGCCCCTCCCAAAATGGGAGACTAAGTATTTTATAAAGTATTGACAGTATTCTATTACAACAAACAATGTTCGAGCAATTTTTTTAGGCAGTAAGAGAATTCTGCATACATTAATCAGGATTAGATTTACTAGTCACTTAAATAAGTCGACACCAGAAAGTCAAATCCTAGGATTGTTGGTTACAAAGCAGTAGATCAATATTTCCCATTTTCATGACAGTTTCACCTGATGAAATGATTTCTCAAGCTTATCCCCTCTTTCTGAAACCACTGTTAATACAAATAACTTATAACTACAAAAAACTATACTAATGTTATCACTTTGTAATCAAAGGGTTGTGGGTTCGTTTCCTGGTTGAAGTTCAAATTCCACTTTAATCTGACCTCAAATTATACTTAAAACAAGACATTCTAGAGCAGCACGACACACTTCTTAAACGTCACGAATTTTCATTCATTCGTTATTATAATATAGCATTTTTCACAGTTTGTCGTCTTAACATTTCATACTAATTTTTACATTGATTCAAATTACATGTATGCATTTTCAATTTTGTACATACCTAATATGAATGTATGGGTGAATTAATATTTTAGAAAGAAAGCTTTTTTTTAAAAAAACAAGTAGGGGTGGTGCACAACTGAAAGTTGCGGAGGGGCGCAGAGTATGTTAGTTACGCTACTGCCACACTGAATCAATATTGAATATATTATAAGTATAATTTTATGTTAGGCATGTGTAAAGATTCTAAACAGTGATGATCTAACATATATGTAATGTTTGCTATTTAAAGAATAAACATAAAGAACGGTATGCTGTAAAATTGCATATTTTGACTTTGCGTGCTTTTACAAGAACAGCCTAGATTTTTAACATTTTAGTAATGGGACAAATAAATGAGTATACCATCTACCTACCAAATATCCTCCAATTTACTGAAAAATAATGGTATATTGTAATTATTTAATGTTAATAGATTGAGGTTAATCCAAAAGTTAGTTTCAGTTCGAATTTTTGTTTTTTAAGTCCACGATATGCGCAGATAGGCTAATCGAGACTGGACCTACAGTTAAAGTGGGATCAGAAATACTGAGTGCCTTCACTGGATATCAAACCTAGCATCCCCTGATTAGAAGGCAACAATGTTGTCGCTACCCATTGAAGAGGTCCTAATGCAAGAGTTAGGACCAACAATGAAGAAAATGAATGTGTTGTAACTTTCTCAGTTTTTTTTTAATATGAAGATAACACGTGGCATGAAACCTCATTTGGTAACTGTACCAATTGTTTTATGATTTTTTCAAATTCTCCTAGCAGGAAGACTAATTATCATAGAATTTTGGCAATCATTGTCACACGAAATTTGAACCTTCATTAAAGTAATGAGCACTGTTTGGATTTTTTTAAAAAAAGTTATTAAGGTTGAAAAAAACAACTTAAAAATTACCTTACGCAAGCATGCACGCTTCCCATGAACAATGTATTTTCCATTGACAAGCAACTGTAAGTATCATAGACTAGTGGGAATTAATGTAGAAGTAAATTGGAACCTTAGTAGAATGCATTTAGGAACTTTATTTTAATGATAAGAGAACCATACCTGGCTTGCCTAACTAGGAAAGCATGTATTGAACAAAATCTTAAGTAATCACTAAAACTCCGCAGTATACAATTTATATACAATAAATTTTGCCTTGGTCAGCATATTAATGTTTTATTAACATGGAAACAAGGCTCAACAGTGTTACCATCCGCAGTATATGTTAACAGAAGTAAATTGAAATTGAACCATGTAAAGATTGCATTCGTAGCATGATGAAATCACAATAAAACAAAAGGGACTTGGGCCCATCATTTCTTGAAATGTTTCTCACATTACCATTTTAATATATAAAAAAAAGTATATTCGACAGTCAATCCTTGATACTTCAGACTGTTACACTAATTCATCTAATACAATGTAAAATAACTCAAAGAAAGGGAACAACTTAAGATGACCGGACCCCTCCTCGATTTTGTTCATATTTGGCGTACTCACTAATTGAGGCCTCCTAATCACGAATCTGAAGTTAAAAGTTGTCGGAAACGTCTAGAAATTGCAAAATAAGCTAAAATAAGGCATTAGTTTTCGGAATGGAAACAGACAATTTTCACGAAATTTTTTGTTTCACAAGGAAATATATATATTCCTGATACTACCACGATACCAAATTTTACTATGTTTGCCTAACTTAACCACACGTCAATGATTCGTGGGGCTAGCGTCAATGGTTCACAATTATTTTGCAATTTCTAGGTCCTGATACTACCACGACATGAAATTTTAACTATGTTTGTCTAACCTAAACACACGTCAATGGTTCGTGGGGCTAGCGCCAATGGTTCGTGGGGTTAGCGTCAATGGTTTGTAATTATTTTGCAATTTCTAGACGTTTCAGACACATTTTAACTTCAGATTCGTCATTAGCAGGCCTCAATTAGTAAGTATGTCAAATATGAAGAAAATTGGAGAGGGGTCCGGTCATCTTAAGTCAAACCAAAGAAAGTACCCTAGAATACCAACCTCCCCTTTTGCCTGCTTCGCACCGAACATCCTTGCTCTTACCAGCCCTTCTCTTCGTGGAGTCTTCACCAACAGAACTTTCTCTGGAAGATTCTGAAGTATATATGCCTTTAGATCTTCATGCAACCCTTCTGAAAATATTCAGAAAACAACAAATTACTAAAGGTTTATTGAGGGCAAAAAATTACCAAGTAATTTTTATTAACACTTATAAAATTCAAAGATGTACCTGAAGTGATTAAACACGTAAAATTGATGATTTTGCCAACCCAGAACAACATGGGCCTTCAACACAACATGCATATTAAAACATTTCACGGCATAATAATCATTTACGCCAAACTGTTTTGCAAAAAAGTGGGGTATGACCATTGTGCAGGTATTATCGGTACTTAAAAATCATTTACTACTAAACAGTATTTGGTGCAAGATTAGAATGCACAGAATACTCGTGAATATATGTTACAATTGAATAGTCTAAATCAACGCACATCACTTCTTTGTGACACTACAATGAGCATTTTTCCAGTTTGAAAAAAAAGTTAACGCGTTAGTTATTATTGAATTGTGCATTACAGTCAAAATATTACAAAATTCAAAATACCACAGTGTTTTGAAGTATGGATCTACAAAATTTAATGTTCTGTGTCCGAAGATTCTTCGCTGCTATAATTGGTTTCATTATCTTAAATTCCATTGTGACGATTACGCAATGAAAGGACTGTAACAATGCTGAAAAACATTTACCCATTACATCTACAGAGTGCCTGAAATAAGTTCTAAAGTTTCAGGAGTGTATAATGAAGTATATAAAATGTGAAAAAGTATATATAAGGGAGACAGAGCAAAACTATTACAATAAAAAAGAGAATTAATGGCCCCTGTACAAGATATACACAATAGTGACCAGATTTAGTGAACATTCACAATACAATATGGAAGAGGGTGAGAGACTCGAACGATTACGAGCAAGCAAAAGTGGTTCCATGCAATACTCTAATGGGAAACATTGTTATTATCAGGGCCCGGATTCTGATGACATTTGATCTTTTAACTGGTGCAACGTAAACATTGCTAACTAGTACAGAAATCCTGGCCAACCTCCTCGGGTTGAAGAAATGTAATTTTTTTGGGTCATTTTTTAAAATTTTCCGTCATTTTAGGTCATTTTTTAAAAAAAATTGTATCATTGTATGCTGAAACATAAGAAGTTCAACAATTTCTGTTTTGTCTGAATGTTATCTTGCGGTACTTACTCTGTACCAGCACAACAAAACCTGTCTGAAAATCGTGAAATGCAACATTGTCGAGTTTCTTATTCACAGTCCGTACAACACACCAAGGTGAAGAAGCAATTGTTAAATTGTTTGTTTTGGAATGAAGAAAAAAAGTTTATTTTGATAATTAACACTAAATACCGCATGCTTGAGAATCAAAGGAAAGCGACAGCTTAAATGTTGGTGCAGCTGAACGTTGTATTTTTTAAGGTCACTCAGCAAGAACATTTGCATCTTAGTCCAATATTCATGGTTAGGAGGGTGTGACTTCTGTTTCTTTTATTCGTGAGTTTAGTTGTCGAGTGGACTTAAAATGCTCAAGATAAAGCCATCTAAAGCTGCTCATTTGAAGAAGATAATCTCAGAATTCGGTGAGGACATATATTTGTGAATTCTTCCCAATGTTATTGATTGTGATCCATAAAGTAGGTGTAAAATATAAATATATTGTATTTTCAATAAGCAGATTGAAATTTGCATGAATTTTTGGGTCATTTTTCAAAGATTTTAGGTCATTTTACAGGATTTTTGTTGTCATTTTAAAGGTAATTTTTCATCAAAATCTGGGCACTTGTTATTATTATTGTAGACATAGAGGTGTAATGCAGGCCTGCCTATGACTCAAACCTGAATCTCTGATATTTAATGCTAATTC
This sequence comes from Lepisma saccharinum, assembly GCF_977018435.1. Taxonomy (NCBI): domain Eukaryota; kingdom Metazoa; phylum Arthropoda; class Insecta; order Zygentoma; family Lepismatidae; genus Lepisma; species Lepisma saccharinum. The sequence continues at coordinate 20,761,094 of NC_139257.1, forward strand.
TATAACAACTGAGCTACTATCCCTGGATTTCTCACTTATGCCGTTCAGACTTGCATATGGATATAAAGATTGGGTATGACTTGAGATGACCGGACCCCTCTCCGATTTTCTTCATATTTCACATACTCACTAATTGAGGCCTCCTAATCACGAATCTGAAGTTAAAATTTGTCGGTCACGTCTAGAAATTGCGAACCATTGATGCTAGCCTCACAAACCATTTGCGCTAGCCCCACGAACCATTGGCGCTAGCCCCACGAACCATTGGTGCTAGCCCCACGAACCATTGGCACGTGGTTAGGTTAGTTTCGGTTAGGTTAGGCAAAAATAGTTAAAATTTGGTGTCAAGGAAGTATCAGGATCTAGAAATTGGAAATAATTGCCAACCATTGATGCTAGCACCATGAACCATTTGAGCGTGGTTAGGTTAGTTTGGTTAGGCAAACATAGTTAAAATTTGGTGTCATGGTAGTATCAGGAATATATATATTTGGTTGTGAAACAAAAAATTTCGCGAAAATCGACAGTTTCCATTCCGAATACTAACGCCTTGTTTTAGCTTATTTTGCATTTTCTAGAAGTTTCCGACAAATTTTAACTTCACATTCGTGATTAGGAAGCCTCAATTAGTGAGTATGCCAAATATGAAGAAAATCTGAGTGGGGTCCGGTCATCTCACGTCCTTCCAAAGATTGCAACCATGCGTATATGGGTATATACGTACTTAACATACAAAGAACATCCATGCTCAGGCTATAACATGATTGATTGATTTGGTTTATTTTACTTCGCTTTTCTGCCACTTTTGGCTAATTGCTAAGATGAGGATGAGCGATGATATGAATAAATTTAAAGGACACACAAAGAACACCCATGTCCAAGCTGGGATTCAAACCCGGGACCTCTGGCATCGTAGCACACTGTGCTAACCACTCTCTCATGGAGGCCAGCACTTTATGACATGAACCTGGATCCATCAGTAGCAAAGTAGTGGTCAGCCACTTGGGTGGCAACAATGAGAATGAATGAAGAACTGATGACAGAAAAATGCACCTATTTGATCCTGGGACCTCTTGCTTCATACAGTGTGAACAAAAGAAGCCCTCAAAAAAGAGAAAAAGAACATTAGGTAAGTAGCAAAAGAAGGAAGAAACCATACAATGTGCATGTTTCAAAACAATTTAAGAATTTCAGATAAGCAATGTCAATGATAAGATAAATCTGTTGCCTGTCTTCTAACCAGCTGAATGAGCTGTTAAGAATTTCCAATCTTGTCAAGTGGAAGGAAAAAAGCTCATTATGTATCCATTACACTGTTTTTTTCAAAAAAACATGTGTGTCAGAGAGATTACAAAGTTATATCTACACACTTACCTATCTCGCTGCTATCATCAACCAGCAGAACTTCTTTGAGCAAATGGCTTGGCGTACGGTCGACCACGCTGTGAGCAGTTCTGAGTAGGGTGTCCTTATCTTCATTGAAGAAGCAAATCACTATGCTGGCTGTAGGTAGTTCTTGGGGGTAGACTTGATCTTTACATCTACCCAAAAGAAAATCATTACCAAGAATACAGTTGCAAACCTATTAGCATGACTTGGCAAGAAACATACAAGTATCAAAATAATGGTTCTCACAACACACTAAATTCAACAAATACAAATTCAAAATATGGACTATAGGCTAGTTGCTACAAGCTGTATAATAGAAAAACTTAATTTCAGTGTCTTCATTCTTACTTTCTCATGACTTGCTAATATACAAGGTTGGCCAAAAGAAAGTTTTTATTGTAGAGTTGAAAAATGACAAATATGACACAAGTGGTTAAGACTAAGTTCATTTAGATAAAGAAATCACTTAACGCTGAGGGCCAAAAAGCGCCTTATTTATAAAGGTGTCACGTTACCTATATTGAAAATCAATAGGCTCAGGTTCCGATTGTTTAATTCTGAACTAAATGGCACATGTGCATTTTTTACATGGTTTGAGCTTCATTCATGTCTGTTAACACATACCGACTCTTAGTGATGACTTGCTGTGTGCTTTCTGGAAAACGATTTTCCTCTTACATATATTCCTATGCGATTTTGTTTGAGAGCAGCCATTTGTTTACTGTCGTCTTGGATACATACTGCTGCTGCCACCTACTTCACATGTGTGAGGTGCGAAGGGAAATTATGTCTATAAATGCTTTCATTGTTAGGTTAGGCACGTTAGGTTTAGGACTCTTAGAATGAACAAAACATCCCTAAATGCTTTTGTTGTTAGGTTAGGTGGGTCAGGTTTATGGCTCTTAGTATTAAATTAATGCCCATAAACGTTTCCAACACCTGATCACATAATGCCTGGTCAAGCATGAAATTGCCTTCAAGCCTTGCATAAAAATCTTCCGGAACTGCATGTCAGAGACAAATATAAACCAAAAATGGCTGCTCTCTGCAAAGTACAGGTGCTCACTTAAGTTACTTTTCAAATCATAAGGTCTCGAATAAATAATACTTAGTGAAGCTTTCAACTGTGCTAATCAGTTTCTCTAAGCTCCGAACTTCCTTCCAGAATCATTTCCAGTATTCTAAAGTACTTGCTAACATTCCTACAAAACTCATTAAAAATCATTAAACATACGAAACCATCACCAATCAATACAGAAATGTGTACTAGATGAGGAGAAACATTATCAATGTTACATGGATTAACTAACAAACGTATTCAAAACAATAATGAAAATTTTGAAAATGTTAAAGTACATTATAAACAAACCTACTTTTAGGTCTATGCCACAAACATAAACAAATGGTTTAAAAATCAATGTGCAGTTTACTAAAATGTGAATATTGCTATCAGTGGATGCACCATCCTTTCTGCTGTGAGTGGGGCACTGTCAAAGATTTGGTTGGGTCAGATCTTCACATAAAAATGTATTTTCATATTCAGGATCTAAGAAGACAGGTCTATTCCCATTAAATTCATTCATGTTGATGACCGGGAGAGCTAGGGCCCACCCATGCAAAATAGATTGGGAAGTTTCTTCCTAAATGTCTAATTATCAAATTATCATTATCGGTATCAGGTTTTATTTTTCTTTCAGTATCATGAACAAAAAGTCGCAAACATATGCAGTACAAATAAGCGGTAAATGTCTGTTATATCGGAGGGACATTTCTATCGGATATTTTCAGTTTCAAATGGTTCGTACTTACCAATTGTGTATTGCGGAACATAGTTGAAAGTGCCATTATGCTTTTTACAGGAAAGTAACTTCGATTTTTCACATAACGAGTAATTCTTTTGGGTCCTTTCTTACATTGCAGAACATACAATATGGCGCGCACAGCTGTGGATCATTGCGCGTTGTGCTTGTGTTTTGTCGATTCGGAGTGGGTATGCAGTGTTTCAACCTTCTTAACCAAAAAATACCTACTTTCGTGTTCATTATGTCATCACAAAACATTGACGGATAGCCCAAAAAACCATTCACGATAGTCCCACGGACCATTAACACTGGCGAGACCGCGTGACTTTCGACGCTCGCGCCATCTGCAGGTACATAATGAAAAAATGGCATAATGTTGTTGCTTTGCACAAAATGCACGTTTATTATATCAAAAGTGCTAATTTCTTATTGTGCAGCATTCTACGGTGAGAAAATACCTCCACAAACTTTCAAAATGCTACAGAAACTCATTTCCGTAAGTAGTTTCTTCTGTAAAAATGAAGAAATGTGTCTCCGATATAACAGACATTTACCAAATAAGCTACCGACATACTGGAGTTCACCTTACTAATTATACTTACAATGCATGTCTTGTATCCGGTACATCTCGATGATAGCTCAATCGATGACTAACAAGAACATTAAAAGCATGGTTCTTGTATCCTTTGTCTCTCATCTCTTGGTCTGCTACAGACTGCACCATGCCCAAATCATCCATATCAAACTGTTTATTGTCAGCTCTTGGAGACTTTGGTTGCAGCTGTTTGATAAGTGCATCACTATTTTTATACTTGCTTCTGTGGTGTGTTGGTTTACCAATAACACCATAAGGAGCATTATCATCTATTTCATTCGTCTCAATCATGTTTAAGGCTTTATTAGGTTTAACATAAAATTGTTTCATTCCTATCGTTTCTGGTGTGTGTATTTTTATGTGCTGATTGAATTGTTTATCTTTGGTCCTAACTTTATTGCTTTTTCCACCAAAAGTTTCGTACAAGGCCCATTCCTTGTTCAATCTTGAGCATAGATATAAACTTACTGTCCACGTTACAGATGCAACTATAACTCCCAGAACAAAGGAGTTGCAACGACGAAAACAAATCATTTCGAGAATAAGCTGGATGTACAGGG
>NC_139257.1:20765539-20790031 GCF_977018435.1 Lepisma saccharinum
AGTCCTCCTCAGTGGCTGTGCGGTGTAAGGCGCTGTGCTTTGGGCTCCGACTGCGGGACGGCATGGGTTCGAGTCCGCCTGGGTTCTCGGCCTGTGTATAGGACCGGTGGCAATCCACCATCGTGAGGAAATTTGGGAGCTACGAGTGAGTAGTGTAACCTGGTCATAAAAATCTCCTGTAACGGCTGAGGGTTCGACGTGCTGACCCCTTGTCACCCCATTACCAGTTGAATAACTCCATAGCTCTAGGTAGGACTGTGGGAGGGAGACTGGCAGTCGGGAGATAGGCCAAGGCCCTTACGGGTTGTAGAGCCACGGTTATATATATATATATATATATATATATATATATATATATATATATATATATATATATATATATATATATATATATATATATATATATATATATATATATATATATATATATAACAGTGGCCGCGGTGGCTCAGTCGGTAACGCGTCTGACTACCATGCTCAAGGTCCCGGGTTCGATCCCCGGCCGGTTCAAATCCGGGAACTTTTCTAACGATGGAAGCGGCCCCGGCGTCCACCCAGCGTCGAATAACATGGGTACCAGGGGGAAACCCTGGGGGGTAAAGGCGGTCAGGGGCGTGATGCTGATCACATCACCCCCAACAACGACCGGATCAAGAAAGTGTGGGGCGTTACCCCCACACCCCCTATACGCCTTCATGGCGTGGTGCTATGCACAGGGGAGCACTTTACCTTTTTATATATATATATATATATATATATATATATATATATATATATATATATATATATATATATATATATATATATAAACGGGTGTCCCACTTAAAAGTGGTACGACTCACTGACTGCTTTTCATACTAGTTGAATTGTTTTTTCATGTGTAAATACTGCAGAGTTTCAAGACATGTGTCATCATATAATTACATTTTCACATCTTATGTTAGGTTAGGTACACTTACTGTGTAAAACTGTCTGGTTTATAACAAATGCTGAAAGTGCCATCCACCAGCATCCAGGCATCGCTGCGCTCGCAGTACAATGTTCTGAGAAACACGTCGTAATTCTTCAGGGGAGATGTTATTTATCTCGTTTGTGATGTTCTCTTCAGTTGGTCTATCGTATGAGGATTATTAGCGTACACTTTTCCTTTCAGAGCTCCCCATAAATAAAAATCACAAGATGTCAAGTCCGGCGATCGCGGAGGCCAAAGGTTTTTGCTGACAAGACTGTTTTCGGGAAACACTTCACTTATACGGGTCATACTCTGGTTGGAGGTGTGGGCAGTGGCACCATCTTGTTGAAAGACGCCGTGTCTTTTTTTCATTTTCTGTTAACTGTGCATAGAACGACTCAAATATCTGCAGATATCTTTCGCTGTTGATAGTCTCTTCAAAGAAAATTGGTCCGATAATGCGTGTTCCCGACACTGCACACCAAACGCCTTTCTTCTCTGGGTGAAGAGGTTCCTCATGCACGACGTGTGGGTTATCCTGTAACCAAAATCTACAATTCTGTGAGTTGATGTAACCAGAAAGATGAAACCAAGCTTCATCTGTCATGAAGAAGAGCATAGGATCCAAGTAACCATCAGCAATCGAAGATAACATCCAGTTGCAATAAGTATCTCGTTTAGCTTGTCTGGTTCTTTCAATTCATGCACTACGGTCACACGAAATGGTCGGAAATGGAGTTCTTTTAATACACGATGGCATGTTGTGTGCGGGATACACCAACTTGTTGAGATAATCTTCGTATCGATTTCTTGGGGCTTCTCAATATGTTACAGCTAATTCTGTCCATTACCACCGGGGTCTTCACTGTGGGACGCTTCTTCTTCAAAACATTACTAACGGATCCTGTAGTCCTCCATTTGTTATACATCTTTTGAATTGCATTGGTTGTGGAGGCTTCATACCGACGTATTTCGCCACAAACATTTCTTTAGTATCTTTAATGGACCCTGTCTTTATGTAAAATTCAACAATATCTATCCGGTGTTCAATTGCAAACTGCACCATTTCTCCGCAAACTTTTGCACAACAATCTCCGCAAACAATCACTTTTAAACTGTCGAACGCAACTCAACAATATTCAACAATTACGTGTGACTTCAAGTAATGCGATATTTCAGTGTAGGCAACTACATTAAGCTGATTCCACCCATTTCTTTGTGAACGCCAGAATGAATGTTAGGCGTACCACTTTTAAGTGGGACACCCAGTATATATATATATATATATATATATATATATATATATATATATATATATATATATAATATACGTAATATATATATACAGGTGATTCTAAAGGTATAGTACAAACGAAAACCACAGATACCTCCCATGAAATAGAGACGAAAGTTCCCCTTCCACTTTGCCGAGAGATGCCTCCGTGAGGAGCTAGACAACGCCGAAAACGTGTGAAAATGAACTTCACACCTCTGTACAGCCAGTACCAGTGAAGATAGAAAGGCGGAACAAACGAAGTCAAAAGGAACACCAAAGTCGCCCATCCGAAAAACACTAGGCGGCAGCTGCGCAACGCATGCGCATGGGGTTCCACAAAGGAAATAGGAGTGTCCCGCAAGACAAGTGAAGGGAAAGGGTAGCGATCGACAACGGTAGGGAGAAAAGAAGGTATGAAGCATGAAGTAACAATTTCACACCGGGAAACAAACACCATGACTGAAGCAGTGCAGTCGAGAAAAGTAGTGCGGGGTTGCAGAACCACGGGAGGACGACGTAAGGATGTAAAAACACACCGAGAATGCAAGCAAAGTGGTCCGTGACACTCGACAGGCAACAGACGCGTACATGGTTCGGGGCAGAAATGGCGGCGCTGGCGGTGCAGCGCAAGGGGAGTCTCCAAAACACAGTGGGGAGACACCGCAGCAAGAACAAAGCACGGTGCAACAAAAGAGAAAGAGGACCGGACGAGGAATGGTACCTGCCAAGGAGACAACAAATGCGGACGAGGGATTCCCCGTAGCAGCACCGAGGGGATGTCACACAGAGGTCGTGCGCCAGCAGGACAAACACAGCAACTACGGGCACAGGAGGTTATTGCTAATGAAAGGTTCACGTACAGATAGGACCACGTACCCCGTACTGACGTTGTAACAAACGTCGTGATGGGGCCCAATCAGCCTCTTAGAAATGAAGCCGGAGGCACATCGCTGGGTGGGAGCGGGCGAAAGGCTGCTGGAGTGTCGTACGGACCCCACCACTCCGTACGGTGGACGACACTAATGGACGAGGTCGGAATGTTTCCATCCCGATCACCAGGTCCACCGTTCCCAGACCTGACGCGGCTGCTTGCTTCCGAGCGCAACCCAGCCGAACAACTCGAGTCCCTCCTCGGCCGCAGCCTTCCGCTCCGAAACAAGCGTGGCCTCACACCACCGCAGCCGCACACTGCGGCGTGGGTGTGAGACCGGGCCGAGCAAGGCTGGACAAAACTGCGTGGGACAATCGTGTAATGAAGCTACGTGGGGGTATGCACGTCTGTTCAACTGTTGGGTTACCCCACATTGGTGTACACAAACACCACACGATCGTACGTAGTGCTCCCCGTCGGCTCGAGCAAGACGGACGAAGTACGTGTTGTGGGTGAATGGAGCAAGAATGAAGGAAGCTACATGTGTTCCACGATGACAAGGCCCCAGAGTACATGGCCCCACCTGACGGCAGTGGTCAGGTAGTGAAGAGCACAGGCACGGGTGGCTCAGAAACGTCAGCTGATTGTACCACAGCGCCGTGCGGACGTGTGGGCTGATTGGAAGTGCAGCGTCAGGGAGCGTGTCAGTGAAAAAGCCGGTGCGGTGGTGGTGTGCTTGACGTACGACAATTGAGTACGTTGTTTCGAAGCCGTTGTGACCAGTGTGTGTGTGTGTGCCACCTGTGCACTGCAGTACAGTATCCATAATTCGCACTATCCTCACCGTACCATGGAACGCTACACATTTGTAGAACTGAGGGACATACATTTTGTCTACGGCCTTGCAGATGGCAATGGACGAGTAGCTGCACGCCTTTATCGCGGACGGTATCCGGAGAGGCGACAACCCGACAGCAGGTTGTTTTCGAACGTGCACCGTACCCTTGGTGAATCGGGTGTGTTACGTGCAGGCCATCATGTCGGTCACCCAAGACATGTGCGCACCGCGGCGGTCGAGGAGGACGTACTTGCTCGCGTGGACGACACACCGTCCACTAGCACCCGTAGCATTGCACGTGCAGTGGGAGTATCACAGTCGACAGTGTGGCGTGTCCTTCATGATGATCTGCTGTATCCTATCATCCACAGCGAGTCCACGCGTTGCAGGCTGGGGATTACCCACGACGTGTGGAATTCTGTCAACGACTGTTGCAGTTTTGTACCGACGATCCCGTTTTTTGCGCCATGTGCTTTTCACGGACGAGGCAACATTCACCCGTGAGGCATCTTCAATTGCCGAAACAGCCATGTGTGGGATTATGAAAATCCACATGCAGCAGTCGAGGTGCACCATCAGACCCAATTTGCAGTGAATATCTGGGCAGGTATCATCGATGAACAGATTATCGGTCCATACCTGCTGCCACCACGTTTAAATGGCCGCCTCTATCGCACCTTTCTTGCATCAGTCCTTCCAGAGCTGCTAGAAGATGTACCCCTCTACGTGCGACATCGTATGTGGTTTCAATTGGATGGAGCGCCTGCACATTTTGATGGCACAGTGCGAACCCTTTTGCACCGTACCTACACACAGTAGGCCGCGGTGGCTCAGTCGGTAACGCGTCTGACTACCATGCTAAAGGTCCCGGGTTCGATCCCCGGCCGGTTCAAATCCGGGAACTTTTCTAACTATGGAAGCGGCTCCGGCGCCCACCCAGCGTCGAATAACATGGGTACCTGGGGGAAACCCTGGGGGGTAAAGGCGGTCAGGGGCGTGATGCTGATCACATCACCCCCACTCACGACCGGATCAAGAAAGTGTGGGGCGTTACCCCCACACCCCCTATACGCCTTCATGGCGTGGTGCTAAGCACAGGGGAACACTTCACCTTCACTTCACCTACACACAGCGCTGGATCGGCAGAGAGGGCCCCGTCCCCTGGCCCGCCCGTTCGCCTGACCTCACACCAATGGATTTCTTCTTGTGGGGCCATGTGAAAACACTCGTCTACGAGACCCCGGTGCCTGACAAGGAAACATTGGTAACGCGGATACTTGCAGCATCGGCCGAGGTGTGTACCATGCCAGGGATTTTTGATAGGGTTCGCCAGAATTTCCTGCGACGCTGCAATGCCTGCATTGAATGTGGTGGTCGTCAATTTGAGCAACTTTTGTAACAACGTCAGTCCGGGGTACGACTACGTACTACGTACTATTCCTATCTGTAAGTGCACCTTTGCGTGGCAATAAACCTCCTGTGCCCGTAGTTGCTGTGTTTGTCCTGCTGACGCACGACCTCTGTGTGACATCCCCTCGGTGCTGCTACGGGGAATCCTTCGTCCCGCATTTGTTGTCTCCTTGGCAAGTACCATTCCCCGTCCGGTCCTCTTTCTCTTTTGTTGAACCGTGCTTTGTTCTTGCTGCGGTGTCTCCCCACTGTGTTTGGGACTCCCCACGCGCTGCATGTGTTTGTTTCCCGCTGTGCAATTGTTACTTCATGCTTCATACCTTCTTTTCTCCCTACCGTTGTCGATCGCTACCCTTTCCCTTCACTTGTCTTGCGGGACACTCCTATTTCCTTTGTGGAACCCCATGCGCATGCGTTGCGCAGGTGCCGCCTAGTGTTTTTCGGATGGGCGACTTTGGTGTTCCTTTTGACTTCGTTTGTTCCGCCTTTCTATCTTCACTGGTACTGGCTGTACAGAGGTGTGAAGTTCATTTTCACACGTTTTCGGCGTTGTCTAGCTCCTCACGGAGCATCTCTCGGCAAAGTGGAAGGGGAACTTTCGTCTCTATTTCATGGGAGGTATCTGTGGTTTTCGTTTGTACTATACCTTTAGAATCACCCTGTATAATATACGTATATATACATTAAGAATCCCAAGAATTTTACTCGTAAATATCTTTCCAGTATTTATGATTTTATACATGAATTAACATGTACCCATTAAATTAAATATTGATAAATAAATTCTGGCATAATCAAAAAGAGTAATAATACGTAGTTTTATTGCGTGTAGGATTGTTGAGAAATACGCATAAAAATATGGATGACGAAGCGGTAACATTGTCTCCTTATAATTAAGTGATCTCAGACTCGATACCTGGTTGAGGCACATAGTGGCGCGGATCCCACTTTAAACTGTAGGTCCAGTACTGATTAGTATATTTGTGCATAAAATGGACTTTAGAAAACGAAAACTCACAACTCACACATGAAATTGGGATTATGTTACTTGTCAATCATTTTCAGCAGAACCTTTCGGAGCGCAGTATTGTTGATACGAGGGCCCGGTACCGGGTCGGTCGCGGCCCGGCGGTTGAGAAACACTGCACTATGATTGCTTTACCACGTTGACTGATCCATTTTAGACTAACGTGCCTCCATGTGCTGGCTTTTTCAAATAAAAGCAGTCACTTCCTAAATGGCCTCTCTGCACGATGTTGAAGGCACTGCATAAAAAAACTCGATAAAGCGAAAATAACTTTGTTATTCGTACATATCGATATTTGATTATAACACAAAGTAGAGCTTCGAACATGTTGTAAGGCCTCCGGTTGGGCTCTCTGAAAATAGCTCATTGGAGTGACGCATTCACTACGCATGCGCCAACAACAAACTGAGGCGCGCGCACGGTATTGAGAAAACGGAACAGTCCCAGTGACACGAGGCACGTGCAGCTTGTCTTGTCGTTTCGGTTCGAAAGGGTCAATTGAATACTGAGTGTTCGCTTGCGTGTCGCGTGTCTTTTCGGTGTGAATTCTCCCTTAGTATTTGTAAAAGGTCCATGCTATTTAATATATTATATATGTAATATACAGAGTGTCGAAAAGTCACGCAAACCCGGTGTTACGAATGTATAACGGAATATCGAAACGGAATTAGAAGAAATGCTTTCTGCCAAGAGAATGCCCTGTATATTGGGAAAATTTAGAGAGACAACATATGTAAGAACATGCATGTTTTAATAACAAATAAGCAAAGTGTTGCCAAAGGCGGGAAAAAAATATTTGCAAATCGTGGTATTGATGCACAGAACTCACTGACGTGATTATTGCAACATTTCACAATACCAACGAACAATTTGGATGGCCATCTATTGAATTTGACAGAAAAAGAACTTTGACGAAGTTTCAAAAACATTGCAGAAGGGAATAAATGGGCTGTTCCAAAATCGATGTTTTCACAATATTACGCAGGATACTGGAACACTGTTGGTGTCACGTGTCACTAACAGACGTGTTTCACCTCAGGCTATCACACTAAGGCACTTTTAACGAAAAAGGAGAAAGTTGGTTATTCTCGAACATATGCAATAAATTACATACACCTGGCAACCCTGAAATGTGAGTACAGAAGAACGTGTATCAATGTTATGTTTTCTGTGCCTTAGGTGGTTGCTGTTTGCCGCGAACGGCATTCCAGATTGTGTCTACTTATGCTGACGTCGTGTGTGTGTTTTTAAAATGCCATATTCTACACAGGAAAGAGTGTTTATTGTTGCAGAATATATCCGAACATCGTCATATTCTTGGGTAGAGAAGCATTTAGGGATACCCACATTTCAGGGTTGCAAGGTGTATGTAATTTATTGCATATGTTTGAGAAATACCAACTTTCTCCTTTTTCGTTAAAAGTGCCTTAGTGTGATAGCCTGAGGTGAAACACGTCTGTTAGTGACACGTGACACCAACAGTGTTTCCAGTATCCTGCGTAATATTGTGAAAACATCGATTTTTGGAACAGCCCATTTATTCCTTCTGCAATGTTTTTGAAACTTCGTCAAAGTTCTTTTTCTGTCAAATTCAATAGATGGCCATCCAAATTGTTCGTTGGTATTGTGAAATGTTGCAATAATTCACGTCAGTGAGTTCTGTGCATCAATACACACGATTTGCAAATATTTTTTTCCCGCCTTTGGCAACACTTTGCTTATTTGTTATTAAAACATGCATGTTCTTACATATGTTTGTCTCTCTAAATTTTCCCAATATACAGGGCATTCTCTTGGCAGAAAGCGTTTCTTCTAATTCCGTTTCGCTATTCCGTTATACGGTCGTAAACACCGGGTTGCGTGACTTTTCGGACACTCTGTATTAACCCCTCAAGTCCCTAGTAAAACTTTCATATCAAAAAAAGAAACAATATTACTACTTCCGTACGGTCCCAACACCTCTCAGTCGTCAGTTTTAACATTCGCACTTACCTATTCTGTTGAGTTGTTGAGTTGAGTTGGTGTTTTAAGTCCACTTTATGCACAGTAAGGCTAATCGGGACTGGACCTACAGTTTAAAGTGGGATCCGAACCACTTGTGCCTCCACCGGGTATCGAACCCGGGACCCCTTGATTACAAGGCAATGACGCTACCACTGCGCCATGGGGGAGGCCTTACCTATTCTGCATTGCGAAAGATTCTTCAAGGTATGATTTGGCTTTTTTCACGAAAATAATTTCAATTTTTCACATTACGAGTAATTATTGTTCTTATTTTTTCGCTTACATAACACGCAATATGGCGTATGTAGTGTTTCCAACCTTCGTAACCGAAAAATGCCCCACAAACCATTTCACGCATAGCCCCAAAAAACATTCACGGTAAGGTTAGGTTAGACAAATATAGTTAAAATTTTGGGCCTTGTAATATCAGGAATGTATATTTCGTTTCTTTATCGTCTTGCAAAACAACGGCGTGGTTGGAAACACTGACAGGGGGTTACTTCATCGCAACATCCAGTTCACGCAGAGGAAGCAAATAAGAGCAACAGCAATTGTGCGTCGGAGAGATATTTTTTCTTGAAAAACACATGAATTCCCAGTCAAATACATTCCACGACGAAAGAAAATACCTACACGAACTTTCAAAATGCTACATAAACTCACTCACGTAAGTAGTTTCTTCTATAAAAATGAAGAAATCCGTTGAGACCATACGGAAGTGTTACCGAAACAATACGTTTCGCACGAGACTGGAGCTGAGAACAAACATGTTTTTATTTTCATGATTATGCAGAAAATGAAGCCCGGCCGAACCTGCATTTCTACAAAAAGTGTTTTTTTCTTTGGAAAGGAAGCAAGATGTAGAAAAAAGTGCTTTTTTCTTTGGAAAGGAAGCAAGATGTAGACAAATTTGATCCCCCCCCCTTGCTAGCCAAGCTAGCTACCTGTTAGAGGGTTACGCCCTCATTAAGGGAAGTGATAATTAGCGATTTTGTGTTTGAAAATACGATTGTTGGTCTATGTGTATTTTGAATAAAAGTGGTTGAGTGAAAAAAAAACTGTGAATCGTAAGTTAATGTGTAATTTTATATATTTGAGGCAGGAAAAATATTAAGCCTGTCATGATTGATGTCAGGGTCGTATGGAATATTAGGCGAGTGTGGGGTATATATGCAGAAGAGGTTCATCAACATTATATACCAGGTGGTTATAATTAAAGTGACGGTGTTCAGAGTGGTGCAGCACGGGCTGTAATGAGAGTAGCAGTCTGAAACTTCGTAGATATGCTAATGAAGCAATGCGCTCGTGAATTATGAAAAAAAAAAAAAAAATAGTTCCAATTCTCGCCACCAGGGTAAAAAATGGCGCTGTAAGCAGTCGAAACGTGGAATTTTCCGTAACTCTGACGTCAAAGTCGGTGACATTGCCTAACCATTGTGTGAGCTCCCTGGTTGTCATTGGTGACGCTTGTTGCTTTTTCCTTTAGTAATGTTCATGTAATTCGAATAGTGAAATTGTAGCGATATTTTATTACAAAGAGTATTGTTTTCTGCGATTTATAGTGTTTTTCCTGTAACTATACCACGTTTCGACTGCTTACAGCGCCATTTTTTACCCTGGTGGCGAGAATTGGAACTAATTTTTTTTTTGCATAATTCGCGAGCGCATTGCTTCGTTAGCATATCTACGAAGTTTCAGACTGCTACTCTCATTACAGCCCGTGCTGTACCACTCTGAACCCCGTCACTTTAATTATAACCACCTTGTATATATCTCGAAGCGGTCTCTATCAGGATGATTTGGAGGTAAGGTATTAATATAAAGCGTGAGGAGCAGTGATAACGGAGTATGGTAATAACGGGGCGGAGTGTCGTGAAGAGCATCATAATAGACCGTATTCTGCAGTAGTGGATGTTCCTGTGCGACCCGTGAGGTTATGTAGCGGATGCGAAGTGTTTCTAGATGGAACAGGATGTGTGGAAAAGTCATCCTGGCATACAATAATCTGGTGGGGCTGGGTAAGGATATCCTATAGGCAGTGCGAAGAGCATGTCTTTCTAGTATTTGAAGTTTCTCGTAGAAGGGTGGTGCTGCAGATATCCAGGCTGTGAAACCATAGGTAAGAATTGGACGGAGCATAGCTTTGTATGTCATGATAACCAGTTCAGTCTTCAAGCCCCAGGTTGTCCCACACACTTGTTTCATTAGGTTTAGTCTTATTTTGGCTTTACTGGTTAAAATGTCAAGGTGAGCTTTCTTGTAAGGTGTTGATCGAAAACGACACCGAGGTACGTCAATGTTTTGGAAGATTTTATTAGGGAGTTTTGAACCTTGATAGCTAGCAAATCTGGATTTCTATGGACCCGTGAACGACAACCCTTTGGCAGGAACACTATTGCTTTTGTCTTTGTACAATTTATTAGGAGTCTCCAACGGCGGCACCAGGAAACAAAGACATCCACTGTTTTTTGTAGGTGCTGATTCAATTGATGGATTGTTCGCCCTAACGCCAGAAAGCCTGTATCGTCAGCATATTGGAATGTATGAACATCAGGTGGGGGACAAGGTAAATCTGCCACATACAGCAAATATAACAACGGTGAGAGTACTGAACCTTGTGGGACTCCCGAGTGGAGAAATATTGGGTGTGATAAGCTATTGTAGATAGATACATAGGATATTCGATTTGATATGAAGTTATAAATCAAACGAATATAACAGGGAGGTAACTGAAATTGGGTTAGTTTATAGATGAGGCCTGGATGCCACACCTTATCAAACGCCTTTTCTAGGTCGAATAACAATAAGCAGGATGGTTTTAAGGCATTGTATTGATTGGTAATCATAGTAGTGAGCCGAAGGAGTTGATCGTTAATAGAAAAAGGAAGGTCTAAATCCTGCTTTTTGGAGAGGAAGTAAGTTTTTTGTAGTCAAGTGTGCATGGAGTCTCTTTACCAGAATCTTTTCGAGAATTTTACTGAACATAGATGTAAGTTGTATTGGTCGATAGGAGTTTATCGATTGTGGAGATTTGTTGGGTTTGAGAAACATCAAGGTTTTTGATGCTTTCCATGCTATAGGAAAAAACCCAGTGCGAAGGTTGAATGTGTATATCCCTGCCAAGATGGTAAGGACAGCCAGCAATGGGGCATTCTTTAATAAGTCGGTAAGAAAGAGAATCGAATCCAGGGGCAGTATTTCGTCTGTGTTGTAGCGTCAGTTGTATATCTCCGGCGCTGATGGGGTTGGTTAATATATTATCGTTTGGTAGTGTGTGAGTATTTGCAGGTTTTAAATCATCATCATTGAAATTAAAGGAATCCACCGGGTGACGGCGTATTGGTGGTTCTGGAGAAATCGAAGTGAATATGTCTTGCAGATTGCCAGCAAATGCGTCAGCTTTTTCTTCATCAGTTTGCAGAGATGTTTCTTGAAGAAATACAGGGTATGAGGTGGATGTATTTTTGCCCAGTTAGACCTTTCAGTCTATACCAGAATTGGGTTGCATTTGAAGATCTATTCAGCTGGTTGCAAGCATGAGTCCAGTTTAACCTTTTGTAAGCAAGGATATAATTGTGCACAGTGCGCTGTAATTGACGATGATGTCGCAGGGAATCAAGGTTACGGTTCGAATATAGTCCCTGTACAGCTGACGGGAACGAGTTATCATGGTTAGATATCGAGGAGGAAGATTTGGTTTGTTGGGAAGAACTTTAGTTCGTGGCACATGCAGAGAAGTTGCGGTTTGAATTTCTTGAGTAATCCGATCGACCACATTAGTAAGGTCTTCTTCTGTGGTAGGAATTATTAAATTCGATGTCGCTTCTTGGATATGATCTCTGTAGGCTGGCCAATTCGCCTTATCGTAATGGAGAACATATCGAGAGCGTGATGGACCAGTGGTTACATTGTTTCTGCAGCGAAGTGTAAGTTTTATTGCCAGGTGGTCACTACCTAGTGTACCAAGGGACTTTAATAGTGCATTTCTGTGCGAGATTTGCAGAAGTGATAACAATATCTGGAGTTGACTGAGAGATGGGTCTTTTATGCTCTGGAATATGATGTTTTATTCCAGTGGTTTGAGTGGTAATGAACTGAGAGAATTGCATTCGTTCTAGGAGAGGTCGACTATGTATATTGATGTCGTCCATCATGATATAATTCCGAAATTTTAGTGATACGTGCTGCATAAAGTCGTAAGGAATTGGATGTTTTGGTCGCACGTAAATTGTGACCAAGGTGATACTCATACTTTTTAGATACAATGTAGTTACATTATGTTCTGGTATATTCATACATGGAATTTGGTGATGTCGAAAGGGGATTTTTGTGGAGAAACCTATTGCAGTACCTCCACTTGCCCTCAGTCCTGGTTGTGGATTATCACATCGATGTATCGTATAATATGGTATACGACAGGATGTCCATGGTGTGAGGAAGGTTTAATTCAAAAGAAACGCTGTTATCCCTTCCTCCACTAATAGTTGTTCAAATATAATTTTATGGAATGGAAGTGAACGGATATTAAAAAATAAAACCTTCAAATCCATTATCAATGTATTATAAACAGCTTCAAACTGTAGTTTCATGTTGGTTCGAGTAAAAGTGTACATACGGACCAGAATAGGTAGCATGAAATTGAACATTAAATATGCTCTTAGCGGCATAGGTGATTTGTTGTAATATATGGGGTCTTAAAAATGGGTGGATATTTTGAAGAGTCACCGTCACAAAGTTGAGCATTTTGCCTAGTGTAACTGGTGTGTTGAGAAGGTCTTCCGTGTTTAATTCTGGAATTCGAATTGGAACCGTCAGCTCTGGGTGATCTTCTTCAGGTTTCGGCCTGGATTTGTAGCGGTGCTGGTCGTTACACGTAGCGCATTTTGGTGGTTGTTGCAAGTTTCTACATTCTTTGGTGCTATGGTCATCTGCACAGAAGCCGCACTTGGGTTGTTTGTGACATTGGTTGGTGTGGTGAGTATTATATTCTTGACAATTTTCGCAGCGGATTGGAAGTGGTGATTTGGATGGTTCCACTCGATATTTTCCTTTATATATATAAGCTTCACTTTGAAGAAGATTATCTATGGTGTGTTGATCCGGTGTTAAAACCCGGATGATATATGTAGGACAGTGGTTACTGTGGATTCGCAGGCAGCGAGCTATGATGTGTCCTTCAAGTTTCAGTTCTTCAGTTACTTCTTCATCGGTAAGGGATGGATCGACTCTTCGAATGACTACCGACAACATTGGTGTCCGTTTTGGTGGGAGAGCTTGTTTTTGTGTAGACTGCTTGAGTTGAGAAAAGGTGGCCTTAGGGCCGAATATTTCGTAACTGACCTTGTTCCTTATGGTGGTCATGAGGGTTGCATCAGGGGATTTTATGATAATCCCGTTCCTGCTGAACACTATCTGTTCAATCATGGCTCGTGGCAGATACTTTAAGAGCTGGTTTAGGACTTGTTTTGGATTGCAAAATTTAGGATCGTAATTGGTGAGTAAAAAGTTGTGAATGGGATTGACTTGGTTTTCATGGTATTGAGTGGAAGTCTTCTGATGGCTAGGTTGTTTGGTTTCTGTTGCCACTATCTTAGTTGGGGACCTGGATCGAGACCTATCTGTCACAAGTGATCGTTGAGAGTCTCTTCTCCTACGATCTTTTTCATTGGAACGCTTCTCTTGGGCGCCACTTCCAGAAGGTGGTCGGGGAGGTGGTTCTGACATGATGGCAGGTAGTCCTTTATGGTACCCGTAAGGTTCCATATATGTTGAGCCGTCGGGCTCAAAGCGGAATTATTAGCAACTAGATCTCAGGAATCTTTGAATTTCTTCTAAACAATACAGAATTCACACAAGTGCTGCAAACGGGAATTGCGTGCACAGTTTGCTCCAGATATAACTGGGTTGCTCCTGTACAAACACGTGTTTCAAGCGTGGGTTGCAAAACACGGTTTGCTTCAAAATAAGCAGTATTGATACCTCTAAGTGTCCTGGAGGATTCGTTACTGGTGACCAGAACTCCACCGGTGGAAGTTTGGG
This sequence comes from Lepisma saccharinum, assembly GCF_977018435.1. NCBI lineage: Eukaryota > Metazoa > Arthropoda > Insecta > Zygentoma > Lepismatidae > Lepisma > Lepisma saccharinum. The sequence goes on from NC_139257.1 coordinate 20,779,957, forward strand.
GCTACAACCTAGTTGTTGCCACTTGAAAAGTGTCGTTCGAGCCAGTGTTGCCAATCTCCGAATGCAGGATTTCCCTTTTACCAGTGTAAAATTTCCCTTTTTCGACCTTAATTTCCCTCGATTTTCAAAACACATCCGAAGCTGTATCTTTGTATTACTATAACTGTTAATCACGACCGTATATAAGGGGGTTTAGTGGGTTCAAACCCCCCCTTGAATAAAATACTAGAAACTGATCATAGTTTCATAATATAATTATCCGAAAATAAACATTTGAATTTTAAAATAAAACACTAATGTGTTGAAAAAATCCCCAAACAAAAAAAAAAATCGTTTGGGCCGCAATGATTGTCGGACTTTGGAACCCACCCTTTGTCAAAGCTTAGCTAGGGGCATGCTGTTAATATTTTTCTTTTGACGCCTGTTTTGCCTGAGGAACAAACTTTATTATTATTATTATTATTAAATATTTATGAAAATCATAAAAGTGTGAAGTAATGAGCAGACTCAATACGATTTTTTTTCACGTTTCCCAGATACCTTTTCATCCGCAGATAAATCCCCACGACGTTTTCTAACGTTTTTGTGAGTTGCAGGTAGCTTCCTATCAGTCACCTCTTCCATTCTCCTTGCAACGACACAGGACGCACAAAGTCACACACACAGCCACTAAGACACGTTCTGAAATGATGGATGGAACAAGAAAAAAAATTGAAAATCGCGTCCCAAATTATTTCCAGGTGCAGCGCGGTTCGTGCCTTGAGGCCTTTATAGGAAACGTGACAAAGATAAGACTGACTGAAAAGTGTCACTGTTGCTAACTATTCATTTGGAAAAAGTACACGCTGAAAAAAAAATTTCGAACTTTTTAAAAGAATGAAACGAAAATGTGAGTTAAAATTTCCCTGTTTTTTTTAGCTATTTTTCATTAAATTTCCCTTTTCCCTTTTCACCCTTAAATTTCCGTGCCGAGGGAAATTTCCCTGCTTTTGGTATCACTGGTTCGAGCCAGATATCCCTTCGCAGCAAGGCGTTCAACAAAGTACCTCGGAAACACCAAACAACTGTGTAGACTGCAATTACCTCCAGTCGTCCGTTCCAAACGTACTGAAATTACAGTCACAGCGAATGTTCCAAGGGGGTTTTCTCTCGACGAACTGACGTGAATTTGATTTTCTCGTGAGGTTGTATTTAAAGGATATTTCTCACAAAGAATTAGTGAGAAAAATCAAAATAATTTCAAATTACTCCAAACTCGTAGCTGAAAAATCAAAACAACTTAATATTTTTATTTAATGCATTTAACTGCAAAAATTGTTTCTACATTAATTACTTTTTAAAAATGAAGTTATTTTCTCAAATAAATATCTAAAATGAAAACGGCGCCATCTGTTGACAAAGTTTTATATTACTTGAAAGCCTTATTATTGTAAACAAAAATATATGTATACTTACAAAGTTTTTGTGCAATACATTGTATGTTTATTAGTGGAAAGCAAGTATATTTTTACATTTTGAGATTCATACAATCTGTCGTAAAGATAACAGTAGGCAAATAGTCCACCCCTATTTTCTCTTCTTTCTTCATTATCTGTGCTTTTAAGGATTGGGGTTGTTCATGTGCTTACTCATGCAATTTTTCCAATTATTCAACGCTACATTGCAGAAAACAGAATGAATGAACCTGGTGATGGACAATTTGCCGTCGGCTAAACCTGGTATGTAGTACAGTGGGACGCGTAAGTATTACCAATCAAATCGTCCATAACCAGGTTTATTCTCTTTGTTTTACGCTCCTTCAAGAACTGATACAAAATGTCTCCCGATAACCTTTGCAACCCCCCCCTCACCAATTCACGTAGAGGGACAGATATTACATATATAAAATATTGTTTATATCAATCTTCACCCCCCCGCCCAAATTTATTTTAAGTTGCCGCCTCTGCTTATGCATCCCAATGAACTTCTGGAGTCGAGGCCGCGTAGATAAATTTCCCCGGGGGTCGGGGTTGACAAGAATACATTACCTTAATATTTACGCCAATTTATCGAAGCGTAGGTTTTCCAAGAAACGTACATTATTATTATTATATACAGACATATTAAATACGTTTCTTTTTGTTTCAGTACACAGAGAAATCAACATTGGAACATATAGGCCTACATACAATGAACCAACCGTTCCTACAGAGTTGTGCATCTTAGGAAAGAAGAGAATTCAGTACCTTCTCGAGCAGCTCATAAATTTTAACTTGAATCGTTCTTTTCTAGAGAAAGGAACATTTGACACTAACATCTTTTCAAAGATGGCAAATCAACAATATTAATTAGACATCGACATTTTTAAGTATAAACTTGCTGTAACTGTTAGAAATGTTTGTTTTGCAAGTGGGTATTAAATTATTTACAAATGTAAAATTTAGTGTAGAAGCTGACACGTTAAACTAGCGTATAATCACCTTGAAATTAAAAGACAAGCAATTTCTTCCTATTCTTCATTATCTAAATTAAGGATGTAAAAGCTGGGACAGAACATGTGCATGTTTTTTTTTTTTTTTTTTTTTTTTTTTTTTTTGGTGGCATATTTCTAATACTTGTCTTCTTTCAATTTGAGGAAAATTATACGCTTGAGCCAGCTTGAACATCTCTATCTCTACCAAGAGAGGAACAGCAGCCTATCCGAGATGATACTTCGACTCCTGTGACAGACGATGTGCAAAGAGTGCAAGAAGCTATTCGTCATCTAAATCTGATGTTGTGTAAATGCATTTATTACGAAGTTGGAAATATGTGAAAATACAAATAATGCCAGGTATATATGTATTTGCTTTCAATAGTTATGTGAGGGTCTTTACAAACTGATAAGACTGCAAGTGGAGGTACATATGATACAGTGGCGTATGCTGGTTTTAACTAGTGGGTAATCTCCGACACTTGATTCATCCACCCACTCCTGAAGTCTCCCTGCAAATTTACCTCAACATCCATACAGGATTTATGAATATATGTGTGAAAAAGTTTACCTTATTGTTGCGACCACTGTCGAATAATTGTTGTGATTGCACTTGCAGTTAATCTACGTTTAGAATTTCAAATGATAAAACAAGAGAATATAATAAATCTATAAGAAAAAACCTGTAACAAAGAATATGAAAGGAATGCGGTAGTGAAATAAAAATACTCAATATTAATTTAAGTGTAAAATTCAAGTTACCCCAGTACCCAGTCACTCGTGCATTCCCGATTTTTGTTTTTATACACGGAAGTTTAAGTTCAAGATCTATGGTACAAGAGATGCTACTGACCTACCTACATTAACTATTTGAAATTTCTCCGGAAAAGATCCCGTTCCAAATATTTTCGCACGCAAATATTGTATTATATCCATTCATTGCCTTTAACTTCAGTGAACACAGCACTAGCACAAATACTAAACCACTAACAGCTAAACAAATATTAAATTCTCGAATCGCTACAACACGCATTCAATTCCCTGCGCCAATCTTCTATTGTGGTTCCTTCCTGCTTGACACAGAATTAAATTCCCTATGGATGTTGAAAAATTCCCTTTCCCAGCTTTATATTCCCTGCGATGCGCGAGGTTCTATAAGTTGGAATCATTGCGTTTTTTGTTTATATATTTTACATTCAAACATCTTTTATCATTATGATCATTGTTAATCTAAAGAGGGGTGAAAAGCAACTTAAATACCTAATATATGTGTACACATATATATAATTTATTTCTGATAGCCACCCAGCGTCGAATAACATGGGTACCTGGGGGAAACCCTGGGGGGTAAAGGCGGTCAGGGGTGTGATGCTGATCACATCACCCCCACTCATGACCGGATCAAGAATGTGTGGGGCGTTACCCCCACACCCCCTACACGCCTTCATGGCGTGGTGCTAAGCACAGGGGAACACTTTACCTTTTTTTTTTTTTTTTAGCTTTCCCTTTTAAAAATTATTCATTTCTGTGAAAGAAGTACTCTCACTGGTTTTGAAGGCTACAAAGAAAGTAATCACGCATTTTAAAATACAAAAATGAAAAAAAAAGTAAGCATATAAATAGTTTAATTACTTCATTAATCGATTGATTAAACTGTTATTTGACGTCGCTTTTCTGCCACTTTTGGTTAATCACTACGAGTGATGATATGACATTGATGAAGGGACATTTACAAAGAACACCCATGCCTAGACCGGTATTCGAACCCTGGAGCTCTGGTGTCGTAGGGAGCTGTGTTAACACTCCGCAATGGAGGTCGGTGTAATAGTTTTTTTTTTTCCTTTGACAATATCTGTTGAAATAGCAGAGATCAGGAAGACAGAAGCAAACGTAAAATGAGAATTTTCATAGAATTGGTTCGCAAATGTTGTTCAGATTTCTCTGTTTCTCGCGCATTTTCAGATGTATTTTCTCTTCTTTCCTTTTCAGTACGTAATTTGTGAACCCAAAACCTGTTTCCTGATAAATTTCCCTGTCGTAAACAACACAGCTCCTACGATACAAAGGCCATCGGGGAAGAATGGCAGAAGAGGGCGCCAGCCAAGGGAACGGCAAAGGCTCTGGGGTGGAGAGTGCGACCGATGGACTCTTTCCAGAAGGAGCTTACCCTTGCCACGGAATAACCGCGCCTGAGAAGCAGTGTTTCCTTCCCCTCCCGTCAAGGGTTTTAAAGGGAGCCGGTGGAATCTCACCCTGACGTCACCAGATTCCACCAGCTGGAGAAAAAGCCTCACGGACATTCCGCGGCAAACGGTTGAAAACATTCGCGCGCTGGAAGCAAAGAAATATGTGATTCAAAGATTAGTTCGGAAGAATATTGCGAAGAAATAAAAAAAAAAAATTTAAAAAATTATAGCCGGGTCATCTCCGATTACCTAGGTGACCCAGAGTATACGCCGCTGATATGATATGCATGAAGCATCAATAATTCTTGGCTCGTATCAAACAGCTTATCAGATGAAAACATAGTATATGAGATTTTTTGGAGTAATAATTACCATGTTTAATATTGCACGCCATTAAAAAGGATGATAGAAAGTGCCTGCAGCATGTAAATATGTAAGTGTTAGAATAGTATTGAAAACTTGTTATAAATACTTACAATATGTGTATCATGTGTGTGAAAATGTTGTCATCAAATTGCGTGGCCAGGGTAAGAAACAAAATTAAAAAGTGGATATTATCAGTGGCGTCACCTGCGGTTCGCATACGGGTGTTCACAATAATGTTTATGTACTGAATGTAGATTTACTCCTCTTCCTTGTAAGTTCATCTTCAATTGAAAAAGTGAGAATAACAGTTCAATTTATTTTCAACAATTGAAGCATTCCGATGAATAACGCTGTATGGCACTTTTGGGAATGTGCTGAGTTACCAGTGGATTCATGCAGCGGCCCTGCAACTGTGATTGATACTGTGTTTGCATAACATTTTATTGTTTCTTCTACTGTAGTCCAGTAACATACAACAGGTTTTATCCGTTGGTCTCGCATTCACTTAAATGTGTCATACAGCGTTATTCGGTAGAACGCTTCAATTTCCCCTCAAATTCACGCTATATTTGAAGTAATACAAGAAGGACCATGGGGAAATTGTCCCTCTACCCTTAAAATCCGCCAGGTTTAGCGAGTTCTCGCTAAAGTTTGCGACTATGTAGCACAGACATTTTCGAGTACCCCTAGACATGCCTTGTATATGCTGCACTCTGGTAATGAATGTAAGAAGTATTTCTGCTTGCATCAGTGTTCGCACAGTGAAGTGAACATCTTCGGGGTATAGTGGCAAACAGCCTCTTAGCTGTCAGCTCTATGCAATACGCACAGCAATTGTGTTCAACGCCCTGTTTGGAACACCGTGGGAGTCAGTGTTAACAACTATCTAGAGAAGTTATCAGACGTGAAAGAAGTCGTGTCACAGTAAATTGTGTGTATATTATTTTAATGATACCACATAAACATAGAGGCTACAGCACAGGCATATTATTTTATTTTATTATTTATTTTCTTGGCTATTTTTAAACTATTGTATTTTCTTGCTAATATTGTTTTTATAATTTGTTAGTTTAATTGTGTTGACTTTAATAATACTGCTAATAACACTAAAAATGATACACTTGGAACATAATACTTTGGAGACTGCACTACTTAAAATGAGCAGTACCAAAAACCAACAATTCTTATTTTTTCTTTCTCTCTGTTTCAAAACTGAAATACAAACACCTCAATTGAAGCGTTAGGTTCCAACAATGTTACTTTATAGACTATAGCCTCACTGCATGACTACTGGTTTTTGTTTTCGTTAAATTTATCCCACTGTTATAACTGTAACATACGAGGTTTGTCCGGAAAGTAAAGATACAAACCAAAAATAAGATATAAAGTAAATGTATTGCTCGTAACTAAAGTTACACTTGATACACTGATACAGAGGCTATTTCTCCACATAAGTGCCACCATTGTCCAAATATTTGCTCAGACGCGGAACAAGTTTTTGTATCCCTGAATCGTAGAAATCCGCCGCCTGCATCTCGAACCAAGTTGTGACTTCTTCCCTGACTTCATCGTCGTCGGTGTTTTCCATCAAGATTTTTCTTGAGGTACAGGAACAGGTGGCAGTTGCTGGGTGCAAGGTCGGGGCTGTATGGTGGATGGGGAAGAACCTCCCATTGAAACTGTGCAAGCAGATCCTAGGTGACATTCGCTGCATGGGGGCGGGCGTTGTCATGAATCAAGCGAATTCCACTTGACAACATGCCTCTCCGTGAGCGTCCGGAAGGGGGGCCGTGCCCCCCCCCCTGGAAAATGGAAGTCAACCAAAAATTATGTATTTCACACATATAATTTCATTTTAGCCACAATAATGTGTGTTAATTATTGCATGAACACCAAAAATTCAAATTTTAGCAATGTTTTTTAGGGAACAACACTATTTCGGGGAAAAATGTGCCTTGTTTGCACCCCTCTGGAAAAAAATACCTTCCTTGCCCCTCCCTGGAAAAAATCCTGCGGACGTCCATGTGCCTCTCTGTTTGTTTTGACGGCTCACACTTCTCTCTTCATCATGAACATCACGTCGACCTTCTGCGAAGGCACGGCACCATTTTGCCACATTTTGACGATTCATTACGTTCCCGTACACAGTCACAATTTCTCGGTGGATCTCCGATGGACGCTTTCCTTGTGCCTGCAAAAACCTGATCACAGCACGCACTTCGCACTTGGCGGGATTCGGTATCGCCGTTGCCATTTCCAACGCGTGTTCCTCGCACAAGACTCAACGCAGCACTGTCGACTCACCCCCAATCCTCGTCGTATGGATCACTGTTACTGCCAGTGTTGCCAACTTTGGTACACATTTTTCCCCTAATGTGCAAATGTGTTTGTATCTTTACTTTCCGGACAAGCCTCGTAGATCAAACTTCAAACAAATGCCGCCAGTTCATTGGTGGAAGGATACTGTGTCAGACAGCATCCAAGGTTGCCAGGTATGAGACAGTTGTGCGCAAACTTTCATGCAACTATAATTCCACAAGACACTCACCACTGTGACAGACACTCCTTACTGGGTTTACTAGTATGCCCATGTTCAAACAATGAATGCAACCACAAAGTGAGACAATGAAGAGATTTCAAGAGAGCTATTACAAATCCCAAAAGGGGCCTCTTGTCTGAGTGTGATCATCTCTCCATGACAATGCCTGCCAGTATTAACACAACAGCTGCTTCAGAAGTTTCAGTGGGAGGTTAGGGAGCACCCAACATACAGCTCTGAATCTTGCCCCTAGCACTTACAAAATGAAAGGACTTTTTGGGAGGAGAGTGCTTTGAAACAATGACTTGTATGACGAGGGTATCCAAAAAGTTGTTTCCCAGCATGATAAGTGTCTGAATGCCATGCAGAAAAAATAGCTCAAGGTACATACTTTCAGAATCAAAAAGTTGTTCAACTAACTACTTTTGTTCTTTTTTTTATTACCAAACTGGTACTACTTTCGGTACATGTTATAAAGTTACAGTCTCATCCTGCACAACATTTTTATCCAGACAAAAAAAAATTTGCCTCCCACCTCGCTATTTCATATACTGCAATTATTGAATGAGGAATAAGGATCTTTGATTTGATTTGATTTGATTTAGTTTATTTTACTTCGCGTTTTGTGCCTCTTGACTAATTTGCGAAGATGGGGATGAGTGATGAAATGATGAAATTGATGAATGGACATTCACAAACAACCAAGCCCGACCGGGATTCGAACCCGGGACCCTTGGCGTCGCAGCGCGATGTGCTAACCACTCGGCCACAGGGTCGGGCAGGAATAAGGAACCTTTGAGCCATGATGGTCTACAGTTAGGACGCACTAGCAATCGGCGTGAAACCACCCACTCTGGTAGCGACGCGCTGTTGCCGGATAGACCTACTTCAGGATTTAAGCGAGCCCACAGGAACACATGTAGGATTAAACATCTGGTTAAACAGTCAACAACGGGACACTTCCATTGTTCTCATTCAGACTCTTCATATTTGAAGGAACAACGTTAATAGGCGGAGAGCTTTTGGCTGAGTGAAGTGAGTTCTTTTTTATATATATTCAGTCCGATTTCTGTATTGAATACTTTTGTGCATGAGAGGGCGTTCGTGTGTGTGTTTGTAAGAGTTGTTTGGAGAAATTGTACTGCAACGTCGGAAAGAAGAAAGAAAGTAATTGGTATACAGGATCCCACTTCCAACCGTAGGTCCATTCCAGATTAGCCGTAGTGTGCATAAAGTGGACTTTAAAACACCAACTCAATCAATCAATCAATTCACACATAAATTGATTTGTTCTTGATAAATTCTTCTCCGTAATACAGTAACTCAGTTCTGTGAAATTCTGTATTAGAGGTAAATTTTTGTAGGTTCTGCAAAATATAATTTAAAAACGTGTTAACGAAACCAAGTTGTACGTAATTTGTTTATACGTAATTCGCCCTAATTTTCAAGAAAGACATACGTTCTGAAGCTTCAGCAATGTCACAGAAGTATAAATTTCATGTCATTACAAAACAAAGGGTGAGTTACGTATACAAAAACAATAGGCAGGCATAGCTGCGGTGGGTATCAAGTTGCGAAAAAGACGAATGCCGAGGTGTGACAAAGAAGGCAATGGAGGCAGCATGAAATCAAAGGAGAATGATTAGCCACAGTTGTTCACAACACAAGATGCATTTTTCTTTTCTAATTAGGTAATTGTGATACGATACAAAAAAAGATGCCGGTAGCTGATGCTTGCAATGTACCATAATAAAAACACAACAGAGGTTCTTTCAGTGAAGGTTTTCGCTTGCTGTGTAGAGCAGGAAGAGAAAATGTTTCATGCTTGCCAGAAAGTAAAATTCACATGGGAAGTTACGCTCACCTACAAGAAACTTCAGATTCAAACTTCTAGATTCGTTAATTTATCACTTTACGACGGAAATAACATATATTAGCATACTGATACGTACGTGCTTAATTTCACGTGATGTTTTATTTTTTCCCTGAGCTTGCCAACAGCTGATTAGCCTGTCCGCCTGTTTGTGTGAACGTGGCAACGCAGAAAACCCCCAGCCATATGGCAGCCAGTGAGGAGACAGAATTTGGTCACGTTCTGCGTTCTCATTGCACACCGCTTCTTATCGCGGCCTGACTGTAGTCTATATGATGTCTGACTGCCACATGGGAGATCTGCGTTTGATTTCCAGGGTGGCCGATCTAAGGTTGGAATTTTTCCAGCCTTGTCCCTGCATAAAGTGGCTCTGGGGCACACACAGTCTCAAATCAATGGACGCTTGGGGGGGGGGGGGAGTAGATGCATCCAGAGTGTGATGCTGAACACATCATGCCCTACCTCCACATTCCCTAAATGTGGTAATTAGCTAATTGTGATACGATACAAAAAAAGATGCCAGTAGCTGATGCTTGGAATGTACCATAATAAAAACACAACAGAGGTTCTTTCAGTGAAGGTTTTCGCTCGCTGTGTAGAGCAGGAAGAGAAAATGTTTCATGCTTGCCAGTGTACAGGGAACTTTACCTCAACCCTGT
>NC_139257.1:20790131-20836358 GCF_977018435.1 Lepisma saccharinum
TTACATAATGGATTCGTGTATAAATGTAATTAAAAACTGTGTGTAAAGTTGCTTTTTCGGCGCTTTGGAACTTACGATATCTGAAAATGGCACTAATTCTCGTCTACCTTACACAATTCATATCAAGAAAGTAGTACCTTTTTCCTCCCGACAACAGTATTTGTAAATGAAATCCTCCTTCGAAAAATTTAGATGGGTAACCATCTTCCTGACCAAAGAATTGCACATAAAACATTAAATGGCTAAAAAAAAAAAGTTGTCCTCTTTGGTTGATCTTAATATTACCATGATTACTAGTCTTAACAATTACTTTGGTTTCTCATTATTGCTGTCCTCTGGTTTAATTGTTGCACACACACAAGAGACAGTTGCACACACACACGAGACAATTGCCATGGTTAAGGATTTCCTAAAAACAGAAAAAAATCTACTCCTTATCCTGAAAAGCAACCTTGGTCCATGTATTGTCCCTTGGTGTTTTACCATTATCTGGTTTGTCTGACAGGAATGTAAATTATAAGAATTTTAAGGGGGGGCTGTAATGATTCCAAAGCAATGACAATTTTGCTTCTGGAAGACCTTATCAGCATAGGCGTCGGCAGACCCTTTGAGGGAGCAAAAACAAAAAGCGCCGACTTCGGCGGGTGGGGGGGAGGCAATTTCTGCTCCCCACCAAATTCCTCAAGAAATATATATACGATATACATAAAAAATAATGTTGTCTTCTCCCTCCCCTCGCCATATTTATATGACGTTGCTGCATCAGGACAAATGATGGAAATTAGAAAAAAAATCTCTGTTTTATTGTAATGATGGGCACGAAACAGGGTGGTATATAGCGTGTGCTCGCACATACCGAGAATTCCCTTAGTATAATTTTAGGCGTATTATACAGGGTGGCTCAATAAGTCACTTAACACCCCCAGTACAAGGCCACTGCGGCATGGAACGTGAAAATGGCGATGACCAATCGTTGCCTGGCCAAGGGGGAATCACACTGATGTCACCCGCATGGTCGGCAGCCATCTTGATGCCCGCCATCTTGAATTCAACTTCAGAAATTTAAATGGGAAGGCGGTCGTGCGACATATCAAAATGGGCTAGAATTTCACCAGGAAAACAACTGTGAGATTTGTTTTCACCTAACTTTTATTGTTGCAGAGTTAACAATACCACAAAGTTATAACACATGCTCAATATGACATCTCTCTTGCGCAACACACACGTGTAATCGTCTCTCCCTTGACCTTACCACATTCTGAAGAACCTCAGGAGTTATTGCAGTACATTCATCCACAATGCGTGTGCGCAAGTGGGCCAGATCCCTGATTTTCGTAGCATACACCATGGTTTCAGGTGTCCCCAGAGGTAAAAGTCCAATGGTGTCAGGTCAGGTGAGCGTGCAGACCATTCCACAGCCCCTCGGCGACCAATCCAGTGGTGAGGGAATTGTTGATCCAGGTACTGACGGTCTATCATCCCATAGTGCGGTGGAGCACCGTCTTGCTGGAACCATTCAGGATAGCTCCCATCCTCGGACAGTAAGGATGGTAAGATCTGCTCCCGTAGCAGAAGCAAGTAGCCCTCTGCACTTAAGTTGCCCTCAATGAAAAATGGACCAACAAGTCGGGAACCACAAGTACCACACCACACCATTAGCTTCCCGCCTCCCGTCACCTTGCTGGGATCTGTCCAATGTGGATTTTTGGGTGACCAGTATTCACCTCTCCCGACACATAAAAATTAGCCTCATCACTGAACAGAATCTTGCTACCGACGGCAGGGTCACGTTGCTGTTGTGCTATAGCCCACTCACAAAACTGCAAACGTCTGTCTGGATCGTCCTCACTAAGGTGCTGCTGCAGCTGTATCTTATACGGATGCCAGTGGTGGTCACGTACAATCCTTTGAATTGAACCCCTGCTGACACCGCTTTCCAGCGCCAGTCTCCGTGTGCTACGGGTTGGGGACTTTGCAAATGATGCCAACACCGCTACAGCAGTACCCTCATCCGTGGCTGTTTTCGGACGTCCATGTCGCGGCTTGTCATCCACAGATCCAGTATCTTGAAATTTTGCCAGCAACTGGCTGACGGCCACATGTGACACCGGTTGTCTTGCAGGATTGCGGTTATTGAAGTCTGCGGCAATGTCACACGTACTTCTCTCCCCTGACATCAATATGATGGCAATCCGTTCCTCACGTGTTAGTGGCGTTTTCGTTCAGATCAGTGAAAAAGGAAATATGCTACTCTTGACACGATCAATTCACATCATCACTCTTTTACACTTTTATGTAAAGACAAAACACAATCGTAATTCCCATACCAACCAATACTACAAGATATGTACATACCGGTAAGTCAATATCCGGACATTTTCAGTGATTGGTTCAACAATAAATACCACATAATCACATACTAACGATTATTTGAACAATAAACATTTAAGCAAATAGGAAAGGACGTGTCACTCTCCCATGCGGAAATCGCCCTTAAATTTAAAGTTAGGTGAAAACAAATGTCACAGTTGTTTTCCTGGTGAAATTCTAGCCCATTTTGATATTTCGCACGACCCCCTTCCCATTTAAATTTCTGAAGTTGAATTCAAGATGGCGGGCATCAAGATGGCTGCCGACCATGCGGGTGACGTCAGTGTGATTCCCCCTTGGCCAGGCAACGATTGGTCATCGCCATTTTCATGTTCCATGCCGCAGTGGCCTTGTACTGGGGGTGTTAAGTGACTTATTGAGCCATAACTTTGTGGTATTGTTAATTCTGCAACAGGGCCTCCCCCATAGCGCAGTGGTAGCGTCATAGCCTTGTAATCAAGGGGTCCCGGGTTCTATACCCGGTGGAGGCACAAGTGGTTCGGATCCCACTTTAAGCTGTAGGTCCAGTCCCGATTAGCCTTACTGTGCATAAAGTGGACTTAAAACACCAACTCAACTCAACTTAACTCTGCAACAATTAAAGTTAGGTGAAAACAAATGTCACAGTTGTTTTCCTGGTGAAATTCTAGCCCATTTTGATATGTCGCACGACCCCCTTCCCATTTAAATTTATAAAGTTGAATTCAAGATGGCGGACATCAAGATGGCTGCCGACCATGCGGGTGACGTCAATGTGGTTCCCACTTGGCCTGATAACGATTGGTCATCGCCATTTTCACGTTTCATGCCGCAGTGGCGTTGTACTGGGGGTGTTAAGTGACTTATTGAGCCACCCTGTACTTTAACTACACAGGAAATAATGCACGCGCCTCCTCCGTTGTTGCTTGGAATATTAAGCTTGAAAATATTTCATTTTCTGTATAATATCGTTTAATAACGGCGATAAGATTCTTCTAAAGGACTAAAATTAAATGGTATGACTCAGTTGTTAGCATATGCAGATGATGTAGACTTATTAGGGGATGATTTAAATACTATTAAGAATAATGCTAAAATATTTTTCAAAACTGCTAAAGAGATAGGTTTTGAAGTTAACAAAGAAAAAACTAAATATATGCTTACAGGCCGAAACCAAGTGTTAAGTAATAAGCAAAATCTAATTATTGATAACAACTCGTTTGAACCAGTTTCCAAATTCAAACACTTAGGAGTAATATTAACAAATGAAAATTATATTAAAGAGGAAATACAAAGTAGGCTTAATTCAGGAAATGCATGTTACTTCTCTCTTCATAAACGTTTGTCTTCTCGTTTAATATAAGAAACTAAAAGTTAAAATATACAAAACAGTAATTTTGCCTGTATGGGTGTGAAACTTCGTCCCTTACATTGAAAGAGGAACATGAATTGAGAGTATTTGAAAATAAGATCCTTAGGAAAATCTTTGGACCTAAAAGGGATGAGGAGACAGGTGAGTGGAGAAGGTTACATAATTTAGAACTACATAATTGGTATTCATGTCCAGATATTATTAGAATGAATAAATCAAGAAGACTTAGGTGGGCAGGCCATGTGGCACGAATGGGAGAGGAAAGAGGAGTTTACAGGATCTTGTTGGGAAACCTGATGGTAAGAGACCTGTAGGAAGGCCAAGACGAAGATGGAGGGCCAACGTTGAGATGGACCTAAAGGAAATCGGTAGGGATGGAAAAGAGTATATAGATCTTGCTCAAGATAGGGACAGATGGAAGGCCTGTGTTGCTGCAGCCATGAACCTTCGGGTTTAAGAAGACTAGAGAGTTAGTTAGTTAGTTAGATAAGATTCCTCTACACTAAATTTCTAGGTGAAAGTATAGAGGCGTGGATGTCCGGAAGGGGGGCTGAAAAATGAATGTCAACCTAGAAGTACATGTTTCACACATATAGTTTGATTTCAGTCACAGTAATTTACGTTAATTATTGTAATGGGGATGCAAGAAAGTGATAATTTCAAACTAAATTTACGTTAATTATTGTAATGGGGATGCAGGAAAGTGATAATTTCAAACTCAAGTGGTATTTTATGAGAGGACAACATTATAATGATTGTGGGTGCTTGCACGTGATGAATGATGATAAGATGAAATGAAAGAGGGAACCGTCACAGAGAGACGCAACTTCCAAATTCGTTAGATAATGTAATCCATTGAAATGCATGACGAATTTTAAAGTCACACTCCCGCATCGGAACACTACTTCAAAGAAAGTTCCGAAAGATCAGTTCCCCTCTTACAACCACATGTTAAGTTCATGTGGAGCCCAGTAAATCCTTCCCTCAAACCTTTCCCATCAATAGCGTCGGTTTTATGAACTGACAGCTCTCGTTAAGTCCACGTGGGGTAAATGACATGTCAATTCAGTTTCTTTAGAGATTTCTTAACGTGAGGTTGCTAGAGCTTTCGCCACGAAAACAGTCCAGTCAAGGTTACACCACCCCCCTACAGTGTTGCCAATAAGCACAATTTCAACCGACGAAATCGACCACAGCGAAGTGTCGACTGAGCAACTTAGAAGAAGTGTGGCAACACTGGAGGGCCAGGGGTGTCCAAGGGGAAGCTCCGACCTTGACTGGGCTGTTTTCGTGCCGAGAGCTGTAGTTTGTGTCATCATGGTGTGCTTTCTTTTCTTACTGACTAATAGTCTGAGCCTCGCATCAATGATTATAAAACTAAAGTTATTCAGTATTGCAGACTTCTGGAGGCCTGCCTCTCTCCACAACAAGCCCATTTATTTATGCAAGGACGAAATCGAATTTCTTACAAAACCTGAAAATTCGCCAATGTCATTTTCGTAGTTTTTTGGTGGATTCACATTAATATGCTTCACGATTCGAGGTGGGTGGGGTGCCATTAACCTTACTGTGCAATAAGTGGACTTAAAATACGAACTCAATGAACCAACCATATGTGTTTATATTATATACTACACGCCTAGAATTGCCAACGTGGCGGAGTGGTTATCAAATCGCGCTACGACGCCATGGGTTCCGGTTTCGTGTTTTAAACAGAAAAAGGCGGGTAATCATGGAATCGGTATACGAATGGTGACTTGGCGATACAAGTACGGTGCTTTTTATTGTCGAGTTGGCCGTGGGGCGGCTGCTAGCGCGCCGGGAAGTAAGAGCGCATCTGCCGGCATTTAGACCCATAGCTGTACGCTGACTTTGGCACTGGACGCGTCAGTACTTCAGAAATGTTAATGTGGTAACAAGTGTTTCAGATTGTTTTGTTTCAGTTTACGTGTTACTGGTGCTTTTCTGCAGTATAGGGGCTATCCACCGGAAGGAAGTGCCTTCGCGCGGACGCCATACTTGTAGCCATAGGCGTAGCTACGGGGTGTGCCGGGTGTGCCTAGGCACACCCTAATGAGCTGCTTTATCAAAGAGAATTAAAGACAGATATTTCAATAAGAGAGAAAATAAGCGGCATATTTCTTTTTCCAGGACAAAATTATTAAAATTAGAGATTATTCGAAATATTGAACTCGCTGAGTTTATCCCCGAATCCCACCCCCTTCCTCAATATTGGTCTAAAACTTACCTATATTTGTGGAAATAGGTTATTTCATTGATGAACGCTCGAAATTAAAAACTGATATAATACAGGGATACAATTTGTATAACAATAACAACAATGTCACAGTAACATATTTGCTGCCAACAATCGCCTTCCCCTCCATTCTCACAATCAACTAATTATTGTATGCTTTCTGTGAGGCAGAAAGCTTATCAGTGAACATTTTGACAATGCAACTATATTGTTGGAAGTTTATTTATCAATGTCGCTGGTGGCTGGTATTTCTCCTTCCTGAACCAACTAGTTTACTTCGTTGCAACTGTCGTTGTATTTGCTTTTTCGGATTCTGTTGCAAATTCGTCTCTCGGAATGATCGAAGGAGCCATTATATGACGAAAATTGCCGCTTGTGGACGTGATATTTCGTTCGTGTAAACTTACCGTATTTTTTTTTTTAAATAGTGAGTCTATGATCTAAAAGAAGATGGGTCGTTTTGTCGTAAAACTGAAAAGAAACGAAGGTGGTCCCGATCAAAAGCAGACAGTTGAAAGTTCAAACGCCTGTGATAGTGCCAGTTGTAGTGGTATCGGTGAACTTGTAAATAACAAACCATCCTGTTTCGATGCTCCTGATGCTGAACAAACACCAGGTAAGCCTATTGACATATCAGTACATCCTTGTGACCCTGTGAATGCAATACCACATAACAGAACAGAATGTGATGGAAGGGTGAAATTAGGACCGTACCAACCAAACCTGGTGGTTTTCTCTAGAAGTAGAATAGGTGGGATAGAGAGGGCTTTTCAATCTAGCTGGTTTCACAGTTACAAATGGTTGGAATATACTGTAGCTGTTGTCTCTGCATTTTATTTTAGTGCAGAGTTTTTGCTTCAAACAATGCATCAGTGAGAGGGCACCTTGATCAAGCATACATTACACGAGGTTTTAAAAACTGGCATAGAGGAAACGAATGTTTTCGAACTCATGAAAAGTCTAAAGGACACCAGCAAAGCTTAAGTTCCTGGTCAAACTACAATAAAAATATACCAATTGACGTCCAATTAGATGAGCGTAAGAAGGCTTTTCTTTCAAAGCAAGAACAAACAAGACTGCAAAATCGACAAATCATGGAGAGGCTAATAAACATAATTCTTTGTCTTACAAAAGGAGGTTGCCCATTGAGAGGTCATACTGAGAATAAAGAAGCATACGACAGGGGCCACAAATTCAGAATGATCTAATCCGCAGTTTGAAAAACAGGGTTCCCACACACCTGGAAAACCTGGAAATATCAGGGAATTTGAAAAAATACAAATCTCAGGGAAAATCTTGTAATTGATTAATGGTTCCCAATGAAGCAAAACTGAGGGATTATAATATTCTCCTGTCTGTGGATAATCCAGGCTGTTGTAGCATTTCTCTTTCAGCAAGGAACTCATATCTATTTGTTTGTCTGTTTCTTGTTTTTAAATGTGATTCCAGGGCTGGTGACCAAGTGTATACCCTAATAAATTTTGCTCTTTTTAAAATTTAATTAGCCGATTTCGATCTTTTACATGAATTAAAGTATATTTCAAGATGTGGAAAACGCATAATAAAGATAACCTGATGTGTAAAGTTAACCAGTGTTCATCTGATTTCCCTTATTAGGGAGTAGTTTTAAGTTTTTTCTTCCTTCTTTTTTTACAAAATAGTAAAAAATGGAGTGTCCTGTTTAGGATAATATTTATTTTCTGCCATCTTTTGTGTACAATATTGTTGATTGTGTATTTACTGCATTTAGAACAGAATTTTAAATATTTACTTACTAGTGTCATATATGAATTATGTACTGTTCATAAATACTTGTTCATATTTTAAATTTTTGATCATGTTCAACTATTGTCATAGTCATGACATGACATGTGAATTTTTACATGCCTCAAAAGCTCACATATGTGTAAAATGAAATTACTTGTAGGACAAGCAGATCTACATTAATATCATGTAGTGAAATAGTTTTCTTAACAGATATGCCAGAAATTGAATATCATGAGGTGAAGGGCAGTCGAATGGTGTTTACTTATCCCTCCATCACACTTGCACTTGCAACTGTCACTAACTTACCATTACGTACTAGCATTCCTCACTTCTTCATCTTAGATTAGGCTTGTTTTGTTCCTGTCATTATCATTGCAGAAGATGAGAAAGAAATGTGATCACAAAGAAGACAAAAGGAAAGAAATGAAACGTAAAGCAAGTGAGATCCGTGCTTTACAAGCCAAACAACAAAAGATGCAAGAAGAAGCAAAGGCTATTGCAGAACAATTAAAAAAAACTTGAAGCTTCTGAGAAGTAAAAGTTTCTTAATTTGCTGTATCAGACATTAAGTACATTTCTTGTTTTATATTTCAGTCTCGGTAACTTATTATTCCTTTTTAAATCTGTACTAATAATTGTCACTTCATTTTTATATGTTTTAAAAATTCCAATAATTTGTTTGTCTTAACTATTATTGTACGCATTACAGATTAATTGATATTGTATCCATTTATAAACATCTATGAAAAGTGTGAAAATATTTCAATGTTTTATATCAGATAGGATGTTAGAAATTGTTTCAGAGTTGTTTAAAGTTCTAGAAAACTGGTCATCTTTGTTCTTAATTACATGCAAAGAAGTGTAATTTTATTTTATTATTGAACTAGTTTTGATATTTGCATCAGAAAACAACAGTAATAAAGAAGGTGAGGATGGTATAGCTATGAGGGGAAATGGAGGAGGCCATTGTAAAATTATAGTAGTCATTTACTGTGTATTCAATACTCTGGAAGAAATATGAGGATTCTGGAAAACTCAGGGAAAATGGATTTGGAGTTTGCGTGGGAACCCTGGGAAAATGTTCTTGTAAGAAAGCTGAAAATGTCATTACTTGGTACAAACGTGTGCATTATCGCTGATGAAACGAGTGATTGTGGTCATCATGAACAGATGTCTATAGTTTTTCGATTTTTTGATGTCATTAAACAGTTACCTATTGAGCATTTAGTGGCTCTAAGTAAGTTATCTTCTGTAGATGCACAGACAATTTTTAATATGTTAGCACTAGTAGTGTCAGAGTTTGGTGTTGATTGGCAAAATGTTCTTTCAGTTTTCTTCGATGGAGTCTTAACAATGTCTGGGACACTATCTGGGGTGCAAATGAAGTGCAAAGAAAAGAACAGTTCAATAATATACGTTCACTGCTATGCTCATTGTTTGAATCTTGTACTTGTGGACTCATGTAACTCGCGACCCGAAAATACACTAGTTTAAGATTTTTTAGGAACAATTCAATTCCTTTACTCTTTCATTGAAGGTAGTTCGTCAAGGCATGCAGTTTTTGAAAGTGTATGCCAGGAAATTGGTCTAAGTTTAAGAACACTGAAGTCCTTGTCAACAACGAGATGGGCGTGCTGTGCTGAAGCTGTTTCTGCAGTGAAAAGGAACTACTCTGCAATTATTTTGGCTTTGGAAGAAATCACTCTAAACAGTCATCAGGGTGATGTGAGAGCTAAAGGGAATGGACTAAAACAACAAGTCAGATCGTTTGAGTTCGTCTTTTGTCTGACAATGCTGGATCCAATCCTACAAATGATCGTGAAGGTTAGCAAGTTACTCCAAAGTCCAGATGTAAATCTACTTTTGGCTGTATCTAGCATCAGATCGCTTCGAAATTCTGTGCAATCTATGAGAAATGCATTTCAATTCATGGAACTCTTCAACGAAGCTATTAAGGTCTGTGATAGTCTGGAGATTTCAATTCCTCCAGTGAAGAGGCGCAAAATTGCAAAGACTCTTGACGAATCAGTCAGCTGGCAGTATTTCTACGAAACAAAGAAACAGGAGATGAGAATTTCTTGTTATTATCCTCTTTTAGACTCAATTGTTTGTGGTATTGATGAGAGATTTCGTCAAGAAACTGTTGGGGTCATCAGTGCCATGGGAAATCTGGTTGACTTGAATGTAAAGGATGAAGAAATAGCCGTCTTAGCTAGAACATTCAAATTATCAGGCGAGGAGTTGGCAGCAGAAGTAAGACTTCTGAAAGGAAAATCCTCTGTACCTAAGGGAAGTTCTTCTGTTACGCTACAGGAGTGGTTTGAGTGCATGGAGAAAGAAGAGTGAAAAAAGATATTGACTGCATTCTACTCTGTACTACAGCGCTTTTCTTCTATACCTGTCACAAGCTGCACGTGTGAGAGAGAGCTTTCTCCAAGCTTTCCCAAGTTAAAACTAAATTAAGAGCAACTCAGAAGCAGGACAGATTGGAAGCCCTGCTCTTGCTATTTGTGGAACAGGAAAAAGCTTAGTCTATTGATATAAATGAAGTTATTGATGAGTTTAAGAACATTGTACCTTTTGACAGACGTCTCTTGTTATAGATGACGTGTATTTTGATGTATTTTTTGTAATATTTATGAACATTTTGTGTGTGTGTAATTTCTATGCAATTTGATTTTTTCTACTACATATGTTCAGAAATTTTCAACACTTTCATTTAGTGAATTTATATTCCTTTACAAACATCAGTGCAGTTAAAGAGCCAAGTGATTGTATTGCAAAATATGTTATTAAAAAGGTACAAGACTTCATTTTTTCCTTTGTGCACACCCAAATATAAAGTTCTAGCTACGCCTATGATGCTAATTTCTTAAATGTGCTGTATTAGCCGAGTTAGTTTGTAATAACTTGTAATGTAATCATGAAATAAAAAAATAAAAAAGTGTAGTGGGTAACGGCAGCATCTTGGACTGGGGATTTAGTTTTATGTCATGAGTTCAATCCTACTGCAGACTTTTTTTTTGTTATAATTCATTTACCACGATTTTGAGATTGATTATGTATTTTTTTTTGCACGATCCTAACACACTTAATAAAAATTGTTGCATTGTTATATCGTCGGACAGAGATAGTGTGTAAAAGTTGAATACAAAATGTGAATGTTCAATAAAAATATTTAATTTCTCCATGATGTTATGTTCTCCCGAGAAAAATAAAGTGTACAGAGCAGATACAGGGTGACAATCAATGAACTATATGAAATAAAACGGAAATTAGTGACAAACCACCTAGTACACAAACTGTATTGCACATGTAAACGGCACTACAGACATTCGGATTTAGGTTATGACATGTTCGATATGTCTGCCATCTCTGGCGATGATGTGGGGCAGACGAAGAGCAAAATTCTGCATGACCCGCTGAAGTGTCGAAACATCGATGACCTCCTGAATGGCAGTTTTCAGCTCGGCAATGGTTTTGGAGTTATTTCTGTAAACTTTGTTCTTAACATAACCCCCTTTCAGTGGCCTCTGGGTACCCAGAGCCAGAATGCGGTCCCCAAAATACTCCTCCAGGACATTTTCACTTGCAAATGGCCGACATCAACACGTTGCGTGCGCATACGCATACGAATTCCCATCATGCCCTGTGCCCAGCCACGCAGTTTGGACGTCATCACGCGAACCGTTCAGAAATTATGACGGTTTTATTTCATATAGTTCATTAATTGTCACCCTGTATATACTTCTAGTTGAAAGATACGTGCAAGATAAAAATACATTAATTCCTAATTAGCTAGATAGAGTTGTTTATATTTGATGTCGTCTCTTTTGTACTGTAGAAAAGGATAATTATTTGTACTACCTATTACCATTGTGTGGTTTGTGAAGTCGATCTGTTTAGGAAAAAAAAAGCCAAATCTGTAGTAATTGTTTTCCTCTTGTATGTATTTCTTTGTAGCAACAAAATATGTGCGAGTTAAGTTCTGCTGTATTTACAATGTAAACAATGAATTTCAACAACCGCATGTGCCTTATTGTAGTTCTACCTTTTCACACCAGGCGAAATTTAATTTGAATTTACACACCTAGATGTCAATGTCATCGAATCTCTTGCTCAGCATTGCAAACTCACAATTGTTACGTGCCAAACTTACGGTCAAAGAACAGTTGGTTATTTCTACATTGAAAAATCCGGTGTTGGTTAAGACTGGAGGTTAACTCCAACTGGTGGTCGGCTGACCAAAAAGTTGACCAGACATTGAGAAACCGGCCCTAAGACATTTCATCATATTGTATGCTCTTTGAAAAATGGTGCTTATTTCTCATTTTTAAATAATGCAACAATACAGCTAGCATCTGTAAAGGAAACAACTATGTGCTGATATACTCATGTTAAGAAAAATGTTTACGTACTTGTTACTATTGAAGTTAATTATGACTGATACCATGCAAAATAATATGCAGTCATTTTAGGTGTTGTGTCGTTTGCGCCGAGGCATCTTATCGGTTCATTTCCGCCGTGACATATGTCAAGACATTCCTCGGCGGGTTTTCCCACAATCCAGAGTGTCATCACCGCCGCGCGCACGTGTGTTTATGGCCACATGGTGCATAGTGCATAAAGTGGACTTAAAACATAAAATCAAACGTGTGTTTATGACCTTGCAAAGCTGTGTTTACACTGAAATGTTAAACCTATCCAGAGAGTAAATATGACTTTTCTTTGCTTATTTCAAAAGACGTTACACAGGATTACTTGTATCAATTTTATTCCACAACAGAAAATACATAAATCAATATCAGCCTATTAACTATTAATCATTTATCGTTAATCGTAAAGAAAAACATTGTAAATACAGTATTGTTAAAATAATATTGAAAGCATTCTACAAGTACTACGTAAATGTACACTTTGGAAGCAACATAAATGTGCCAGTCTATTACACTTAAATATTTTACACTACATAAAATCATCAAAAACATTATAAATACAGTGTAATTTTTTGCAAACATTATATACGTAATAGCTACGTATATATAAACACAATATTTCGATACACTTGCACAACAACAATACAAGCGTTATTTGAATTCTTTCCACGCGTTGTTTCTATCATTTCCATATTCTCAGCCATCTTGTCGTCTCTCTCAAGTCTCAGTTTTACATAAATACTAATATACCAATGTATATCCCTCATATATACTTTCATCTTACATTCATTTACCAATCACCTTCCTTTTCAATCGAAGATAAACACAGCTGGAGCTGGGCAACGTCATAAACACACATGCGCGCGGCGGTAATGACACTCCGGATTGTGGGAAAACCCACCAAGGAAGGTCTTGACATATGTCGCGGCGGAAATGAACCGATAAGAATCCTCGGCGCAAATGACTCGGCGCAAGCGACACGGACTCCTCATTTTAAGTGGTTTTTATTTTATTTTTCATGCGTTGACATCGACGTTTCATCCTGGTTTCCTAGAACTTTCTCAAGGCAAGACTAGTCTACCTAATTTATTTGTGTGTAGTTATCTTGGCTTTAGAAAATTTTGGGACACCAGGATTAAACGTCGCATAAAGAATAAATAAAAAGCACTATATAAAAAGTAGTTATGCGAACCTTTTAACAAGAACATACATTGATACCGTGCCTAACAAGAAAAGAAATGCGTTGAAGGGAAATTCTATTGGTATATATTGTTTTCCAAATTCTAGATATATAGAATAAAATTACTACCAGCAATTTTTCTTTCCTCAATCTCTTGATTATTTTCTTTTTCCTTTCCCCCTCTTAAACTTTAAGGATGCAGCTTATTTTCAGGTCAATACAGTATATACGAGGGTAAATCAAAAACTAAAGGCAATTTTGTGTTTTCGCACGAATAAACGAAGACTGACGTCACCACGTGTATACTTGGAGTGACGTGTAAGTAGGAATATCCATCACTGCCCCATTCAGTCGAGTGTCGTGGAGCAATAAGATCACATGTATAGACGCACCACTCCACGAATACACCATCGAGGAATAGCGTGCTGTAGTGTGCTTTCTGTGGTCGGAGGGAGTCAAACCAGCAGACATCCACCGTCCGCTGTTAGTGCAGTATGGAGCAAGCACCATGACTCAACAAAAGGTGTATGAGTGGGTGGACTGCTGCGTGGTCGTCAGTTCAGGTCAGATGACTAGGTCCAGCAGGCGGTGCAGACATGGCTTCGTGAGCACCCAAAAACCTCTTTGCGGATGGGATACAGAAGCTGATTGCACGATACCAAAAGTGTATTACCGTGCAGGGGGAATATAAGTGGAAAAGTGATATGTGTAGTTCTTCCTCTTGTGTGGAAATAAAGATGTTATGTGAAAATTTCCTTTACTTTTTGATTTACCCTCGTATTATACACAGACATATGTAGGCCCTGGTCTCTACCATACTGTGCCATTGCTCTGTCTAAAGAAGACTTGCTTGATAGTTCAGTCGGTTGAGTAAGGTTCGAGTCCTAGTCTACCTGCATTTTTTTGTTATATTTCTATCTATAGAGCGTCTCAACTTAAAAGTCAGTATGGAAGTAAATGGAGGAGTACTTCCCTCTCTCTCTAATACATGAGTTTTGCCAATAGCTCTGTCCTTCTCTACTACCGCTGCGTTGTCAGATGTTACAAAATTTACAAAATGTAAAAGTCATAAATTTCAAACAGTGAAATCATTGTCCTGTAGTTTTTTATGCTCTATTTAATGACGGCATTATATAACCTGTCATAAATTAATGTGATCTGAAATTTCCATAATTATGCACTTTTGCAAAACGCTTAATTTTTTTGTAGTAAATACTTCAAAAGCCATAAATATCAAACCGCTTGAACAACTTCGCCAGTTTTTTTTCTATGGGATGTATGGTGTTTGTAGATATGATATTCTTCGCCTGAGTGAATTAATTTGCTTACGAGGAGAGTTATATATATATATATATATATATATACATTGGATGTTTTGTATAAATCATCAGACCGTAACACGAAAAAATTGGTAAGCGAGAAACTTTTCGGTTTGTCGTGATACATGTGCAGACCAAGCAAGAAAAGTGTTGACCATTGTTTGAAGTTATTTTTAGAATACATTATTACTCCACAGTACCTTTCTTTATTGCACAATCGTAGTTTGTTTACATGGGCTGTCTCGCATATCAAATTCATTGCGTGCCACCAAGGTTACAATTCAGTTGCAGGCATGTGCCCCGGTTCGTAGGAAGTGTAGTGTGCTGTGTGATAATTGTGGATTGCATGTAAGTTACATATTTCATTTAATAATGGATAGAGAAGCAAGCTGGAAAAAGACTCAGTATTGGTAAACTTTGAGGTAAAGAGCGCATAACAGTTATGCGCGTGCTAAATAACTTTTAAAGTCAATGAATATCAGCCAGGCGGTTAAGACAACGGCTGATGTTACGGAGTGTTCTGAACGTCTTATATACAGAATATGGTCCTCTCAGAACACCGGCAAAAAAGAAGTCGAAAAGAATGGGGAAACAGGATGCCAGAACCAGAAAACACAATGGAACCGGGTCCATCAACAGAAACATAAGATTTTTTGGAGGATGTAACGTCATTGCCAGACGAGGACAGTGGTTACGCTTAAAGGTACGTGAGCACACTTTATTACTTTATTTTGGGTAAAAAATATATCTTAATGTTTGTTTTTGCATTTATTTAATTCTGTTTATAGTACAAAGGATACAGCATTCAACGAAAGAAGTAACAATAGTTGCGTGTATTACACATATAATGCAAATGTAAAATAATAAATAGTTACGTTGAAATATAAACATTTACATGCAAATCTTGAAATAACTATCGTCTTACTCAAAATGCATCAAATACATAGATTTTGAAGATTTCCTATACGATATTAAGGAAGTAAATTTGTCGGAATCATTAGCGATTAACAGTGACTCGATGCACTTCTGTTTGTTGATCTGGAAACGCCGCGCTCCATTTAACCCATACTGACTTTTAAGGTTGAGACGCTCTATAGTACATCTCCTGTGTGTCAAATTATAAGGTATATGTAGTTTGTGTTCATGTGTAATATTATGGATATTGTTAGGTAGAGAAAAATAAAGCAAACTATTAATAAGGTACAAACTTTTTAGAATACACAGCATCGTCTTCCGTTACACGAGTGAAGTCTATGACTGGTGGCTGGTCCTTGTCCTTATCCTCTTCTTTCTTATCCTCGTCAGTCTGTGGTTTGGTTACATTGCTGAAGGTGAAAGGTGTGCTGCCTGTGCTGAAATTACA
Organism: Lepisma saccharinum; assembly: GCF_977018435.1. NCBI lineage: Eukaryota > Metazoa > Arthropoda > Insecta > Zygentoma > Lepismatidae > Lepisma > Lepisma saccharinum. Next base: position 20,806,175 of record NC_139257.1, read on the forward strand.
GATGAACAACTTATCTCATGACAAGTTCTCACTTTCAATAATAACAATAGGTAGCAACAGACAAATAATTATTATAGTAGGGGTAAAAAGAGAGTTCAACGCCCGAAAGTGGCGCGTTTTTTGCAGCCTTAACAGAAAATATGGTAAGGCAAACGGGAAAGTGGTGCGCTCAAGGTTGCCAACCTTCTGGGCTCTCGCCATAGCCTTTTACGATGGAGGTTCACCAACATCAAGAGTAGGGGCGGGTGACCGGTTCACCAACCTTAAGTGAGGTTCAGTGTTGCCAACCCAACCCAAGTAAATTTCACCATGTGATATTTCACAGGCGAAGCTAACCTACAAATAGGAGTTGGCAACACTGACTATCAGCGTCTTGGAAAACGTCTTAAGACAAATATCTTAATCTTTAAGAAAGTCAACTTCCGGTTTGTCAATTCCGGTCTGTCAAGAAAATTTTCTTGAGACAAATATCTTAAGACGTTTTTCCAAGACATTGATTTTCTTGGTTCCTAATTGAGCTAGGATGATGATTTTAGGTTTGTTGGATAGGATTCGACGAGAACCATTCGACTGGCAAATGGAATCGATTCTACCCCCTCCCCCTCTGTATTTTCTAGCATACTGATTTATTGCGTGCTGACCAAACCTCTTGGGAGGCAGGGGGCTCTTGTAACGCCACGTATGTATGTAATGTGATTTGTGAGGGGGCCAAAATTTTAACCTTACGGCTAGAAATGTTTCTATAAGATAACCATGCCTATGAACCTGTTTGGCTTCAGGAAGCAAGCTATGGAAGTACCCGTCCAGCCCACGTCGTCGTCGTCGAGCTTCGACGAACTCCTGCCTTCCGTGCTATCTAAACTTAACGGTCTGTTAATTATACACTTGAATAGCACTCTGACCCAGTACGACGAGGATGTGGGCAAAACTTTCTATGTATTCAACAACAACTTGAACTATTACCGGTTCCCCATCTCCGGCAAACTTAAGTTAGACATGAATTCCGAGAACAAAGGGGAGGCCAAGGTTTCCTCAGGCAAGAACATCTATCGCATCAAGCACGATAGGATGGACAGTACCACTACGTACGACGTGTCTGCTGGCGATCGGCTGTACGTGGAGCTCTTGGGCGACTACGACAAACTCATCCCTCTCTTCATAGAAATGAAAATTACCTACCCTATAATAAATAAACATAGCAACAATGCCTAACGACATTTTCGGTCACACCAAGCGCGACGACCACGGCGACGAGCTTCTCATGCTCGACGTCAGGGTCAAGAAGCTGCGAAGCGACCTGCAGGCCCTGCAGTCCACGCTCAACTCCAGCCTCCAGTCGGAGATAGCTAGAGGCGAATGCTTTTGATATTGTGTTTTCTAATTAGTTAAAAAGTACGTAATGTGATGGCTCATATCTTCTGATTGCGCAACAAAATTATGACGTAATATGATGACTCATATCTAACGTGGTGTTTTTTGATTGGTGGAAAAATATGTCATATTTAACGTGGTCTCTTCTGATTGGTGGAAAAATACGTCATAAATAAACCGATGTTATATAAGGGGGGCCAGAGCAGTCAGTCACAGTCTGCGAGAGCAGCTTGAAGAGTACGGACGTCCTGTCGCAGTGTTCCTCGTATATTTGCCCTTATATGGTGATATTTTCTGTTTGATTTTTAAAAATTGTATACACAGTAGTTGAGTTTTTGTGAGATTGATTGAAGAGTAGTTATTTTTTCCTGTAGTGCTTTTTTGGGGTATCTATTTGTGCAACACTCGGTACCTAATTATACAATACTCTGTACCTAATTGTACTGCACTTTATACCTAATTGTACAACATTTTGCACCTAATTGTACAACAGTACGTGTGGATTCGACATCTAAAAAAATCATACATCAGCATATCTACATATATAAATAAACACCCCCCAAAAATATGCGTCCTACGAAGATTTGTATTACATGTAAGAAAAATATTTCCAGTGATCATTATGCACGACATAGTCGTACCTGTGGGCCTGGCAAGCATTTACAGCAACCGAATTGTGTCCTAAGTGTAACAAACACTTTACACTTGCACATGCCAAAAAGCATATGCCTAATTGCAAGGGTACTGGAGACCCTGTGCTGCAACCCTCGACCTCGGTCAAAAGGAAGGCTGAAGCAGATTTTTTTAACATATTACCATCTGCCAAACGCGTCAAGTCGGCAACAAAAGCAAGCCGGTTTGCTTTTGATCATATATTAGAGGATTTTGATTTTACCTCAGATAGCTTATGCGATGTGCGTAGCTTCCTAGAGAGTGTGCGACCGAAGATAATTTCTATCTTAAGTGATGTATTGGCTTTAAATTCTACTAAATTTTATGCATCGCTGGGATGCCAATACAAAAAACCATCTGATGAGGAATACAGCTTTCACCATAATACCAAGGCAAAAATATTGCACTTGGCAGATGTTGCTAACCTCGAGAGTATCTACGACAAATTCTTGGAGGAGCTGGTTGCCAAACAGGAAGAACATCAGGCTGAAGGCTCGGGTGGTTCGTTGTGTGGTACTCCGCATAAACTTAAATTGAGTCTTAATAAGTTTGTTCCACTGTCTGGGTCTAGTTATGTTCCACTGCCGGCAATAATTGCAGTCAAGAAGGCTGTTCTAAACATCCAGAATAGCGACTCGAAATGTTTTCTTTGGTCGGTGCTGGCAGCGCTGCATCGTATCCACTGGAAAGATCAACCGCATCGTGTTACCCACTACATGCCCTACGAATCAAAATTAGAAAAGGCGATGGCTGGGATTACCTACCCAGTTCAGTTGTCGGACATAAACAAATTCGAGACCCGTGCACACAACTTACTAAACCTGCAACTAGCTATCAATGTTTACGGCCTTACTAAGAACACGAATATTGTATACCCTATTCGAGTGAGCAACATGGAAGGTGAAGCTGTACAAGAAATCAATTTGTTACTTATCAAGAACGAGACTTGCCATCATTACACGCTTATTCGCTCTCTCTTCCGGTTAGTTTCAGGTCAAAAAAGCAAGCATGATGGTTGTATAGAAGTCTGTCGCAGGTGCTTGTCCACGTTCGATAATCAAAAACCACAAGATTACCAACACATTCAAGGTCCTGACATTGCTGCCCAGAAGCGTGCACACCACATGCGCTATTGTAACGACAACAGGCCTGGGGTTGCAGTCTTATCCGAGCCTGGTACTGTGGAGCAATTTCGGGCGCATAGTGCTATGGGAGAGCACCCTGCTATTATCATTGCAGATTTAGAGGCCTTCCTTGAACCGCTGTCCACCTGTAAACCCAACCCAGAAGTTTCTTCTACCACGCCTTGTCAAATTCACAAGATCTCCAGTTTTGCCTATGTTGTGGTGCGACGAAATCAAATAATTGCCCCTGAGCCATATGTATATCGCGGTCCCGATGCAGTCAAACATTTTCTGGAGAGGATGATTGTAGAAGTGAACGAGATACGAGAAATATTGTGAGATCCTGTTGCTATGCGAGACTTAACTCCCGAAGAAAGGCGTAAACACGAAGAGGCTACACACTGTCCACTTTGTAACGAAAAATTTATTGATAGTAGGAAAAAAGAGAAAGTTCGACACCACGATCACTTTACCGGAAACTATATTGATTCTTGGTGTAACGGGTGCAACCTGAAGGCTAAGGACCCGCGCTTCGTCCCCGTATTCTTCCATAACGGCTCTGGGTACGATTTTCACCACCTTATCAGGCATCTCGGATACGACGATGCGCGCATTAATATTATAGCACAAAATGAGGAGCACTACATTGCCATCTCTAAATGGGTGCAAGGCATAGAACTTCGGTTTCTCGATTCCCTGAGGTTTCTCCAGGCAGGCCTCGATGCTCTTGCTGGGATGCTCAACAACAATCAACTAATTATTACCTCAGCCAATTTCCCGAACTTGGATGCTAGTCTCTTTAGGTGTAAGGGGGTCTACCCCTACGAGTATGTCAGCGACCCTTCCAAGTTCGAGGATGAGTCGTTGCCTCCCAAGGCTAAGTTTCACAGCCGGCTGCGAGGTTCGGGCATCAGCGATGAAGAATATCAGCATGCTCAGTCCATGTGGCTCAAGCTGGGTTGTCGAAATTTTGGAGAATACCACGATGCCTACTTAAAACTTGATGTAACACTCCTCGCAGACGTCTTTCAACCGTTTCGCGAAAATGCAATGCAAATCTACAAGCTGGACCCTGCATACTTCTACGGTCTCCTGGGGCTGGCATGGTCGGCCATGCTTCTTCTAACAAAAGTCAAGCTCGAGCTTATTTCCAATGTGGACATGATGCTTTTTGTGGGAAAGCTTGTTCGGGGTGGCATGGTCCAGGTGTCACAACGGTACGCTCGCGCCAACAACCAACACATGTCGACCGGGTACGACCCTTCTCAACCATCCAGCTACATGATGTACACGGATGCTAATAATCTTTACGGGCACTCCATGGTGCAAAAACTTCCATTTGGAGGATTTTAGTGGGCTGGTCCTTCCAAATTCGACGTAGAAGGTTTCGACGACTCGGAACGAGGCTTCTTTGTCGAGGTGGACCTCGAGTTTTCCGAGAAGCTGCAGGATGTGTTCTGCGACCTCCCACCAGCATCGGAAATCAAGTGTCCACCTGCGTCGAAGCAGAAAAAATTCATCATGGATTTCGAACCCAAAAACCGTTACGGGTTGCATTACCGAAATCTTCGGTGGTTGATGCAACGAGGGGTCACGATTACGGCAATTCACCGAGTCCTCACTTTCAACCATTCAAATTGGTTGAAGCCATACATCGACCTCAATACCAAACATCGTACAGCTGCTACCTCGGAACTTGATCGCAAATTTTTTAAGGACATGAATAATATAATATTTGGCAAAACAATGGAAAACACGCGAAATCGTGAAGACATAAGGTTGCTTACTAGCGTCGACCGTTGTCGCAAACTTGTTGCAAGCCCACTGTTTAAATCTCGAACAATCTACAACGAACAGCTTGCTTTGGTACACATGAATCGTGGCGAGGTAAAGCTCAACAAACCAGTCTATGTTGGTGCCACAGTGTTAGAGTTAAGCAAGCTGCAAATGTTCGAGATATATTATGATATACTACGCTTACACTATGGTAACAACATCAACCTTCTCTACACAGATACGGACAGTCTGGTATATCACGCCCACACTGCTAACGCATATAAAGATATCGCTACGATTCCAGCTCTCGTTAACTTGTTCGACACGTCGAGCTATCCCCAACCAAATCGATATGAAATCCTGGCTCGAAACAAAAAAGTGCCTGGCAAACTAAAGGATGAAAAAGATGGGGATATTATATTAGAGTTTGCTGGCCTTCGTGCCAAAGCATATGCAATTCAAGCTGAGAGTTCTGTGACCAAAAAAGCTAAAGGCATAGGCAAGCAGGTGGTTCAGAGAAAACTCAAGTTTGAAGACTACGTCGAGTGCCTCGAAACAAAAAAGCCGATTCTGCGAAAAGAGTATCGCATCCAGAGTGTTAAACATATACTTACAACCAACACCGTCAGGAAAATTGCTCTGGATGCACAAGACGACAAGAGATGTGTTCTCGAATGTGGGATTCATAGCTTACCGTGGGGCCACTATCGCCTGAAAACAGGTAAAACTTGCTCTGTGTGCTCAAAATAAAAAAATAAAAATTGCCCTCGAATGCAAAAACGAGGGGGTGAGGGTGGGATATTTTTTCAAAATATTAATTTCACAGTTTTTTTTTGTAATACATACTATATATTCAATCAACAGAATTTTTTGTTGACCTACACAAAAAGAATACAAAAAATTAACAATATCTGGAAATATATAGTATATATTTTTTTTGACGGAACTAACTCTCGCCGTGTCCAACGGGACGAAAAATTTGGGGCATGTACAGGGCCAAAGGGGAAGTTCCTTTGCGCGCTCAAACATGGCTTTTTTTATTTCTTATTATTTCCTATGCATATTTAAAACTGCTCTCTCACTCGCTCGTTCCTGACATCATACACAAAAGTTTTCTCTGCAATAAGGATGACGCTGCACAGAGTATCGGCAGGCAAGGCGTCGTGGAACTCACAGACAATCTTGATGTTGGTGCGATCGTTAACAACCACCTGCTTTGTCTTAGATGTGTTAATGACGAACATTGGTCTGCGAGTTATGAACTCATTGGGGTTGTAGTACACGTCCACGTTGCCGGAGGTCACCCTCTTGTAAGCTGTGTATGCCTCGTACAGTTTCAGGTAGTCGTCGTTTGCAATGTTCAGGTTGTAGTTCTCACGCGGGAATATCTCGTTCCTGCCATTTTTGAGGTAGATGTTCTTGATCTTGCAATTGTCGAACTGGCTCGAATCTTTTTCTTGGTTGTTGTCCTCCCCCGTCTGGAAGAGCACGACCACAAACTCTGGCATATCGTACCGGATGCTGTTAAACTGTGTAGTCACGTAGAATTCAAAATGGTTGCCGGAAGCAGGTTTCTGCACGCACTGGTAACCGTAAAATTGGATGGGTACTTGGGGATTCTTCAAAATGTCTGCTTTGTACTTGAGAGCGTAGTTAGTTTCGTATTCCACTACGGGCATGCGCAGCTCCATGGACTGGATGATGCACTTGGCAGGATCAGGTAGTGTATTGGGAATTGCTGAACCGTCTGCACTCAAGGTGCTGTAACGCATCAGTGCGTCGTTGTCGTTGGCGCTTCTGCGAAAAGTGACGCGCAAACCACCCTTCCACATAATCTCTGTGTAGTCGGAGAAGAAGCCAATAAGCAGGAGCATGGGAAACAGTACTGTGTGACTTTGAGTTTTGATTTTTGCACCTGCTTCGAATCCCCCTGCCTGGTAGTATGCTGCATCGGTCTTGGAGAGTTTCAGTGTTCCCACAGCTGTAGAGGTAATCCCGGGGTAGTCAACCCTATCGATGACGGTGTCATGCTTTCTAACTTCCACCTGCGAGAACAGGTACGGCTCAAAATTATCTACGAGTCTTAAATTTGCATTGGCAAGGAATGCTTCGCCGTTGTCTCTCTTCACAACATCAAACTTGATATACAAATCAGCTCTGTGAGGGTGAATGAATCCATCCCCGACGTCCACGTCGTATTCTATCTCTCGATTCGCTTCGTTGAGGTTGGCAAACGTGCGACGATTGGGAGGGAAGGACTGCAACTCGTAACTTTCGATTTGCTCCATGATGGTTATTTATTATATGTTAATCTCCACGACGGCAGTGGTCGTGGCTAGCGCCGGCCCTGACTCAATGACCTTTCGTCCATGTAAGTTTGGCAACATTGAAAGGGTGTTAGAAATCGAGCAGTCCTTTCTACCTCCCACCCGACCCCACCCTCCAACAAACAAGTTGCCCACAGGACAGCAGCGCCAGAGAGACTTTCTCATCTTTGCTGAGAAGTACTACAACCCCAATGAGTTCATAGCTCGCAGACCAATGTTCGTCATTAACACATCTAAGACAAAGCAGGTGGTTGTTAACGATCGCACCAACATCAAGATTGTCTGTGAGTTCCACAACGCCTTGCCTGCCGATACTCTGTGCAGCGTCATCCTTATTGCAGAGAAAACTTTTGTGTATGATGTCAGGAACGAGCGAGTGAGAGAGCAGTTTTAAATATGCATAGGAAATAATAAGAAATAAAAAAAAGCCATACTTGAGCGCGCAAAGGAACTTCCCCTTTGGCCCTGTACATGCCCCAAATTTTTCGTCCCGTTGGACACGGCGAGAGTTAGTTCCGTCAAAAAATAATATATATATACTATATATTTCCAGATATTGTTAATTTTTTGTATTCTTTTTGTGTAGGTCAACAAAAAATTCTGTTGATTGAATATATAGTATGTATTACAAAAAAAACTGTGAAATTAATATTTTGAAAAAATATCCCACCCTCACCCCCTCGTTTTTGCATTCGAGGGCAATTTTTATTTTTTTATTTTGAGCACACAGAGCAAGTTTTACCTGTTTTCAGGCGATAGTGGCCCCACGGTAAGCTATGAATCCCACATTCGAGAACACATCTCTTGTCGTCTTGTGCATCCAGAGCAATTTTCCTGACGGTGTTGGTTGTAAGTATATGTTTAACACTCTGGATGCGATACTCTTTTCGCAGAATCGGCTTTTTTGTTTCGAGGCACTCGACGTAGTCTTCAAACTTGAGTTTTCTCTGAACCACCTGCTTGCCTATGCCTTTAGCTTTTTTGGTCACAGAACTCTCAGCTTGAATTGCATATGCTTTGGCACGAAGGCCAGCAAACTCTAATATAATATCCCCATCTTTTTCATCCTTTAGTTTGCCAGGCACTTTTTTGTTTCGAGCCAGGATTTCATATCGATTTGGTTGGGGATAGCTCGACGTGTCGAACAAGTTAACGAGAGCTGGAATCGTAGCGATATCTTTATATGCGTTAGCAGTGTGGGCGTGATATACCAGACTGTCCGTATCTGTGTAGAGAAGGTTGATGTTGTTACCATAGTGTAAGCGTAGTATATCATAATATATCTCGAACATTTGCAGCTTGCTTAACTCTAACACTGTGGCACCAACATAGACTGGTTTGTTGAGCTTTACCTCGCCACGATTCATGTGTACCAAAGCAAGCTGTTCGTTGTAGATTGTTCGAGATTTAAACAGTGGGCTTGCAACAAGTTTGCGACAACGGTCGACGCTAGTAAGCAACCTTATGTCTTCACGATTTCGCGTGTTTTCCATTGTTTTGCCAAATATTATATTATTCATGTCCTTAAAAAATTTGCGATCAAGTTCCGAGGTAGCAGCTGTACGATGTTTGGTATTGAGGTCGATGTATGGCTTCAACCAATTTGAATGGTTGAAAGTGAGGACTCGGTGAATTGCCGTAATCGTGACCCCTCGTTGCATCAACCACCGAAGATTTCGGTAATGCAACCCGTAACGGTTTTTGGGTTCGAAATCCATGATGAATTTTTTCTGCTTCGACGCAGGTGGACACTTGATTTCCGATGCTGGTGGGAGGTCGCAGAACACATCCTGCAGCTTCTCGGAAAACTCGAGGTCCACCTCGACAAAGAAGCCTCGTTCCGAGTCGTCGAAACCTTCTACGTCGAATTTGGAAGGACCAGCCCACTAAAATCCTCCAAATGGAAGTTTTTGCACCATGGAGTGCCCGTAAAGATTATTAGCATCCGTGTACATCATGTAGCTGGATGGTTGAGAAGGGTCGTACCCGGTCGACATGTGTTGGTTGTTGGCGCGAGCGTACCGTTGTGACACCTGGACCATGCCACCCCGAACAAGCTTTCCCACAAAAAGCATCATGTCCACATTGGAAATAAGCTCGAGCTTGACTTTTGTTAGAAGAAGCATGGCCGACCATGCCAGCCCCAGGAGACCGTAGAAGTATGCAGGGTCCAGCTTGTAGATTTGCATTGCATTTTCGCGAAACGGTTGAAAGACGTCTGCGAGGAGTGTTACATCAAGTTTTAAGTAGGCATCGTGGTATTCTCCAAAATTTCGACAACCCAGCTTGAGCCACATGGACTGAGCATGCTGATATTCTTCATCGCTGATGCCCGAACCTCGCAGCCGGCTGTGAAACTTAGCCTTGGGAGGCAACGACTCATCCTCGAACTTGGAAGGGTCGCTGACATACTCGTAGGGGTAGACCCCCTTACACCTAAAGAGACTAGCATCCAAGTTCGGGAAATTGGCTGAGGTAATAATTAGTTGATTGTTGTTGAGCATCCCAGCAAGAGCATCGAGGCCTGCCTGGAGAAACCTCAGGGAATCGAGAAACCGAAGTTCTATGCCTTGCACCCATTTAGAGATGGCAATGTAGTGCTCCTCATTTTGTGCTATAATATTAATGCGCGCATCGTCGTATCCGAGATGCCTGATAAGGTGGTGAAAATCGTACCCAGAGCCGTTATGGAAGAATACGGGGACGAAGCGCGGGTCCTTAGCCTTCAGGTTGCACCCGTTACACCAAGAATCAATATAGTTTCCGGTAAAGTGATCGTGGTGTCGAACTATCTTTTTTTTCCTACTATCAATAAATTTTTCGTTACAAAGTGGACAGTGTGTAGCCTCTTCGTGTTTACGCCTTTCTTCGGGAGTTAAGTCTCGCATAGCAACAGGATCTCACAATATTTCTCGTATCTCGTTCACTTCTACAATCATCCTCTCCAGAAAATGTTTGACTGCATCGGGACCGCGATATACATATGGCTCAGGGGCAATTATTTGATTTCGTCGCACCACAACATAGGCAAAACTGGAGATCTTGTGAATTTGACAAGGCGTGGTAGAAGAAACTTCTGGGTTGGGTTTACAGGTGGACAGCGGTTCAAGGAAGGCCTCTAAATCTGCAATGATAATAGCAGGGTGCTCTCCCATAGCACTATGCGCCCGAAATTGCTCCACAGTACCAGGCTCGGATAAGACTGCAACCCCAGGCCTGTTGTCGTTACAATAGCGCATGTGGTGTGCACGCTTCTGGGCAGCAATGTCAGGACCTTGAATGTGTTGGTAATCTTGTGGTTTTTGATTATCGAACGTGGACAAGCACCTGCGACAGACTTCTATACAACCATCATGCTTGCTTTTTTGACCTGAAACTAACCGGAAGAGAGAGCGAATAAGCGTGTAATGATGGCAAGTCTCGTTCTTGATAAGTAACAAATTGATTTCTTGTACAGCTTCACCTTCCATGTTGCTCACTCGAATAGGGTATACAATATTCGTGTTCTTAGTAAGGCCGTAAACATTGATAGCTAGTTGCAGGTTTAGTAAGTTGTGTGCACGGGTCTCGAATTTGTTTATGTCCGACAACTGAACTGGGTAGGTAATCCCAGCCATCGCCTTTTCTAATTTTGATTCGTAGGGCATGTAGTGGGTAACACGATGCGGTTGATCTTTCCAGTGGATACGATGCAGCGCTGCCAGCACCGACCAAAGAAAACATTTCGAGTCGCTATTCTGGATGTTTAGAACAGCCTTCTTGACTGCAATTATTGCCGGCAGTGGAACATAACTAGACCCAGACAGTGGAACAAACTTATTAAGACTCAATTTAAGTTTATGCGGAGTACCACACAACGAACCACCCGAGCCTTCAGCCTGATGTTCTTCCTGTTTGGCAACCAGCTCCTCCAAGAATTTGTCGTAGATACTCTCGAGGTTAGCAACATCTGCCAAGTGCAATATTTTTGCCTTGGTATTATGGTGAAAGCTGTATTCCTCATCAGATGGTTTTTTGTATTGGCATCCCAGCGATGCATAAAATTTAGTAGAATTTAAAGCCAATACATCACTTAAGATAGAAATTATCTTCGGTCGCACACTCTCTAGGAAGCTACGCACATCGCATAAGCTATCTGAGGTAAAATCAAAATCCTCTAATATATGATCAAAAGCAAACCGGCTTGCTTTTGTTGCCGACTTGACGCGTTTGGCAGATGGTAATATGTTAAAAAAATCTGCTTCAGCCTTCCTTTTGACCGAGGTCGAGGGTTGCAGCACAGGGTCTCCAGTACCCTTGCAATTAGGCATATGCTTTTTGGCATGTGCAAGTGTAAAGTGTTTGTTACACTTAGGACACAATTCGGTTGCTGTAAATGCTTGCCAGGCCCACAGGTAAGACTATGTCGTGCATAATGATCACTGGAAATATTTTTCTTACATGTAATACAAATCTTCGTAGGACGCATATTTTTGGGGGGTGTTTATTTATATATGTAGATATGCTGATGTATGATTTTTTTAGATGTCGAATCCACACGTACTGTTGTACAATTAGGTGCAAAATGTTGTACAATTAGGTATAAAGTGCAGTACAATTAGGTACAGAGTATTGTATAATTAGGTACCGAGTGTTGCACAAATAGATACCCCAAAAAAGCACTACAGGAAAAAATAACTACTCTTCAATCAATCTCACAAAAACTCAACTACTGTGTATACAATTTTTAAAAATCAAACAGAAAATATCACCATATAAGGGCAAATATACGAGGAACACTGCGACAGGACGTCCGTACTCTTCAAGCTGCTCTCGCAGACTGTGACTGACTGCTCTGGCCCCCCTTATATAACATCGGTTTATTTATGACGTATTTTTCCACCAATCAGAAGAGACCACGTTAAATATGACATATTTTTCCACCAATCAAAAAACACCACGTTAGATATGAGTCATCATATTACGTCATAATTTTGTTGCGCAATCAGAAGATATGAGCCATCACATTACGTACTTTTTAACTAATTAGAAAACACAATATCAAAAGCATTCGCCTCTAGCTATCTCCGACTGGAGGCTGGAGTTGAGCGTGGACTGCAGGGCCTGCAGGTCGCTTCGCAGCTTCTTGACCCTGACGTCGAGCATGAGAAGCTCGTCGCCGTGGTCGTCGCGCTTGGTGTGACCGAAAATGTCGTTAGGCATTGTTGCTATGTTTATTTATTATAGGGTAGGTAATTTTCATTTCTATGAAGAGAGGGATGAGTTTGTCGTAGTCGCCCAAGAGCTCCACGTACAGCCGATCGCCAGCAGACACGTCGTACGTAGTGGTACTGTCCATCCTATCGTGCTTGATGCGATAGATGTTCTTGCCTGAGGAAACCTTGGCCTCCCCTTTGTTCTCGGAATTCATGTCTAACTTAAGTTTGCCGGAGATGGGGAACCGGTAATAGTTCAAGTTGTTGTTGAATACATAGAAAGTTTTGCCCACATCCTCGTCGTACTGGGTCAGAGTGCTATTCAAGTGTATAATTAACAGACCGTTAAGTTTAGATAGCACGGAAGGCAGGAGTTCGTCGAAGCTCGACGACGACGACGTGGGCTGGACGGGTACTTCCATAGCTTGCTTCCTGAAGCCAAACAGGTTCATAGGCATGGTTATCTTATAGAAACATTTCTAGCCGTAAGGTTAAAATTTTGGCCCCCTCACAAATCACATTACATACATACGTGGCGTTACAAGAGCCCCCTGCCTCCCAAGAGGTTTGGTCAGCACGCAATAAATCAGTATGCTAGAAAATACAGAGGGGGAGGGGGTAGAATCGATTCCATTTGCCAGTCGAATGGTTCTCGTCGAATCCTATCCAACAAACCTAAAATCATCATCCTAGCTCAATTAGGAACCAAGAAAATCAATGTCTTGGAAAAACGTCTTAAGATATTTGTCTCAAGAAAATTTTCTTGACAGACCGGAATTGACAAACCGGAAGTTGACTTTCTTAAAGATTAAGATATTTGTCTTAAGACGTTTTCCAAGACGCTGATAGTCAGTGTTGCCAACTCCTATTTGTAGGTTAGCTTCGCCTGTGAAATATCACATGGTGAAATTTACTTGGGTTGGGTTGGCAACACTGAACCTCACTTAAGGTTGGTGAACCGGTCACCCGCCCCTACTCTTGATGTTGGTGAACCTCCATCGTAAAAGGCTATGGCAAGAGCCCAGAAGGTTGGCAACCTTGAGCGCGCCACTTTCCCGTTTGCCTTACGATATTTTCTGTTAAGGCTGCAAAAAACGCGCCACTTTCGGGCGTTGAACTCTCTTTTTACCCCTACTTATTATTTACTGGGTCGATATGATGGCTAAATCATTGTACTATCTACAAGGGATGAGACACCACAAGCAGGAATCTGCATTTGGCTTTACACATGCTCTTATGGAGAGAGAGCTACCCACTCATGTGCATCGGCCCACAAGAGGCTGTATATAGCCTGATGTAAAGGCAGGATTGCAGCAAACTTGATGTGTCAAAATCGTGCAAGTGTGTATCGTGGCTTACTCCATATCCTATCAGTAATCACTGCTAAATGGAAAGTGACGTATCTAGAGTGTACCAAGTACTGTATCTGAGAGCTCAATGATCATTGTTCCGAAACGAAGGTTTCACCTTGCACACGTAAGAACTGGGTCACAGACTATAATGTACTGCATGATTCCTGAAGAAATTCTATGTTGATTCTTAGTCTGAAGAAGACCCTGATATTGGGTGGAAACGTCATGTACAAAGAGTCTTTTACATAATACTGCCTTGGTCAGCGGTTTTAATGTTTTTTCAAACAAATAAACAAATCTTAAATATGTTACCATTACCATATATTCAAATTCCAAATTCAAAACCAGATCAAACCAGACCTTTCTGTTTATCTTTGCATGTGATGCTTTACTTGCAATTTAAATAAATCATTTTTGCCAGCAAAACCAGTGAGCCATCCCTATGTTAGAGAAATGTGAAGATTTTGCACCACGAATTCTCGGCGATCATCTGGTGTCTGGGAAATACAGAGTGAGCCGTCATCTAAAGTTGAAAAAGTGTGGGGGTAGAAAGTCCTGAAAATATACGATGTTTAATCCTGCTAATGAAGTCAATGTGATTATCACTTCACACTAATTATATTGGATATTTGTACGATTTTTGGGGGGGGCTTCAGCCCACCAAGGTGTCGGTACGTAGGCCTTGGCCAGTAAGGGCTGTTGCACCACAGGTTATTTGGTATTTAACATTTTACTTAATTAATGTTGCCAAGCAGTATGGTAATAAATCCCCTAGAAATTAAATTATTTCCCTGTGATTTTATCTTTCTTGAGCTGAGAGACAATTTTTTTTAATGTAAATTATGTGACACTCAAAACATAGGATGTCTGGCAGAACTAAGAATGACTTGATGAAATTGATATAGTGACACAGTAACAAAACTAAATTTTAAAAACATAACTTGCAAATACGAATCTTCAACTTACCTCCCTCCAAAAGTAAAATTTCCAGGTTTTGGAAGTTGAGCCAGGCCAAAACTGATTGTTTTGGGTCCTTATCACTATTTACACTGTTTTGACTTCCAGCTTCAGTACTTGTTGTACTATGCTGCGGTAGTCCACTAAATATTGTATCACTGAATGGTTTGCTTGATTTTGCATCACCACTTCCCGAAGTAGCAGATCTTTTCCGATCTTGTCTTTATTGCCAAAAAGTGACTTCGAACTGGAATTGACGGAACAGAAATTCAAAGTTGGCGTCGTACTCGTAGGTTCTTCGTTCGATTTGGCTGGAGAAGTAACTTTTGCCTTCTTAGCTGGAGATCCAGCAGTGGTGTCACTGTCACGTTTTACCGAACTGCTCTTCTTCGATTCAATCTCAGCCTGATGATTCTCGTAGTCTCTAAAGACAGGAGTGAGAAGGCAGTAAGGGTCACTGTCCACGTGCATCTTAATCCAAGACGAAACACTTTCGTTCAAGCTCTTCAGCTGGGCGATATATTCTGCATCTTCATCATTATCACCTGCCTTAGCACTGTGCACCCCAGCACCATTCGTCTTGAAGATCGAAGATTGTGTTCCTGGTGTCTAAATTTCATTAGCCGATGTCACGTTCTTTGCAAAACTGAAGCCTTTAAATGCCGAGGAACTGTTAGTTTGGCTTGTCGGTAACGTTGCACTGCCCAGAAAAGGGAAAAGTGGTGATGTCGACTTTGCGGCACTGTCCTTGCTTGGGAAATTAAAATTTAGACCTTGCGAACTCTGAGCCTTGTCCTTCTCGCCCTTACTCTGGTTGAGAAAACTGAAGCTTGGAAGTGTTCCTTTCGTTTCATTGCTGTCACTGTCCCCACTTTGTGGTGGTCTGCTCAGAAAGCTGAAATCTAGGGTACCCTGGTTGGCTTGCTGTTTTGCGCCAGGCCTGTGAATCCACTGAAAGGCTTTGGACCACCTTCCTGTAAGAAAAACGATGACAAAGATAATTAAGGAGAAATAATCCTTTATTTTAGTGGGTGCCTTTCAGCATGGCCCTCGATAATTGATGGGAGGGGGGATCATCCCCCCAATATTTTTCCTATTTTCATTAGAATTTGTATTTTCTTTGAAACCATCTTTAAAAACTTACATGCATATAACTATTTATTCTTAAAAAGTCCATGACAATTAAAGAATCTGATTACTGACAGGTAACTTAGTAACACAAAGATACGAGAATGCCGAAATGAATAGAGCCCCGTGGTATTCTTTACCGCTAACCATACTTAAGCTTTGGTCTGCTTTCTGTTGACAAGGTGCGAAGAAAATACAGGTACTTACTATTAACTATAATGCTGTATTATAATATATATGTACACACAATACGTAATTACACTGTCCTGCATTCCTGCCTAAGGAAACTGTTTACATGAAGTTGGAAGCCGGTGTTACAACAACACACTACTCGTTCTTGTGATAATCAATTACATATCACTTAACTTCACTGAAATGTAGCCACGTTAGGCCAACGTTATTCGTAATTGTCTGCTACACTACAGTTTTCGGCTGTTGCCAGAGTGGCTTCTCCACTGAAAACTGCAGTGTGTAAAATATATGGCGGTAAGAAGACACCACGCTCAGAATGAATTAACCAATGGGAGTGCAGGTTCCTTAAACATTAAATATACACAAAAGAAACAATTAAAGTGACCACCCTAGGTCCATAATAAAATTCAAGTATAATTCCTGGTTTTCAAGGTGAACTTTCCAAAACTTCAAGGTTTTCTCTATTTTAATCTTACATTTTCCTGCCTCTCACCACCCACACACATACACACGTAAATGTATTAACAATATAAAGGGCATGTGTGATTCCAATATATTCGAAAATTCTAATTCAATTCAATTAAACCCTATACATTTAAGTACTAACTAACTAACTAACTCCCTAGCCTTCTTAAACCCGAAGGTTCATGGCTGCAGCAACACAGGCCTTCCATCTTTCCCTATCTTGAGCAAGTTCTATATACTCTTTTCCATCCCTACCGATTTCCCTTAGGTCCATCTCAACGTTGTCTCTCCATCTTCGTCTTGGCCTTCCTACAGGTCTCTTACCATCAGGTTTCCCAACAAGAATCCTGTAAACTCCTCTTTCCTCTCCCATTCGTGCCACATGGCCTGCCCACCTAAGTCTTCTTGATTTAATTATTCTAATAATATCTGGACATGAATACAAATTATGTAGTTCTAAATTATGTAACCTTCTCCACTCACCTGTCTCCTCATCCCTTTTAGGTCCAAAGATTTTCCTAAGGATCTTATTTTCAAATACTCTCAATTTATGTTCCTCTTTCAATGTAAGGGACCAAGTTTCACATCCATATAATACTACAGGCAAAATTACTGTTTTGTATATTTTAACTTTTAGTTTCTTAGATATTAAACGAGAAGACAAAAGTTTATGAAGAGAGAAGTAACATGCATTTCCTGAATTAAGCCTACTTTTTATTTCCTCTTTAATATAATTTTCATTTAATATTACTCCTAAGTATTTGAATTTGGGAACTGGCTCAAACGAGTTGTTATCAATAATTAGATTTTGATTATTACCTAACACTTGGTTTCGGCCTGTAAGCATATATTTAGTTTTCTCTTTGTTAACTTCCAATCCTATCTCTTTAGCAGTTTTGAAAAATATTTTAGCATTATTCTTAATTGTATTCACATCATCCCCCAGTAAGTCTACATCATCTGCATATGCTAACAACTGAGTCACACCATTTAATTTTAGTCCTTCTTTAGTTTCTTTTACCTTCCTAACAGCATATTCTAAGGCAAAATTAAAGAGCAATGGAGATAATGCATCTCCTTGTTTTAACCCATCATGAATTGTAAATTTGTCAGACATATTAATACCCACTCGAATTTTACTTTCTGTTTCACTGGTGCATACTTTTATCATACTAACAAGCTTCTTAGGTATTCCAAACTCGACTAATATATTATATAATTTATCTCTTTTGACCGAATCATATGCTTTTTTGAAATCAATGAATAGCTGATGGACATTTTGATTATATTCCCACTTTTTTTCAAGTGTCTGTCTGATGTGAAAAATCTGATCTGTAGTTGATCTGTTACGTTGAAATCCACATTGATAATCACCTATAATTTCATTAGCATATGGGGTTAGTCTTGTTAAAAGAATGTTAGATAATATTTTATATGTTGTTGAGAGTAGAGAAATTCCACGGTAATTATTGCAGTTCATTTTATCACCTTTTTTAAACACAGGAACAATTATGGATTCTTTCCACTGTTGAGGGATTTCTTCTTTATTCCATATTAAACAAATTAATTTATGAATTTGACATATTAATGAATTTCCACCATATTTAATTAACTCAGCTGGTATTAAATCAATGCCAGGTGCTTTGTTATTCTTTAGCCTTTTAATAGCATCTTTAACTTCAGTCAAGTTAGGTTCTGGAACTAAAGGTTCTGCTGTATGGACTTCATTTACTTCTGATTTATCTCCTACATGAACATTTAAAAGGTCATTAAAGTAGTTCTTCCATCTATTTAGAATATCGCTTGGGTCAGCTAGAAAATCACCGTCTTTATCTTTTATCAAGTTTACTTTAGGTTGCCACCCCTTTCTAAACTCATTTACACCTTTATATAAATCTCTGATATTTTTATTTTTGCTGTTTGTTTCATTTCGTTAATTTTGCTTTTCAAGTAATCTCTTTTTTTACTTCTAAACGTGTGGTTAACTTCTCGCTTTATTCTATTATAATTGTTTAGATTTGTATCATCAGAGTTTTTTAACCACCTAAGTCTAGCCTGATTTCTTATTTCTATTAGATTATGACATTCATTATCAAACCATGGCTTACTTTTTCTCGGTTTATGTTATCCTATACTTTCTTTAGCTGCTGATTCTATTGCATTACGTATGTGCTCCCAATTCTTATTTACGTCTGTTTCATTTATATTTTCATCATCATTTAAATCCTGCAAAACATCAAATCTATTTGACAGTTTAATTTGGTAATCTTTCTTAATTCTTTCATCAGTAAACTTTCCTGTATCAAATTTTATAACTTTTAGATTTTGTTGCTAATGATTTATCACTGAGAGTCTTTTAAGTACGGAATTTATATTTGCCATTTCACATACTCAGACTCGAAATACACCTACAAACGCAAGTCGCAAATGTTACGGGGTATTCCAATCTACGAAAAGTTGTTAACTGTATAAAAATTTCAAACTCGAAATTTACCAAATGAATGTCAAGATATCTGATCTTGCAATAATCTTCCATCTGTTCTACAAAGGACACTAACAAAGTAAATGGATTGAGAATTTTGTTTCATTTTCCACGCAGCTTTCTTTTCCTTCCTCAATAAAGTTGCAATTTCTCACGTCTACGGAGAAACATTTACGCAGAATTCACGCATAATTTCCAGAATTCAAGGAATTCCCGGTGAGTACCCATCCTGTTATACAGAAAAAAATGAATAGCAAAATGAGCAACACAAAGGTCTGTTATATGCGAATATAAAGATATATATATAAAAGAAAGATAAATCGTAGTTAGCTTTTTAGAGATAAATCTCCAACAACACTCATAAAATCAACACCCACGCCCAGCTAGGATTTGAACCCATCAACTTGGTGACGAGATTAAAAGACAACTTAACATGTTCTGCCACCTAGCTGGCAGCTACATACGAGGGTTGCTGGATAAGTTTCTGCAAACTACCACCAACTGTGGCGCTAGTGTTGCGCTATTATAAAAATCGGAAGAATAGACCTTTTTTATGTTTAAATTATTTTTGATTGTTTGTTTAAGCCTGTTCGTTTATTTTTCACAGCAGTTTGAAGAAGTGGTTTCGTGTGAGTAATGGAGATTTCTCGTGAACACTTTTGGGCAATGATATTTTACGATTTCAAATGTACACTGGTGTGCAAAATTAAAGCAACACAACAGTGAACGCATATGAACATTGATTTGTTGCACATAATTAACATTTACCTTACAAACCACAACAAAAGAAACACCACTTCTACCCATAGGACTTCGGGAGGGGGGGGGGAATAAATACTTTTGTGTGCACTCACACGTTCAGTCAATGGTACAAACAAAAAACAAAACTGGATATGTCTGTTCAACATGGTGTGTGACCACCTCTGGCAGCAATACAAGCCTGATATCGACGTGCAATGTTGCTCAAAATGGACAACAAATATTTCTTCCGAGGCCGAACGACCACAGAATGAAACGCTGTGCTAATTCTTTCATGACTCATGGTTAACATTGCTCTTCTGTGTGGTGTTCGCGACTGACAGCTGTGCAGCCCTTCCTTATCTTGGATAGAGTTTCGGCATTGACGCTGCAGTGTTTCCAATTCAATATCGGTTTTTGTTTTTGTTTTTTTGTAAAAGGTGAGGCCTTCCTAACAACATCAGTTGAGAGAAGCTTTTGTTCTCTCGAGAGAATCCATACTTTTAAAAGGTAAACCCAAGGAGAAGAGCGGATGTGCAACTTAGCCCTATTATCCATTGAAAAATAACCCTTGGAGTCAATAAGAGAAGATGAAGGCTTCTACTACACAGTCATCCGCAAATTCGCCATGAAAACAAGGAGGCTCGAGTTTATGTACAAGTAAGGTAAGACGTTTCATATTAATTAAACAACCCTGACGTTTGGCAAATCTTGCGATGACTACGTAAAGATGTCACGCTTCGCCACTGATCGACTAATATCAAATCTATGATTAAATCACTTTTGATATATTTATTTCGACTTTTCAGACTTGGATGAATCCAAAATCTCCTTAGATGCTTGTTAGCACTAGCATAAACAATTACAGAAGCTGATGCTAAGAACTCATCTTCCTCGTATTACCTTTTCACAGAGAATTTCATGTGCGCTGGCTAGGCTTCAGTTTTTAAGTTCATTTTATGTACAGAAAGGTGAATCGGGACTGGACCTACAGTTTAGAGTGGGATCCGAAACACTACGTGCCTCAACCAAGTATTGAACCCGGGAACCCTTGATTACAAAGCCATCACTAGATCATCGGGAAAGACCCAACCACTATTCGTGTCAACAACACTGAGCCCTCTGTTTACTTGCTTGTAAAATTGTTCTCCATTGTAGGAAGAAAGTCAAATATACCTCATTGGAAAGTCAGAAGCGTCGGTTTTCAGACAAAAGTAAGACATAGCAATTTTAATTCTGCTTGTTCTTTATTTGGAGAAAAATGTATTTTTTTCTTGTTTTTTATGTAAGTCGAATTCAATTGTGTGTAATTGAAGCTTGTTTGTGCGGAAATATGTCGGTCGTATCCTATGTTGTTATCATTTATGGAACAGCCACAATTAAATGCTTAATTACAATGTTGCAATCTCCGTAATGGCCAGCCCAATGGAGATGCAAAGCATATCAAAATAATGATCGTGGAATGAAAATCAAATTACCCTCTCTTATCGTTTTGCACAGTGTGCTAATTGAAAACAACTGACAGGTTTTTTTTTTTTTTTTGGCAGTGTGCTCGTGCGTTTTTCGGTTATTTGGTTGGAATCACAGGCGTAATTTGGCGGGGGCAAGGAGGGGCAGAGTCGAACTTGGGGTTTAACTTTGTGGGGGGAGGGCATTATTAATATTTTCCATGTTTATTTAAATGCAGATATTAATGGTACTTTTGGGACCAAAGGAGCTAAAGTAAGGAGTAATTTTAATTATGATTTCATAAATGTAATGGTTAGCAAAATAGTCCTGGGTGCTATTTTTATGGGATTGAAAAATTTTCGATTCTGCCCCCTCCCCCCCAAAAAAAATATTTAAGCCTCAAGTTCTACTCTGCTCCCCCAAGTTAAACCCCAAAGTTCGACTCTGCCCCCCCTCCCCAAAGTTAGGTCCCAACTTACGCCTATGGTAGGAATGCACATGGAGCAAGTGCACTTTGATGCCAAAAGTAATCACTCGCCCACTCCTGACCAATTTAAATACAATCCAGGACCCTTTCTTCCGGATGAATGCTCTATAACAGGGTTATAGCGCATATCCAAGGTGGAGATCAGGTAGTTCGAGCCCCCCTCCCAGGATTTTTTTCAGTTTACACTAAATAAAATTAGGTTTTTGGATTCTTGAATAATGTGACGATAATTTGAGAGAAATAATTTATCAAGGCAACACAGAGAATGTTCTATAACCATGTTACTGTTAATAGCGCGTATCCAAGGTGGGGATCAGGTGGCTCGAGCCCCGCCCCCAATGATTTTTTTCACTTTATACTACCTACATAAAATTAGGTTTTTGTTTTCTTGATTGATTGAGCTTATTTTACTTCGCGTTGTGTGCCTCTTGGCTAATTTGCGAAGATGGGGATGAGTGATGAAATGATTAAATTGATGAATGGACATTCACAAACAACCAAGCCCGAGTGGGATTCGAACCCGGGACTCTTGGCGTCGCAGCGCGATGTGTTCACCACTTTTTTTTTATAAGGAATACCCCCTATTCGGCAATATCCTCCGTCATTCACACATTCGTACACTTTCACACATGTCAATTTCCACTTTATTCACATTGTTTCTCATTATTCGGACGAACACAAACATCCAAGCCCAAGCGGGATTCGAACCCGGGACCCTTTGCGTCGCAGCGCGATGTGTTAACCACTCGGCCACAGGGTCCGGCTTTTGTTTTCTTGAATAATGTGGCAATAATTTGAGGAGAAAAATAATTATCAAGGCAAGACGGAGAATGTTCTATAACCCTGTTGTAGATAATATTGTACGAAAACTTTACTTGCGCTTTCGGTGTTGTCGCAGCACTATGTAAGGACTTGTCAGCATTTGGAAACTGCAAATCTAGCGCCATACGTAGGGCGATTCATTGTAATTTTTTGATGTCTGGAAAGCGCGAGAGGGAACGTTCTTGAATAAGAGGAGTCGAACTGCTGGCAATATTAACGAATCATTTTATCTGCGAAAGGTTCTAGAATGATATAAATAGGTTGCTTCAATTTCCTGATTGATCTGTACAAAGAATCAGTTAATGAGACTTCAGAGGTAATAGAAGTCTACTACTAGTTCCAGTTCGGGTCCGAAGCTGAAGACATTGACGACAGCGGAACTTCCGGAGCCTCAGTGTAGTGCTAGTTCGGGTCGAGGGCCGAAGAGATCGAAGGTCTCTCTCTAAAGTGAATATTTCAGCAGTACGGTGTATTGTATTGGAGCGGTTTTTTAAATAAGAAATAAGCTGCACATATCAATTGAAAATCAAAGATTGGAGTGATGGTTTATTTGTGCCTGGACCAAATTTCGTGTATGCAGTCCGAGAATTTCATGGAATAAAGAAGAAGAAAACTTTTGTTTGAGCGTACTGGCTTCGACACACACTCGAACACTTAACTACCATAAAGAGACAGCCGAAAATTTTATGAATGTCGAGAAGTGAAAGCAAGAATATATTGCATATGTAGACATTTTGACGGAAATTGCAGCCTCTACCAGGACCCGAATTAGAGTTTTGACATACCGTGCCATTGTTCTACCAACTGAGCCACCATTGACTTCGACTGACTTTTCTCTAAAATAGTACATGTCTTGTGTATGTCAAATCGTAAGATGTTGCCTCTATAATGAACAAGCACAGAAAATAAGGAAGAATGAAGAAAACTGAGGGGAATTCACACCGTTTAAGGTGACATTTTTCTTCTGTGGTCAACACGAGCTGCCGCTTCGAGGCGACGTTGACAATGGCATACTTAGAGAGATTTCACACCGTGTAGCCGGAGAATTTCACAAGTGGAACGTAGATTTATGCGGCGCCTTTTGTGTCGCTACGGTGTGAAACGTTGCTGTTGATTGGCTCATTCCAAATGACATGGCTCGCGTGTCCCTTCGGTCTGAAATCTTCCCGAGTATTGAAGATCCAATTCACAACGATGGCAAATTGTAGGTTTGTAAAGGTTAGGTGCGAAAGCAGGCGACAGCACTCTAAAGGATCATATCCAAACCTGCAGGAAGAAAGCATATTACTTCAGTCTCCAGTTTGAATGATAAAAGCTTCTGGTGTGTTGATTTTAAAAAATGTGTCCGAGATAAAGAGTGGCGTTCGCAGGATTTTCGGAAGGAATACTGGGTCAAATGGGGTTATGACCCCAACTCTCCCTTGGGTACGTCACTCGAGATAAATGAGTAAGCATTTGATCATATTGGGAGATGAAGTGTTGGGAACGGAAGGGTTTCCACTGTCCATTAGTTGTCGCGATCCAGCTGTATTCGAGAAGACTTCCTTTGTTTCGTGCCGATATATGACAAGACTGAGGAAGCTTTACAAACAATTTTGAACACTTGCGAGTGCTTAGGCCTGAATATGAACAATTTGGTGGGTTTCGGCTTTTGTAAGAGCTACAAACATGGGAGAATAAGACACATTAGTGGTGTTGAGGTTCGAATCAGATGGAAATATTCGAGAACTGTCTGCGTCCAGTTCGCAGCCAACAGTTTGAATCTAGTGTTGTCGAGTGGATTGTCCATCCATGTGGGTGTGTAACAGCTTCGCAAAAACAAAGATGTTTTGATGCCTGATGAGAAGAAATGGACAAACACACATACTGAGATGGTTCCGGCACACAATATTAATGCATGGAAACAGAGAAGTCGAGTGGCCGATTTCACGTTCTGATTAAAATGGCAGCCTTAAACAGTGGCGACGATTTAGGGAATAGTTTCTCCCCATTTTTTTTCCTCCACACTATGGCCTTTTAGTGCTAAGCCTTGTCTACAAAGAGAAAGTAAACTATCCTTGCACCGCCCCCTGTTTTGGAACCCAATTGCCACCACTGGCTTTAAACATACAATTGTGAGGTTCTATCTATACCTAGGGACATTGAATTTTCGCGATGAGCGAAATCGCGAAATGTGAAAAAAGATGCAATTTTGAACATTCTGCACGTAACTACACCCCCAATGATGAAATATACATGAGTTTTATTCGCGAAGTAATGCGAAATGTGTGCTTTTGCACGAAATGAACGCTTTTTCGCGAAATGACCGTGAAATATCATCAAATTAAGTAGAAAACACGCAAAAACCGGCAATCGAGGTTGTCCGCGCAAACTGTCGATTTGTAACGAAACGTTTGCCTAAAGTTTCCTACCACTTGCAGCTGAAGAACGTTTTATCTTCGATCACATCAGGAAGACGCTGCAAATTGGGATTTCCCATGCACATAATCTCAGTTCGAAAACTTCACTCCCTGTCAAGCTGCATTCCTTTCTTCCCCCGAATGTCTACTCAACTTCCAGTTTCATTGAACTTGCTAGCTGTAGCAGCGATAAGATTAGTCTGTTCCCGCACATCAAGGGAAACAATGGTGTCATTTGTGTTCAGTCATGAATGAATTTTGTTTATCATCATGTGATTTTCAACATGTGTTTGTGTATGTGCAGTAGTGATTATTTTATTTGTTGGACAGCAAGGATATCCTTTAAATACATACAATGAATAAATCACTTGAGATATGCAATTTAGAAATGAAGTGATTTTGTGTTGGTTTTCTTTTTGGTTGGACAGCTAAGTACTTGTGTATGTGTACATATATAAAAATGAAGTAGTTTATCAATTTATAGCTGTTTTGTATGTTGTTTCCTCTCATGATGAAAAAGTGTGTGCCATTTTTTTTTCCACCGCTGGTATATACCGCTGATCTAACATTTTATTTACCGCTCTCCTCAGTTTTTATTTACCATAAATTTGTCTCCCTATCTATACCCTTAGAAATATGTCATTATTATTATTGGCACGTTTATCCTCCTGGTGCTTGCCCCCCAGACAAAAACTCATGGTTGCGCCTCTGGGGCCACCTTGGGAACACGGGCTATCTTTGGTTCACTTACCTTATTTGTTTCACTCTCGTAGTTTGCGAGATACACGAGAGATACGTGGCAGGTGTGAAGATAACAATAAAGTTATCATCTTGAGATGTGTTGCATGTGAGATTCGTCAGTTCTTCAAGAGGAACGTGACGTCGGTGTGATCTGGAGGGTAAAAGTTGCGCTCGTGTGCGTGCGAGAGGAAGGGGGGACAACTTCCATTAGGCCTAACCGAGCAGGGAAGTGCGATTGGCTTGAAAGCCGTTCTGATCTCGGCGGTGGAAACGTTCCCGCGTCTGCTGCGGGTGACATCTGAAAGCTTCCACTCCTCCGCAGATGGACGGACACTGTCAAGGGGCTCTTTGTCGCTTTTGGCGAACTTCGACCGCCGACAACCAGCAACCTGTCAAGTGATCGGCTGCCGGAGAGAGAATGGGGTCCCCCCGGATCGATCACCCCAACGCCGGAACAGAGCAACCACTCTGGCTGGGTACACACGAAGGCATTACACTGCTATTTTCTTCCGCAAAGGAAGTTGAAGTTGGAAAATGGGGCCCAGAAAACTTCGTGTTAGAGAATGGGCGCGGCTTGAGCTAATTTTTCTTCTCTCACCCATTATCCTCTGATGTTCAGTATGTCTACTATAGCCCTTTCTTTCTTGCCCTGGTTCGGATTTAAGATTATTTGTTTTAATTGGGATTAAACATACCCTTCCGATTGACCGATGAAAGATAGCTATAAACCTGCATACTGGACCCCCATAGGTACGTGGTACCCCATGCATCAAGTAGTTTAATTACTAGAATATAAAGTTCACTGGATAGGATTGGATGACAGTTTATTTAACAAAACTTCAATTTAGTATTAGAACAATAATATTATATATACATAAACTGTCATTAACGATTATGACCTCAAAGATAACATTAATATATAAATCAAGATAATTTTCAATAGTTATCCTTAACTAATAATTGACTTTCTCTCCTTTCGCTGACTATTTAATTGGTTTCATTATTCATCCATGTTCACCTAATTACCTAAGAGAATATTTCTTTGTTAAATTTCCCCCTTTTCCTACTTGCCCTGTTGGATTGTGATTTTGAACATGTGCCAGCTGGAAGTGGAGTGTGTTTCGGTTCAGAATTCTTACATCCAACCGGCAAACTGAATGACGTAACCTGCGATCAGTGCCATCTATTGGCTTTTACCTTAACCACACCTTCTTTCATTCAGAGATAGAGAAACTAAAATCTTACGCAGGCTATGCTACACGATGAAAGGTTCAAGCTTGGCAACGTCGCATTTAATTTTTCGTGCTGAAACTATGTAGATTGACTGTATTTGTTCATATCCAGCGAACGGATTTATATGTATTAAAAAAGTGCTAAATATGTAAATACATATTTAGTTATTTTCACAAAAATATGGACCTTTCTAATAATATAAGACCAGTGCCGGATCTACAAGCCGGGGGGGGGGGGGCAGAGACTAGTAAGTCTTTAGGGGGTCTTCAGCCATTGACATAGTAACACAGGGTTCGAGTATATATAAAAAATAAATGTACGTAGTCAGGGGTACAGAAACGAATACAATATACAGGTAAATGTAAAGTTAAAAGTTCCCTGTTAATATAGCACCGTGCCATGAAGGCACATTTAGGGTATGTGGGGATAGAGCCCCACATATTTTCGATGTCTGCCATCTTGGAGATGATGTGATCAGCACCATGCTTCGGCCGCCTTTAACCCCTCCGGTACCCACTATCTGGGTGGGCCCTGGAGCCGCTTTATGCTGGGGCAAAGCCGGAAAAATTTCGACCTCAGATCATCCCGAGAAATGCAGTGCTGAAGGTTTCTTCAACCTATCTTTAATCAAGAAAAAGTTATGACTGCATGATTGTAAAAAATGTATTATTTTCCAGGTGTGAGAAAACAGTGTGATATATATATATATATATATATATATATATATCACCCCCTTCCCATTTAACAATTTTGAATTGAATTCATTATGGCGGCCACCAAAATGGCGGACGTCCGATTGGAACACACCACTGTGGTTCCCCCTATACGCCTAACCTGTTTCTATCATGACTAGGGGTCGGAAGTCGAAGACCTATAAATTGCCAAAAAAAAGATCTTTAAAAAGACTTAAAAATATAAAAAGAAGGACCTAAAAACGGAAAAAATGTGATCCAATTTAATTAATAACTTCAGTTTTAATTACATGTTTAATGAATATGCACGGCACCTCCTTATCTGACTTGAGATCTTTTCAGGCGCGTGCTGTCTGGTCGTATACACCATGCTGAAAGCTTCAAAACAAGAGAAAGTTGCCACTTACACCTTCCAGACAAGTTACGGTTAAAGGCCCTTGTACCGTACCTGCTTCAGTCGTCCAAAAATGTTTTTCTCTCGTTTCAGGGATGGTTCAAATATATATATATATAACAACCAGACTGTACTCAATTTATCCAGCCATAAACTGAGCACTGATGAAATAGCTGTTTTATCCAAAGGCCTCACCTTCTCCCCCACAACTCCCCCCAACCAATTCCGCCTACTGTTTGACATACACACATTTGCTCGCAGCCTCCGATGGCAACATTTCTGGGCCAAAAATCCCTCACTCCAAACTACTACCAGTGAAACCCACCCGAGCCTCCTTCAATTTAGCCCCCCCTCCTCCCAAGATCCACCCCCCCTGCCCACCAACCACCCCTTGGAAAGATACATCACTGCCGTCATTTCCACTTCCTCTGACAGCTCATTCTTAAATAACTTTCACAACCAACCTAACCTCAATCCCCCCCAACAGAAAGCTCTCAGAGACCTCCGCAACAACCACAACATCAAAATCCTCCCAGCTGACAAGGGGTCCACCACGGTGGTCTTGAACTCTCAAGATTACCTGGCGGAAGCCAACCGCCAGCTGGCTGACCCCTCCACCTAAAACCCACCACAGTTGACCTATCCGCCGAACACCTCACCAAAATCCGGGACTTCATCCACACCCGCGGCCCGCCTGAAGGCCTAACAGCTCGTACCACCGCCATGTTAATACCCGACAATCCCCGCACCCCCACCTTCTATCTATTGCCCAAATCCACAAACCTGGCAACCCTGTCAGACCCATTGTGTCCAGCTATAACTCACCTACAGAAGGAATGACACCGATGATGCTATAAATTAGCGAAAATTTTGAATTTTCCTACTGTCCCGGTGAGTGTTTCCTTTTACCTTATTTGATTTTTACTTAGCCCTTTTGGCCCTCCTCGCTTTTATTTATATATACTATATATATATATATATATATATATATATATATATATATATAATATATATATATATATAGTATATATATATATTGCTTTACTACCAGAAAGGATGTTTAAGAGGTGATGGATGAACTGATGATGATTCGAATTGAAAATGGGCAGTAAAAACGTAGTCGAAAGAATGTGAAGTTGCAAAAAAAAAAAAGCCGTTAAGACCTAAAAAAGGACCAATAAGCCAAACAATAAGCGAAACAGGCAAAAAAATCACAAACAAAACCCACCTTTTTCTGGCCTCCAATGACCCAAAATGAACATATATTATGTTGGGGCCTCGTCTTCGGAGACTAGGAAGAAAAAATATTTTTCCTCAACTTCCAAGCCCTAACCATGACATTATTGTACCCATATAGCCAGTGTTAAGGGACATATGAATCACCCTTTAGGCCCTTATATGTGACTTTGTCAACATGAGATCAAGAATTACACACACACACACACACTTACATTATGTGTGTGTGTGTGTAAAGGTAGGTAGGTAGGCCATTGATAATATTTTGCGGGGGCCAAGATTTGTAGATCCGGCGCTGTATAAGACACCACATGAGTTAATACAATAGGGGTTATTACAGACTGGCTCAAGGAATGGAACAATGTTGAAACTGATGTTTAGAGAAGAGAATAAACAGCTGCAAGTGATATAATCATGGAAGTGAATAGTGCAGAGATGCCATTACATAATTACACACCGCTGAAAAAATGGGTGTCCAGAAGACGTCCAGAACATCAGAATTTCTCCGCAAAACATCCCTGCAGTCGTGGAGGGACATCCTGCATAGCTCGACGTAACATGTCCACAGGAATCTTAGCGATTTCCTCACGGATTCTTCCGATTAGGGTGCGAAATCCCGGGAGGGGGACAGGGGACAATTTCCCCCCCAAACTTTTTTAGGGGGGAGAATTTTTTTGTTGTAACAACAAAAGATAAACAATTAGTTTTGAAGTCGAATATACTTCACGGGAATAATATCGAAAACACACACAAAGAATGAACAACAGAGCCTCGTCTCTAAGGACACTCAACCCAGCAATCACCAGAACACAGAAATTAGTCCGATTTGTTATTGCTTCTCCATTTCTCATCGCATTTTGTCAACTACCGCAAATTATATATATAATAACTTCTTAGCTTTTAGATGTGATTTTTATGTTGGCGACTATTATCTTGTGTGTCTTAATTTTGG